>NC_062558.1:135163138-135469138 GCF_016906955.1 Phacochoerus africanus
AGAGTGGGCACCGAATTCACATGAATACAGTTAAATAATCATGGGAGCCGTGTTATTAAAAACAGAAGGCAGGAGTTGCTGTTGCGGCGCAGAGGAAACGAATCTGACTAGGAACCATGAGGTTGTGGGTTGGGTTTGATCCCTGGCCTCACTCAGTGGGTTAAGCATCCAGCGTTGCCATGAGCTGTGGTGAAGGTGGAAGATGTGGCTCAGATCTGGTGTCGCTGTGGCTCTGCTGTAGGCTGGCAGTAACAGCTCCAATTAGACCCCTAGCCTGGGGACCTCCATATGCCATGGGTGCAGCTCTAAAAAGACAAAAAAAAAAAAAGGTAAATATGTATGCAAAAAATTAAAATTTTTAATGAAAAAATTTAAAACTATTATGAAAAAAGTACTATTACAAAGAGAATGTAAATGTTTTGTGCAAAAATAAAAACATAATGATAACAGACTGGAATTTAAAATAAGTACCAATTAAATATACCAGAATGTACCAATTAAAAGGAAGAAAAGAAGCAAAACAAGCAAAAGAAAGGTAAGGGCATTAATTTCATCATAACGTTTCATTTTTCTAAATTGAGAAATGAAGATTTAAAAACTGTTTTCGGGGAGTCCTCTTCATGGCTCAGCAGTTAACGAACCTGACCGACTAGGATCCATGAGGATGCAGGTTTGATCCCTGGCCTCTCTCCATGGGTCAAGGGTCTGGCATTGTCGTGAGCTGTGGTGTAGGTCGCAGATGCAGCTTGGATCTAGCATTGCTCTGGCTGTGGTATAGGCCTCGGTTGTACCTCCGATTCAACCCCTAGCCTGGGAACTTCCATATGCCATGGGTATGGCCCTAAAAAGCAAAAACAAAGCAAAACAAAACAAAAAAACCAAAAAACTGTTTTCAGTTGTAAAAGTAGCCATTCATTAGAAATTAAAACAGACTGTATCTTCCACATGCCTCCCAGAGCAATAAACAATAAAAAAAAAAAGCCGAAATATATAGTGAAAGAAAGAATACAAAGAAAAAAATCAAGGAAACAAAAAGCCCAGAAAACTTTAAATAGAAGTACAAAATTGAAATGAAACATAGTTATTATAAAAATCAATGCAAATGGGATCAAAAACTAAAGTCAGCTATATATGCTTAGCAACAAACTTTGAAAATCAAAGAATGGCCAAAGAGACTCCAGGCAGCTGCAAATAAAAGAAAAAGAAAGCAGGGTCTGCAATACTAATGTTAAGGTGAGTTCAAGGAGAAAAGCATCACAGTGCTGAGAACTGACACGCAATTCAAAGTGAAAATACATGTTTCATTCATCTCTATGTACCAAACAGTACAGTATCAGAATAAAGTTAAAACTGTAGGAAATAAGAGGATGAGCTAATTCAAATAAAGAAGTAAGGGGAGACTTAACACACTTTTCTTAGGCACTAGTGACTACTATATACCAGTGTAAGTAAATGAACACATGCACACACTGGGTCTGAATAATATAACTAATAACAATTTCTTTTCAAGTGTCCATATTTTTTTCAAAAATTGGGTAACAGATAAAACCTCAAAAAACGTAAAAACACACCTTTTCTAACCAATTAAAAAAAAAAAAACCTAAAATTAAACGGCAAAGGAGAACAATAAAAATTAAAACCCTCCACTATTAGTGGATGGCCAAATATTTCCTAAACTACTCTTAAGGCAAAGGAGAAATCGAAACCATAAATGCAGAGCAGTTAAAAACAAAAACAA
This sequence comes from Phacochoerus africanus, assembly GCF_016906955.1. Classification (NCBI taxonomy): domain Eukaryota; kingdom Metazoa; phylum Chordata; class Mammalia; order Artiodactyla; family Suidae; genus Phacochoerus; species Phacochoerus africanus. The sequence continues at coordinate 135,164,877 of NC_062558.1, forward strand.
TGCAACATAAACCTAAAGCTGTATCCGGATGAAAACCTCCATTTAAATTATTTTACTATCAATCATTAATAAATGAACAAAATGAATTAGGCATCCAGATCAAGTGTAGGAAAATAACAACAAAATAAACACAAACAGCAAAAGACAGGAATTGATAAAGATAAATGCAGATAGAATGAGCAAACCAAACTGGAAGAACTGATATTTAAAATCAAGAGCTGGTTCTTTAAGAGGAAAAACTCCAGAGTAAAATAAGCAAACTGCTTGATAGACTAACCAAGAAAAAAATGAGAAAGCATAAAAACAGAAAATTAGAAGTAAGAATAGAAAAATAACCATAGATACAAAGTGAGTTAGAAGAAACAGTATTTTGCACAACTCAGTTAATACATTTGAAAACCTGAATGAAAAGTCAATCATATTTCTGTCCCCCAGATTCCCAGCCTCCCTTGCCAAAGGAATATCTGCTGGGGATTTTGGGAAAGTGTCTGCATTCCAGATAAAGGACAAACATGGATTCACTGCCCTTCCTCTTTTTTTTTTGTCTTTTTAGGACCACATCCACAGCATCCACAGCATATGGAACTTCCAGATGAGGGGTCAAATCGGAGCTGCATCTGTGACCTACACCGCAGTTCACAGCAATGACAGATCCTCAACCCACTGAGCAGGGACAGGGATCGAACCCATGTCCTCATGGATACTAGTCTGGTTTGTTACTGCTGAGCCACAACGAGAACTCCCTTTCCTCTATTTTGAACACAGATGTATTCCCAGAGCTGCTGAGGTCTCCTTGTAGCATTGAGAGAAAAATCAAGAGACTCAGACACTGAGCGAGGTGGAGCCACTGAATGAACTAACACCCTCCACTTCCAGCCTCCTTGTTATTGGAGAAAAATGAACTTTTTGTTTGAATCTCTATTACTAAGCCTTTCTATTATATGCAAAAAAATAAATTTCTAACTGGACAATACACTTTGTTACCACAACAAAGTCAATGCCTTGCATTCATTTTAAAAACAGGCACAAAGCAAGGATGCCTCTATTGCTACTTTCACTATCATTATACTAGATCATTTCATTATCATTACACTAGAAGTTTTAGCCAATGCAATTAGACAAGCAAATCAAGTAAGAAATATAAACTATAAAAAGGAGAAGGCAAGTTATCATTATTTTAGATTCTGTGACTGATAGAGTACCCAAGCGAATAAACTAAAACCTATTATTAAAAATATAATTTAATAAGGTGACTGCTATAAAATTAATATGTAAAAACAAATGGCTTTACCACATAAATTCAATTGCCAATTACCAAATATAATGAAAGAAAAAAATCCCATTTACAACAGCAACAAATCAAAAAAATAACTAGGAACACATTTGAAAAAATAGGACTTAAAATTGCAAATAGTTACTTGATATATACAGAAGTACGTGCCCAACAAATTAAAAATAGCCATTCTACTCAAAACCATGTAAGATTTCAAAATGTTTATCTTTATACCATAAATAAATCTCAGTTCCCCAAAGCAGAAAGCATAAATGCCACTTTCTCTGACTGTAATTCAATTCAAACAGAAAATAACTAAAATTTTGGACATTAAAAATTCTCTTCTAGATAAAAAGAAAGTAGAAATTAAATGATAGAATATTTAGAAACTAACAAAATTACTACCAATTAAAGTTGTTGAGACATGGCCACAGTACTATTAAAAAGAAATTGTATTGCCATAAACACATTTATTAGAAAACAATGAAGTCTGAAAAATAATAAATGACTAAGCATTTAGCTCAAGTAATTTCAAAAAGAACAATAACATAAAATAAAAGGAAATGCATTTATTCATAACTCATCTCTAGGATAAAATGAGAAATGACTCATCTCTAGGATAAAATGAGAAATGACTAAAATAGCAAAGCAAAAAGGTAAACTTGATCAAGATCATCAGGCGCTGGTTCTTCTAAAGAGCTGACAAAATAGGGAAATCCCTGGCAATTCCAACCGTAGAAAAATGATGAACGCGTATAGAAAATATTAGAAAAGAGACAGGACAGAGTCAAAGTCATGGGGAAAATTTACCAAGAGCAAAGGTGCATCCTTTCCCCCTCATAAGAAGGTGTTTTAAGACATCTCACCAATTATGTTAAGAGAAATGGAACAGCTGCCAGGCAGAGGAGTATGTTGTGGCAGCTGTCACTGCCCACACTCAGCAGAACTCAGCTTTGCTTAGACACTCTCTTCACTCCCTCGTCCCCTCCATAAAGTTACTGACACGGGCAAAAATAACAGCAGTTGAATTTTCAACTTAAATTCAGACCCCCGGGTGTTCCTTAAAACGTCCTCAAGGCTAATGTTTGGAATGTCCTCAAGATGATCATGAAAGGTGGGGGGGGGGCGTTCAGGGCCAGCTCCTAAGTCTATGGAAGTCCAAACCCTCCAGGTTGCTCCAGGGACTGAAAGAGACGCCTCAGGGGCCCGAGAAAGGACCTCACCTTCGTCTGTTTCCTAACCCACCTTCGTCTGTGTTCACTAAATTTCTGGAAAGATCTAGCTATGAAAATAGCATTGGTTGACATAGCCAGGGGCAGATACCAAGTTAAAAGAAAAGGAAAAAAGAAACAACACCCCAGCAGCAAAAACACGCCAAGTGCCCAGATCTTGGTGTCTGATACCCCTTCTCCACTGAGAAGAAGCAGGGCTCCTTGGAGAAAGGGGTGATTCTAGGACTAGGGCAGGAAACACACAAGATGAACCCAGAGTGTCTTGTAGGACCAGAAAGCATGCTAGTGTTTTAAAAAATAAACGGGGAGTTCCCGTCGTGGCGCAGTGGTTAACAAATCCGACTAAGAACCATGAGGTTGCGGGTTCAGTCCCTGCCCTTGCTCGGTGGGTTAATGATCCGGCGTTGCCGTGAGCTGTGGTGTAGGTTGCAGACGCGGCTCAGATCCCGCGTTGCTGTGGCCCTGGCGTAGGCCGGTGGCTACAGCTCCGATTGGACCCCTAGCCTGGGAACCTCCATATGCTGCGGGAGCGGCCCAAAGAAATAGCAAAAAGACAAAAAAAAAAAAAAAAACCCAAAAAACAAAAAACGGAAAAGTCCCCCAGTAACGGGGATGTGCCAAAGAGACACAGGAACCAGCGGATCAAACTCCCACAGGCTGAAGATGGAGCAATTTAAGCAAGAAAATTACAACTCAAAGTATAACACAAATGTCTTCAGGTTCATGTTGATGTAAATAAATGACAAAAGAGACTTAAAATAGGGGAGAATAGATAAATTTTCTTGCAGAAGAACGCCAAACACGTGAGATAGATACTCTGCCCTCAAAAAAGCATAGCAGAACGCCCGACTCCTTAAGGGTCAGCTAAGCAGAGTGACTTCCTTCTAAAACGTACAGAATGGAGAGGGGGCAACAAAGAGTAGCTGTACAGTGGAGGAACTTCTCAGGCACTACTTCAGCCAAGGGGTCCAGAGCAACATCAGAAATCATGCAGAAAATACGTACTTTTTTTGGTTTTTAGGGCCACACCTGCAGCATATGGAAGTTCCCAGGCTAGGGGGTGAATCGGAGCTGCAGCTGTCAGCCTACACCACAGCCACAGCCACACTGGGATCTGAGCTGTGTCTGCAGCCTACACCACAGCTCACGGCAATGCTGGATGTTAACCCACCAAGCAAGGCCAGGGCTCAAACTCGCATCCTCATGGATATTAGTTGGATTCGTTTTCGCTGCCCCACAATGGGAACTCCCAGAGAATATGTACATTTGGTAAGACGTGATGAACACGGGCACTTTCTCTCTTTGATCTTCCTCCCAAGAACCCATAACTCCACTCTTATGAAAAAAATCACGCCGATTTCAATAGGAGCCCCTGACCAGCACTCCTCCAAAATGTATAGGTCGTCAGAAACCAGGAGAAGGCTGAGAAACCATCCCAGCCAAGGGGAGCCCAAGGAGACACAACGACCAAATGGCCCGTGACACCCCAGACAGGATCCTGGAACAGAAATAGGACGTGAGATCAAAACCTAAAGGAGTCTAAAGAAACCATGGTCTTTGATTAAAAGGTATCAGCAGTGATTCATTAACTGTCACGCGTGGACCGCGCTACAGTGATGATGAGGGAAACTGAGCGCCAAGCTTTCTGAAAACAACCAGCCATACAACGTAAAGTCAGGAGTTCTGGTCGTGGCGCAGCGGAAACGAATCCGACTGGAAACCATGAGGTGGCAGGTTCGATCCCTGGCCTTGCGCAGTGGGTTAAGGATCCGGCGTTGCTGTGAGCTATAATGTAGGTCGCAGACGGGCTCAGATCTGGCGTGGCTGCGGCTGTGGTGTAGGCTGGCAGTTGTAGCTTCGATTTGAACCCTAGCCTGGGAACCTCCATATGCCACGGGTGTGACTCTAAAAAAGAAAATCTATTAAAAAAAAAACAAAAACAAAACCTGGTAATTGATGGAGCTAGGATATGGACAATGCGGCTTGACTCCACTGCTCAGGCTATGAACAGGAAAATAAATTTCTAGGGAAATAAAAATTATCACAATTTTCTTAACAAAGGGAATTTAAAAAAAAAAAAACCTAAATAGAATAAGTCTAGATAAATGTAACAGCCTGTCAAAATTATTTATCTCCATCTCCAACTCCCTCCAAAAAAAGGCAACAGATCCAAATAGTTTAATAAACAAGGTTTTCCAAAGGAACCAATGATGCCTGTGACATTGAAATTAATTCTGTTAAATTCGCAGACATTTAATTCTGTTCTAAAGAATTAAAAAAAAAAAAAAAAAGACTGAACGTTTACCGACTCATTCAATAGAGCTGGTATAACCTTCACATCAAACAGGACAAAAATAGCACCCACACATATGATAGAGCAGTGCTATTTGTGAACACATATGCAAAGTTTGATGCAGTCATACATTTTATGCTGGGGAGAAGCAGAGGTAACCCAGAGTAAGTTACCTGAGAGGCCTCGGGGCTGCTGCAGTTTACCAACTAGTATGGGACTAGTTCAATAGTTAACAGCTTTCCTGACGTGTTCTGACGGACTGTCCGCCCAGGCATCAGCCCCTTATGCTGTACAGCTGAGCCTACACGTGTTTTCAAGTCTGTAAGTACATAGATCAGCATCTGCAAGGACACAGACCAAACTGCTAGCAGGGATGAAAGGTTTGGGACCAGAGCCGTGGCTGGTCAGAAAGGGAACTTTTGCTTTTTACTCAATAATCTTCGGTTATTTGGGGCATACAAAACTTGACCTAACAAACATCAAAATTTAAAAACCTCAGCATTTTAAAAAGTGTCATACTGACTCAGAAATAGATAGGAAAAAAAAAAAAAAAAAAAAAGGAGTTCCCGTCGTGGTGCAGTGGTTAACGAATCTGACTGGGAACCATGAGGTTGCGGGTTCGATCCCTGGCCTTGCTCAGTGGGTTAAGGATCTGGCGTTGCCGTGAGCTGTGGTGTGGGTCGCAGACACGGCTCAGATCCTACATTGCTGTGACTCTGGTGTAGGCCAGTGGCTACAGCTCTGATTAGACCCCTAGCCTGGGAACCTCCACATGCCGAGGGAGTGGCTCGAGAAAAGGCAAAAAGACAAAAAAAAAAAAAAGAAATAGATAGAAATGCCAATAGATCCGAATACAGTGTCTGTCCAGAATAGACTCGAGCATATGTAGAAGTTTAATGTATGATAAAAGCAGCATTTCAAATCGATGAGGCAATGATGGATAACTCAGATGTCTAGCCATTTGGAAAACATAAAGTTACATCGTTGTCACACTGTTTACACTGAAATAGATTAGATGCTTCAAAGATTTAAATGTAAAAATCTTAAACCACAGAAGTACCAAAAGAAGTCATGAGTGACATTTGCATAATCAGAAAGCTTTTCTGATACCCAAGGAAACTAGAAACCACACAAAACCAGACATGTAGGCTCCCTAAAAAGTAAACACTTTTGCACAATGAAGAATGCTGTAAACAAAATCAAAAGATAAAAGATATGCTGGGGAGCGTGTGTGCCACACATATAGGATAAAAATGTGTATCCTTTGTAAAAAATAAGAAAAAGTGAAAAATCCCAAACCAAACTGGAAAAAGGAAGTGATGGAGGGAGAAACAGGCAAAATCCTGGTGGAATGCCATTTAGCAATTCTTCTTCACATGTAAAATGTGCATGTTCTCTGGTCCGGGTGTTCCATTTCTAGGACTTCATTCTCCAGACACACAAAAATGTCAGCAGTGTTTGTAACATGAAAAAAAAAAATGTAGAAAAATCCAATGTACACTAATAGGGCATTGATTAAAGAAATTGTGGTATGTCCATACAATGAAATACTCCACAACTATCAAAAACAAAAAAGGTACATCTATGGGTACTGACATAAAATGCCCTAGATAATTAAGTGAAAAAAGTTGCAGAGTAAAATGACCACATTTTTTCTTATGAGAGAATTAGAATAGGTATATTTGCATAATCATAGAAAAGGATCTTGGAGGAATATAGAATATATATCAACTGTTACAAGGATGATTTCTGAGAAGTGGAAAAAAGTGAGGCGGAGACATCTCCAGTCTCTTTCTTACATTTATGCATAGTTAGAATTTTTACAGTTTGCATTATACAATCAAGGAAAATGACAATTACAGTTCAGAAATAATTTAAGAATTGTTAAGGTTCTTTTCTCACGTCTATCTTCCGCATTACTAGCCAAATAAAAACTTCTGGAACAAAAAAAAGGCAATCAGGGAATTCCTGTTGTGACTCAGGGGGTTAAAAACCCAATACAGTGTCCATGAGGATGCCAGTTCGATGCCTGGCCTCACTCAGTAGGTTAAGGATCCAACTTTGCCACAAGCTGTGGCATAGGTCACGGATGCGCCTTGGATCCGGCATTGCTGTGGCTGTGGGGTAGGCTGGCAGCTGCAGCTCTGCTTCAAGCCCTAGCCTGGGACGTTTCATACGCTGCAGGTGCCACCATTAAAAAAAAAAAAAAAAAGGCAATCAGCCTCACTGATTAGCCAGCTGAATGAGTCCAGCATCATAGGAAAATTAATCTCAAATTTTCAGCCAGAAAGAAATTCAGAAATGGGCTTAGGAGAAAAGCTCCAGGGAAAACCAGCACAATCTCCATCACAAACCTGTCTCTAGGTCTTCACTCTCCCAGCAGGCTGGTGGTGGCATTAGCCAGGGACCATGAGTGGAGAATACTTGGGACGGGAAGTGGTCATTCCGAAAGGAAACTTGGCAGAAGATCTGAACGGATGGAAGCTTTGTGAAGCGATGAAAGCCCACCAGCTGTGGAACACTGCTGGCAACTGCGGTGTATGAAGAAACACTGGATTCGAGGGTCAGGAAATTGGGGTTGAGTATCTCCATAGAGGCCCGAGTTAGAAAATTAGATGATCTCTTTAAGCTATTTTCTTTATCTGAAAAAATGAGGTTAGTGATACCGATCTCACAGGGTTGTGATGAAAAAGGTTCAATTTAAATATGTGTATGGGACACTTCGTAAATAGTAAGACAACGTGCACAGGAAAACCCTTACTCTACTACGTGTGGGATGTGTTAGCTGGTAGAAGGCATAACTCCTAACTCTCAGCTCATGAAGATAATGCACCTTGGAAAGGCTAGGGTTGCTGGATAAGACGCAGGATGCCCCGTTAAATTTGAACTTCAGACAAACAATAAATACCTTTTTAGTATAAGTATGTCCGATGTTAATTGAGCACAAGTTGGCCCTTAGTGTTAACTGCTTTCTACTGTTCTCTTCTCATTTCAAATAAATTCGATGCATCTCCCCAAGCATTTTGAAAGCTTTATAGGGATACTGATCATAGCATATGTTTATCTTGGGTCCTCCGGATGCTTGAACACTGTCGTGCACGTAACAGGTACAGAATAAATGGTGATGAGAGTAATGGCTTGGGTGTCATGAATCCCTCTAATGCCTTCAGGGCATAAATACATATACGAATATCCTAGGTGTTCTCCTTCTCATCCACCTGTGAATCAGCTAGTGCTCAGGGGCTCAGATATTGGCTCATTTCTGAGCTAAGGAAAGAAGGTCTCAGAACCTCAGTATGATATAAATGGTACTAGGCTCTTTCTTTTTTTTCTTTTTTTTTTTTTTTTGCTATTTCTTTGGGCCGCTTTACTGTTCACAGGATATTTATTTATTTTGTCTTTTTGCTATTTCTTTGGGCCGCTTCCGCGGCATATAGAGGTTCCCAGGCTAGGGGTCGAATCGGAGCTGTAGCCACTGGCCTATGCCAGAGCCACAGCAACGCGGGATCCGAGCCGCGTCTGCGACCTACACCACAGCTCACGGCAACGCCAGATCGTTAACCCACGAACCCGCAACCTCATGGTTCCTAGTCGGATTCGTTAACCACTGCGCCACGACGGGAACTCCCCTAAGCTCTTTCTTATCTGCCCCCATACCACTGCACAATTCGGCTATAACCTGTGTTACCCAAACTGGGCTTATGACCTTTTTTCTCCCCCTTTTCAGCCAAGCCCACATGTATGGAAGTTCCCAGGCCAGGGATCGAATCCAAGCCACAGCTGTGACCTATGCCACAGGTGTGGCAATGCCAGATCCTTAACTCACTGCACTGGCCCGGGGAATCGGATCCATGTCACCTCAGAGGCAGTACCAGATCCTTAACTCCTTTGGCTTACGATCTTAAATTTCTCCTATATTTTGTGTTGCTACTTGGTTATCCTTCACTAAGAGATCAACAGAAATTTTTAGACTCTACTTGATTTATTACAAAGGAAGAAAGATAATTTATACCTTTAAAAATGGAAACTAACTCAAGTTTGGCTGAGTTTTAGGCTACCAGATTTTGAAAACAAGGCCGCCTTTCCTAAACACAGCTCCCTGTCATTCTTCTTACTTGGCTCTTTCTTGCTAAACTTTTCAGCGAGTTTTTGGAGCTGCCACAAATGTCCCAGGGTGAAAGGAACATAGTAAATCAGTGTTGGCCAGAAGTAGGGAGGAAAAAACCCAAAGAATACAAGAGTTACTCTAGCTGCGGACAAGATGGACGAGATGCATTTTACATAAAACGTGGCATATATATATTTTTTTTCTTTTGAAGGGAAAATATAGAACTTTCTCTGGAATTCTTTGATGAAATACACACTTGAAGCACACACAAAAAGAAAATGTGACAAGGAAATACTTTGCATATTGAGTTGTGGCCATGATTATGTAAGAGTGTACACCATTTCCAATTAAACAAAGAAATAGGCAGTAGAAAACACTTTTTGAAAACCATAGCATCTCTTTGGAAGAAGAGTGGAATGTGCACTCTACCTCATTCATTAAAGTTAGAAACTGCCATCCCTTTAATGAGCAGCCTGAGGGTGGAGACAATATCTTGAATAGCCATATTCCAGGGAGCACTTGGCATCATCGCTGAGACATAATGTGGGATTGCAATTGTGTGGGGTTTTTTCCCAGTGAATAGGAAGTGATCAAAGATAACGTTGCCCGCGAAAGAATGAAAATAGTGTAACATTGCATCAAGTTATAGCCAACGCCAATCATTACACGGCTGAATGAACAAGATCCTTTAAATAATGGTATAGACGTGCTGTGGCATTCAAAATATAATGACCGACTTCAGTGGGGTTTAAATAAAAATGCAAAAGCATGTGCCTACTCATCTGGCCAGAACAGTGCAGTATAAGCACATCTCTTTAAAGAGATCTGGAGCCACATCCTTCGTTTACATCATCTGTGAAACACTGGACTACAGGAAGTAAATTAATTCAAAAAAGCTGTCTTAGGAATTTTATCTCAGCAGTGGGAAATACGATCTACTAGGAGCCTGGAAGAATTAGGGGCACAATCAGAAAAAAAAACTGAAGTAAAAAGGACTTGCCTCATTACAGTGTGATCACCTTTCCCTCCGTGAGAGGACAGGAAAGGAAAGCACGACGCAGGAATTGAATCTATCATTGTGTGGGTGAGAGTTCCTGGCAGATAATGCTAGACAGAGCTATTTACTGGAGAAAGTGTTGGTTTATTTACATGCTAAACAGCACCGCCTTCTAGCTTCAGCGGACTGACAAATAACAGCACAGCAAGAGAAAGAAAAGGCAATCTTCCCTGTTCTGGAGAGAATCAGACCAGGCCAGACAGAGGTTGTCACAAACCCAAACACCTTGACCCCAACATTATAAAATGGAATGCCCAGCTTCTCCAACCATCTCCAAAGAGATAATCTTTTCTTTTTAAGGAACGAGAATTCAGAGCAAGGAAACTTGACTCTGCATCCAAAAGGAGGGATAAGAGAGGGGGGGAAATCAATACTTGCCTAATCTAGTAAATCTCCTTTGCACAACTCTTTGAAAAGATGAGAAAAATAAAATTTAATCTTTGTCAGAGGACTCATGAACAAGGCCAAATGCGCCCTCGTGCACTTGACTAAAACAAAGGTGAAAACTATCTGATCTGATGAACAAAGACTGGCCGATGAACGGAGTGGACTGTTTTAACACAGTAAACAGGAGATCTGAATAAAGAGATCAAAGGAGGCCAGGGAACATAATGCACCCACAATTGCAATTGCTCCCTAGGGAGTGACAAGAATAAAATTGGAAGATTTTGCTCCAAGAGATACTGCCACCGATTCTAATCTAGTTGTCTATGCTAATCAAGGCACCGCCTTTGAGCCTCCTCTAAAAGTTTCCACTTTTTTGATTTAGAAAATAATGTGGACTTGTTGTTATACATAAATTCTGACAGATATCAAGAGGGGGAATGAGGGCACTGAGCGGGAAAACAGGACATTCAGGATGCTGCTCTAGTCTCGCTATGCCCTGCTATGCAAGCTTTGGCAAACGGTTCTATCCCTGGGCAACCATTCTAAATTTTATGTGCTTCTCTTATCCTAAATATTTGCATTTGGCAATAAAACACATTTTAAAAAAAGCTCATTTTCTCCCCTTAAAAGCAAGTAAGACTGGGCAGAGAGAATATCCACATAAACTGTATTGATGGGATATCTGTATTTTTCTTTTCTCATCTGACATTTAGTTTGCCGGGTGGAATAAAGTCTATGCAGAGGGTATCTGGGTACCACTTACTTGTATTGTTAACAAAGCTATAGTTATTGGACGAGGATGAAAAATGAATGTTGCCAGGATTCTCTTTGAGCTTAAAGTAGCCCAAGGAATGATGATACGTTCACAGCGAAGCAGCGCTCGGGAAGGTGGTGATGAAAATGCTGGGGAAAAGGGGGAATCATAGAACCTTCCCAGAAGGCGGCCTTACATCCGTCCCAGATTAAAGCGTTTAGTGCGGTCAGTGAGGGGCTCCACAGACGGCGAGCACGCACCACGGATGTGCGGAATGGGGAAATGCACCCCACGTGGCCGTCCTGACCTGGGCCAGGGTCTCCGCCGGACCTGAGCCATTGCCCAAATGTCGTTACCAAGGAGCCATTGCCCGGCTGCCATTACCCAGCAGCCATTGCACGGCCGCCATTACCCAGAGGTCTTTGCCTGCCCGCCATTGCCCAGCCGCAGTTCCGCAGCGGGCAGCCATTGCACGGCCGCCATTACCCAGAGGTCTTTGCCTGCCTGCCATTGCCCAGCCGCGGTTACCTAGCGGGCAGCCATTGCATGGCCGCCATTACCCAGAGGTCTTTGCCTGCCCGCCATTGCCCAGCCGCGGTTACCTAGCGGGCAGCCATTGCACGGCCGCCATTACCCAGAGGTCTTTGCCTGCCCGCCATTGCCCAGCCGCGGTTACCTAGCGGGCAGCCATTGCACGGCCGCCATTACCCAGAGGTCTTTGCCTGGCAGTCATTACATTGCAGCCGTTAACCGCAGTGGTTACCTGGTATGGTGACCAGGAGGCCACTGTCCAGGAGCCACTGCGTGTCTGTCCCCAACGACCCAATATGCAGCCACAGCCACTGATGCCAAAGCTGCAATCCTGCGGGAGGACCTGGCTGCTGAGTCTCCCTTCCCCACCCAGGAATCCTATAGAGCTGTAGGGCCCAGCCTGGCAAGCCCCTCCGGGGTGTTTGCTCAAGGGGTCCCAGGACTCGGGGGGATGGACTCCTTGGGAGAGAGAGAAAGTGACTCCTCGCTCTGGTCGGAGGCTGAGTGAGGCCTGACCATCCGGGCCCATGGCGCCAGTCTGTAAAAGGCCACAGGGCAGTCTGGAATCCTTCTGCAATTCTAAAAAGATTTGGAGATTGTTTTATTTGCCACACTGCGTCTCACTTCTGGGGCTGGAAGACGTCTTTGAGGTGCTGATTTGAATAAAATTAACTGCCTAAGGGTTATAAACTTAGGACTTGCTCAAGTAGGTGCGCCCCCAGCCTGCCAGTCCCCACCACTTATGATTGGGGTACCTCTGCCCTTCCTCACTCCGCCCCTTCACCTCTGCAGTGCTCTGTCTCACCTTAGATGCAGGACACAACATTTCTAGGATTGTGCTCAGGGTGGAGGAAGAGAACGTGGGGGTTATCAGGAGTGCCTTTTATGCTGTACCTCAGCCCAGCGCTTTACCACTTTGCTATGGTGGAGCGCAGCCCAGGCCACCCTGAAATCAGAGGTGTCTCTCTGGAGAGCTTGGAACGGAGCAGGGTCCCAGAGCAGCAGGAGGCCTCATGCTGGAAGCTGGAGGGAACGGAGGAACATGGCAAGTAATGGCGCAAGGGTTTCCCATCTCGGTCGAAAGGCAGGATTAGGGAAATCTGTTTTATGCCTGTCATTGGGACTGTTTTCTCCCCAGGCTGATGGCCTGGGAAACCTGGAGAACTGAAGCTGCTGCCGGGTCTCAGAACTTGGTCCTTCGACAGACCAGTGCTGGCAGAGAGACTGCTGGCTTTGGGAGTCACTTTGTGAACAGGCTCGTGTTTGCGGAAGGTCCTGACATTCAGCTGCCTGTGCAGAGTGAGTGACTTAGGTATCAGAACCCTGGACCAGGCCAAGGCACCACACAGTCCCAAGCGCCTATGCAGGAACTCACCAGGCTTCTGCGAAGGGGAAGAAAGGCGTCTATGAAGAAATCAACCACAGACTGGATTTGTTCCTATCCATGAAATTCCAAAGCCCATGCCAGACCTAAATACAAATCATGGACCCGAACTGTATCCCAGAAAGGCATAAAAAGAGGAAAGATTCTGAGTAAAAAATATGGCACTTCCATCCTGGAAACAGAATTTCACCTTGGAAGTTGTTAAAGTTACAAGCTTATCACAATATTTCCAGCATTGACTGATTATGCAAATAGTGAATTATCATTTCATTTTTAAAAGAAAATATTTTATATCACTTATAAGAGTAAGTCTATTTTTTGTTTGGCTTTGCTTTTTACTTTAGGAAACGGCATTTCTGCTGAAAATAAAAGTCACAGGGAGAACTCCATGAATTCTAGCCTCGAGAAGGTTAGCCTGTGGTGTGCCTGCCAAGACTACTTCAAGTTTGTGTACATCGCATTCTTAACATCAGATTCTCTAAAATTGGTCATTTCAACCAGGAAGCGTGAGACAGGAAAAGTGGAAGGCATACTGGAATTTCCAGGGTAAATGCCACAGTGTAGTAAGGAAAGACCATTTCTTAGACTAAATACTTTCATAACACAAATTATAGAAGTTAAATCTTGGAAAAATCTTTTTGGCTCACGGGGGATAGGCAAAGGTTAAACAGGAAATGTGAACCAATGTAAGTTAATTAAAGACTGAGAAATTATCTTAATATTGAGCTGATCCAAAGAATTTATCTACTAAGAAGAAATTTAGGTAAGGAACCTAACCACATGAAAACATAAAATATGGTATAGACTGATGGAGGCTGCCTGCTACCTGAATTAAAAATCAACGCTGTATCAGAAAACCAACCACAGATGTTAAATGACAGACTGTGGTTTCCAAAATTAAGGGACGAAGATGATCAAATTCACCTTTTCATCCCATTTTTAGAGCTAAGTAATCTTAGATTGAAATTAGAAAGAAGACACGTATTCAGGTCCTTAATACTGTGATTTCATTCTGAATAACTGCCTTTTATTTAAAATGCCTATTGTGTCTTTACTGTACCTCATGTCACAATTTAATCTCTCTTTAAACTTAATTTAATGCCCAATTTAATCTCAATATGACAGCTAATAATTAAGAGGACTCATGCGGTGTAGCTTAATGTTTGGTTGTGTTGGTCATGTAGGTGTGTCATGTACGATATCATTTCATACCATGCAATTTAATGAACAGTATCACTTGATGTGTTTATTTCTGAAGAACGACAAAACCAAACCACCATCTTTTGAGAGTCAAAACATAGGTTTTCATGGTGAGGTTGTGAACAGCGAGAGATTTTATCCACTACATGCCTTTTAGTCTTTGTACATTACACACAGGAGTGTATAAACTTCTCGATTATGTGCATTTTACATGTATAAATCTGAACATTACATGCACAAATATGAAATCATTTTGTAACTGCAGTAATTACTCAGATTAGTACTTTGTATCAGTACTACAAAGTCAGTGAAATCTTTTAAAAGAATTCTTACTTGGAAGCCCAATTTGCAAAACAGACGAAGATACGTCTGCTCTGATCCAGGTGTTGGCAGGAGCGGACAGGCAGCCTTTCAGTTCATTCTCAACGGCCCTCAAGCCCTTTCATGGAGTCTCTGGAATTTCTGGAACCCTGGGAACCACTGTCACATATAAAGCCCTCCAACGGTGGTGTGCTTTTGCCTGTGTCACAGCATTTCATCCTCACGGTCTTGTTCACGGTCACTCCATTCTGCAGATGAGAAAACGAGGCGTCAGAGCAATTCGTTTTTCCACTGGCACGTGACCACTGAGTTCTTAGGTCTCGGACTTGAACTCAAACCTCTGACTGCAGGGTTTTCTGCATACTGTCTACAACAATAGAAGACATGCTCAGAGTCTCATTCTAAGTAGGAGGAGACAGCATTTATGTAAAAGGCATGAGTGTTTCTTTATGTCGTCCTTCTTCAACGGATATGCCTATCGGTTGTCATGTGGGCTGCACTCCTGTGCTTTACGCAGATTGCAGACTGCAGAGGGCTGTGGCATACGTGTAACTCCTTGCCTGTAAACCGGGCCCTTTCTCTCCCACTTGAGGAAGTACATGGGACATGAGTGTTATTATCTGCATCTATTTTTATTTACAAAAAGGTGAACAATTCACAAATCTCAGTTCTTTAATTATGAGTGGAAAAAAATGTTTTTCATCATCCTAGGTGAGGGACAGTATAGCTAAAGGGGCAGAATTAGTGATTAGGATCTTGAGAAATATTATGAGAATACATTATTAGAGGCAAAAATTACCTTCATGGGAGAAAAACTCCATATGGGCCAGTGAAAAAGGGAAAATTAAGAAAGAAAAATAACCTGCTCGGGTATGATATGGGAAGCATTTAGTATAAATGGAATCAATGTGACAATCAGAATTATAACATTTAATACCAGTCGATGATGAAACACTATTTTCCATGCGGCAGATACATGCAATACTGGTCAGATGTTCACTGAATGAGCTTTCCCAGTTCTATATTTCTTTCCTTCTGAGGCTCTAAAAGGATCCTGGAATGGATTAAGAAGGAGTTACAGCCATCGGGGAAATGCAGAGCAAAACTGCAAGGCGGTATCACCTCACACCTGTTAGAATGACTACTGCCAGAGACACGGGAAATAGAAGTGTTGGCAAGGATGTGGAGCAAAGGTAACCCTCGTGTACTGCTGACGGCAAATCTAAACTGGTGCGGCCACTACGGAAAAAAGTTTGGAGTTTCCTCCAAAAAATTAAAGATAGAACTACTGTATGATCCAACAATTCCACTTCTGGGTATTTATCCAAAGTAAATGAAAAAACTAACTTGAAAAGCTGTATGCACCCCCATGGTCACTGCAATAGCCAAGACATGGAAGCAACCCAAGTGTCCACTGATGGATGAACAGATTAAAAAAAAAATGTGGTACACACACACACACACACACACACACACACACACACTGGAGTATTATTTAGCCATTAAAAAGGAAATCTTGCCATTTGCAACAACATGGATGGCCCTTGAGGACATTATACTAAGTGAGATAATAAGTCAGATAAAGACAAATACTATATGATTTCCTTTATATATGGAATATTAAAGAAACTGAACTCATAGATATAAAAGACAAGCTTGATAGATGCCAGAGGCTGGGTAGGCAAAATGGGTGAAGGGGATCAAAGGATACAAACTCCCAGTTACAAGTCATGGGAATATAATGTACAACACAGGGACAATAATTTAGAATGTTTTATATTTGCAAGTTGCTAAGAGGGTAGATCTTTAAATTCTCATTGCAAGAAAAAAACTTGTAACTATGTGGTGATGAGCCTCAATTAGATTTACTATAGTGATCATTTTGTAATTTATACCTGAAACTAATATGATGTTGTTTGTCACTTATAGCTCAACAACAACAACAACAAGGAGCCACAACTTAAAATCTTTGAGAAAAAAAGTAGAGAATGATATGAGCCAGGAGAAGGGAAAGCTGAGGTTTCAACTGAACCATTGGGAGGAGAAAAGCATAAAAGTGAGTATGGAGCCATCTTGTCTCGGTCTCCTAAAGGGCAGGATGAGACATTTATAGGAAATAAATAAGAGAATTTAGCCCTAACGAGGGTGGCAGACCAACTAAGATGGGAGGACACGTGAAGTTGAGAAGCTCGTTAAATTTAGGAAAGTGCCTCCCTTATCTAAACAATTGAAGTTCTTGAAGACAAAGGTATGACCAAGGATCTCTTGCACCTCTTACATATAGTTTGATGACTTCTATGCCTGAAAGAATGCAAGCGAATTTTTGGCAGAGGAATTGTAGACATGCAGCAGCAACGGTGTCCCATGATAAGTTAATAGATGCTATGGAAAATATGGTTCTGGTTCCAATCATTGTGGGCTTTATGAAAAAGCTCTCAGCACAAGAGAACAAGAAGCATTTTACAAACTTAATTATACAAACTTTTTCTACCTCTTTATACCTCACAGAACACCAGAGTTTGGGGGAACACAGTTTGGGAAATGCTGATGGATGGCAGTATTTTTGTTGTTACTGTTTGTTTTTTTTAGGGCCATACCAGTGGCATGTGGAAGTTCCCAGGCCAGGGGTCAAATGGGAGCTGTAGATGCTGGGCTACACTACAGCCACAGCAATGCGGAATTTGAGCCTTGTCTGTGACCTACACCACAATTCACTACGACATCAGATCCTTAACCCACTGAGCAAGACCAGGGATTGAACCTGCCTCCTCATGGTTCCTAGTTGGGTTCGTTAACCACTGAGCCACGAGGGTAACTCCTGGACAGCAATGTTCTTAAGCAAGGAGGCACTGTCAGGAAGTTGGCAGATTCCTCCTAATTAGTAAGAAAAGTCAGTATGTCTGGGATCAAACTTAGTGATTTCACACCGTCTTTCCTGACCCCACATCACACAGAACCAGGGCTCTAGAGCCCACCCTTGGTCCTCTGAGTCTAACTGTTCTAGCCCAGCTGTTTTTGCTTACCCAACACCACCCTCAAATTCCCACCTTCCTTTTGTTTAATTGACTTTCCCCAGTTAGAATGTCCTGTGCTGAGCACTTGCTGGACACAAATAGAACAGAGCTGCTGGCAGGAAAGGAAGAATGAACTGAAGGAGCCTGTCTTCAAGAAGCTTCCAGGAGATGGCGGAATAGAAGGACTGGAGCTCAACTTCTCTCCTAAAAACAACAAAATTCACAACTAAAGGCTGAGCAATCTAAACCCAAATGGACCAGAAACCTTAAAAAAGATATCCTACTCCAGAAGAAAAAGAGGAGGCCACATCAAGAGGTAGGAGGGGCGATTTCACGATATAAACAACCCCATACCTCCCAGTGGGAAGCCCCACAGACTGGAAACTAACTGGTTCACAGGGACTCACCTACAGGAGTGAGAGTTCTGAGCCCCACATCAAACTCTCACATGTGGGGATCCGGCACTGGAGAAAGAGCCCCTGGAGCATCTGGCATTGAAGGCCAGTGGGGCTTGTGTGTAGGAGCTCCACGGGACTGGGGGAAACGGAGACCCCAATCTTAAAAGGTGCACACAGACGTTCATGTGCACTGTGTCCCAGGGCAAAACAAAGTCTCCATGGGAATCTGGGTCAAACCTGACTGCAGTTCTTGGAGGCCATCCTGGGAAAACGGGTGAATGTGGCTTGTCGTGAGGGAAGGACATTGAAGTCAAAGTTCTTGGGAATATTCAGCAGCTGCCTTTCTCTGGAGGGGGCCATTTTGGGAAAATCTGGCCCCCACCTGTCAGTCAGTGCTGAGAAGCCCCAGGCCAAACAACAATCCAGGTGGGATCACAGCCCTGCCCTCAGTAAACAGGCTCCCTAAAGACCTCTCAGGCACACAGCTGCCTCTAATCCCATCCAGAGATTGAGCCCCACCCACCAGAGGGATTAGAATCAGCTCCACCTACCAATGGGCAGGCATCAGCCCCTCCCATCAGGAAGCCTACAGTAAGCCCCCATACTGACTTCAGCCACAAGGGGGGCAGACACCAGAAGTAAGAGAGGCTACAACTCTACTATCTGTAAAAAGGTCACCACACCAAAAACCTATAAAAATGAAAAGACAGAGAACTATAACTCAGATGAGGGAGAAAGGAAAAACCCCAGAAATCAGCTAAGTGATGAGGAGATTCTCAGCTTCCAGGAAAAAGACTTCAGACTGTTGATGCTGAAGATGATGCAAGACATTGGAAAGAAACTGGAGGCGAAGATAGATAACATACAGGAAACACTGAGCAAAGAGATACAAGATACAAAACTTAAGAAGAGATGCAAAATACAATAACAAAAAATTCACTAGAAGCAGCCAACAGCAGAATACAGGAGGCAGAAGAATGAATAAGCGAGGTGGAGGACAGATGAGTGGAAATTACAGATGCAGAACAGAAAAGAGAAAAAAGATTGAAAAGAAATGAAGAAAGTCTCAGAGAACTCTGGGAAAACGTTAAGCACACCAACATCCAACATCCGTCTTATAGAGGTGCTAGAAGGAGGAGAGAGAGAGAAGGGGACAGAAAAAATATTCCAAGAGATAATAGCCGAAAACTTCCCCAACATGGGAAAGGAACCACTCACTCAAATCCAGGAAGCACAATGAGTACCATATAAAATAAACCCAAGGAGGAACACCCCGAGACACATATTAATCAAACTGACCGAAATTAAAGACAAAGAGAAAATCTTGAAAGCAGCTAGGGAAAAGAATCCAATAACATACAAGGGAACCCCAATAAGGTTATCAGCAGATTTTTCAGCATAAACTCTGCAGGTCAGAAGGGAGTGGCATGATATACTTAACATGATGAAAGGAAAAAACTTCCAACCAAGATTAGTTTACCCAGCAAGGCTCTCCTTCAGATTTGAAGGAGAAATCACAACCTTCACAAATAAGCAAAAGCTGAGAGAATTCAGCACCACTAAACCAGCCTTACAACAAATACTAAAGGAACTTCTCTAGCCAGACAAGAAAAGACAGTAACAGGAAACAAAAATTCCACAAATGACAAGGCTCACCAGTAAAGGTATATATATGGAAAAGATACGAAATCATCCATGCACAATTATGCCACCAAAATCAGAAATCATGAGAAGAGGAGGGTACACATGCAGGACACTGGAGATGCACTTGCAATTAAGAGAACAACAGCTTAAAACCATCTCATATAAATACAGACTCTTATACCAAAACTTCAGAATAACTGCAAACCAAAAATCTACAATTGATACACAAACAAGTTAGAAAAATCAACACAAATACAACACTAAAGATAGTCATCAAACCAGAAGAGGAGAGAACAAGAGAAGAGGGAAGAAAAAAAGCAAGAAAAATAAATCCAAAGCAATTAACGAAATGGCAATAAGAACATACATATCAGTAATTACCTTAAATGTTAATGGACTAAACACCCCAACCAAAAGACACAGACTGGTTGAATGGATACAAAAACAAGACCCATATATATGCTGTCTTCAAGAGACCCACTTCACTTCTAGGGACACATACAAATTGAAAATGAGAGGATGGAAGAAAATATTCCATGCAAACAGGAATCAAAAGAAAGCTGGAGTAGCAATACTCATAACAGACAAAATAGACTTCAAAATGAAGAATATTTTAGGGACAAGGAAGGTCACTACCTTATGATCAAAGGATCAATCCAAGAAGAAGACATAACAATTTTAAATACCTACGCACCCAACATAGGTTCACCACAATATATAAGGCAACTGCTAACAACCTTAAAAGGACAAATCGACAATAACAAAACCATAGTGGGGGACTTTAACACTCCACTTACAGCAATGGACAGATCATCCAGACAGAAAATCAATAAGGAAACACAGGCCCTGAATGAAGCATTAAACCAGATGGACTTAACAGATATTTACAGGACATTCCATCCAAAAGCAATAGAATACACGTTCTTCTCAAGTGCACATGGAACATTCTCTAAGATTGATCACATCCTGGGCTACAAATCCAACCTCAGTAATGTTAAGAAAATTGAAATCATATCAAGCATCTTTTCTGACCACAATTCTATACAGCTGGATATCAACAAGAAAAAATCTGCAAAAAACACAAACACGTGGAGACTAAACATGAAGCTTCCAGATCACCACAGAGCCTCTGACCTGAAGTCCTGCCAATGTTTTCTGTACTGACTCTTTGGAACCTGTAGATGTTATGTTTATGCCTCTCTTATAACTCCTGCCATATTTTACTATTTACAATACTTATTTAAAATTTAATATTAATTGAGCACATACCCCATGCCAGGTACTGTGTTAGGTGCTGCAGAGAACAAGGGAAGGAGTCTTGTGGGCAAAGCAATTAGCATGGAGGTAAAAAGTAATAATGTTAGCCAGGCAGTCATTGATTTTATTTTATTTTTTTTTGACAAATTGACAGATAATTGACAACATTGTATATATTTAAAGTATACAACATGGGAGTTCCCTCCTGTGGAGCAGCAGAAACAAATCTGACTAGGAACCATGAGGTTGCCAGTTTGATCCCTGGTCTCGCTCAGTGGGTTAAGGATCTGGCATTGCTGTGATCTGTGGTGTAGGCCACAGATGAGGCTCGGATCTGGCATTGCTGTGGCTAATGGCGTAGGCCAGAAGCTACAGCTCCCATTCGACCCTTAGCCTGGGAACCTCCATGTGTCGCAAGAGTGGCCCTAAAAAGCCAAAAATAAATAAAATGAATAAAGTGTTCAACATGATGATACGTATGCATTTTGAAATGTCACCACAATCCTGTTAATTAGCACATCTATCACACCACATAGTTACCTTTAAAAGAAATAATGGAGGAGTTCCCGTCGTGGCGCAGTGGTTAACAAATCCGACTAGGAACCATGAGGTTGCGGGTTTGATCCCTGCCCTTGCTCAGTGGGTTAAGGATCCGGCGTTGCCGTGAGCTGTGGTGTAGGTTGCAGACGCAGCTCGGATCCTGCGTTGCTGTGGCTCTGGTGTAGGCTGGTGGCTGTGGCTCCGATTTGACCCCTAGCCTGGGAACCTCCATATGCCGCAAGAGCGGCCCAAGAAATAGCAAAAAGACAAAAAAAAAAAAAAGAAAAAGAAAGAAAGAAATAATGGAAAGTGAGTTTGCTTGTCATTCCTGCATGGGGCCACACTCATCTTTCTATCATTTCAACTTTAGCGTATGTGCTGTTGAAGTGAGAACTGGTCACTGATGGTCAACAAAGGCTTACATTTCCTGGTTTAGGAGGAAGTGTAACAATTTCTTTGTTTTAAACATGGCAACACACAGACACCCTCAGATGCTACATTTTCCTTCTCCTGGAGCCTTCCAGCCTCCAGTCCCAGACAGGAAATGAAAGGCTGTCTTAATATAGCTTCAAATTCATGTTTCTTTGTGCACAGAAATGTGACCATGTCTAATGTGGCCTGAACCTATTTTTAAATTGATTTGAAGGAGAGGTAGGACATTTAGTATTAATGTTACCCAGTATTATATTCTTTCTCCCCAATCCTTTGGCCTTACCCTTTGTTTAATTGTTTTCTTCTTCCACATTTATTTTTTCCACTGAAAACTAAATAACACAAAATGAAGTGAAAGCAGACATATTAAAAAATAATTATCCCCTCAGAATTTCGCTTTATGAAAATATTTTTAAAGCTATTACTCATGCTGAAGTTTTAGCCTTCATTAATATATGTATTTTGTGCAAAATCAGCAAACTCCACATTCCCGGTTTGGCTGTTATACACACAAATTAATGAATGTACTTTAATGAATTTGATTAATATGCAGCAGTTTAAGATCCATTTTGTATTATTAGCACAGAAATGTTCCTTATTGAATGCTGCTGAATCAGGGTGCTGTGTTTGCTTGGGAAAGCTGTCACACACACGCACACACACACTTCACGAATAATGTAAAGCTAAGATTTTCATAATTATCATAATTCACTCATTAAGATATTAGCAAACTGTCGCATTCACAAAAGATTCTCTGTGCATGGAATTTTCCATCTCTTTCCTGCACCCAAGATACACAGTGCCAGAAAGTGTAAACGGAAACCCTACTTCTGCATTTTATTAGCGAATTTTGCAAACTACAAACAGCTTGAGTGTTGTATAAATTTATAGTTGTATTTGTACATTTGCGATGGTGGTTTTCAGAGTGCAAGTTTTATCTAAGAGCTTTTACTTGGAACTGCACAGAGCAATTCCAAAACCTCAAAACTAAAGGAAAATAAAATTGAAGTGCCTTTACAATCAAGTGATTTATACATTAAACTATTTATTTTAAAACAAGATTAAAAATACTGCACTCCTAGAAACATTCTCTCCCGGTAGAAGCCACTCGGATGGAAAATTTCATCTATTTCAAACTGATTTTTTGCCTGAATGACTCTCACATATTTTCCTAAAACCCAGTCATGTCAAATGATTTATTCTACTTTAACAATATGGTGCGAGGAGCCAGGAAGATTCAAGTTCGAAGTGGTAGAAGGCAGTTGTCCAATTAGGTACTTGACTGTGGTTTGATTTTTTATGCTTACACATCCTTATTCTTTTCTTACTTTCGGATCCCTACTCAGCAGCACTTTCTTCTAGATGATGATATCTGCATATTTCTGTCCTAGGAATACTTAGCCACATCGGAACGACGGAAGGCATTTTAGATGGAGATTCCAAATAAGGGTAAGGTGAGAAAACCCATGTTCCCACAGTTTGAGTGCTAACAGAGGGAGCTCAGGTATGGTATGCGAAGGGCCCAGGTATTTCCAACGCAGACCCCCCCCCCAGCCACCCCCACCGCTCCCTAGTGACAGGGATCTCAGCATCTCGTTAAAGGTGACTGGCCTAAACGAACTACCTGGTTACAAGACACAAGGCCATTTTCCAGTGAGGTAAGTATGTTTTCCTCTCCAGGTTTTTCTCTGGCTTAATTAAAAAAACAACTTTTTGCTTCAACTATTGTCATTGAGTCACCCTCCTCTGTGGCAACATAGACTGTTTTCGAAAATTAATTTTAAAGAAAACAAATGGCATGTAAAAATTTCTTCCAGAAACAATGGCTAGGTGGAAAAGTTAATGGGGGGCAGCTGTTCTCTGGATGGGTTCGTGCCATCATCCTTTAAAATAGAAAAAAAAACACAGAATGTGGAGGAACTCTCAATTTATGATCTCTAGCAGGATGTGAGAAACAGCAACAAAAGTAAATCCAAACTTTGATGGGTGGAATTTTCTTTGGCTATCGGAAGAAGGGAAAAAGATGATAACGATAGCAATGGCTGGTCAGTTTTCTCCAGGGATAGACTACTCAGCAAATCGAAGGAGCTACCATTATTTTCCTAAATAGCAATACCAAAGAAAAAAAAAAAATCCCACCACATTCTGGACCAGGTTTTTGTTTTGATCCACTCACATTCATGTAGAAATTCCTTGCGTGAAACAGTTGGGAGCTTCCCATGACACCACAGAGAAGGGTGACTTAGCCAGTTAAGCCCACCCCAAATGGCCATGTGACTCATTTTCTGATGACAGAAAATGGAAAAAGCATTAAGTCTCAAGTGTCTTCCTTTACAAGGCCTCATGTGGAATGAAGAAGTCACTGAGAAAAAAGAACTCTTTCTCGTTATCCTGACACATGCCGTCCAGGGACAAGAAAAAGGGACCATCTAGTAATACCATTAACCAAATGCTTCTGTCGCCCTGCTCTTACCTCAGGACTCCTGAAGTGTTTCCAAATTCCAAGACATACTTAACCAAAATGAATAATGAAATTGTGATGTGCCCTTAACTAGTCATTTTTGCCTCCTTCCAGCCACCCAATGACTCTTTTTTTTTTTTCTTCAGGGCCGCACCCTCGGCATATGGAAGTTCGCAGGTCAGGGATCAAATCAGAGCTGTAGCCGTGGATCTACACCACAGCCACAGCAACGTGGGATCTGAGCCGCATCTGTGACCAGCTTGCAGAAACACTGGATCCTTAACCCACTGATTGAGGCCAGGGATCGAACCTGCATCCTCATGGATACTAGTCGGGTTCATTACCGCTGAGCCACAATGGGAACTCCCCAGTGACTTATTTTTAATGTTGTAAAGTCATTTGTTTATAATAAACTATAAAGTTTGGTCAGCACACAACTTGTTTGCTTGTACAGAGTAGCTAATTTGTAAGACAAATTCTTTCTCTTTGACATAAGAGAAAAAAAACTGAGTACCATTAACTCTTGTGAGGAAAGTACAACTAAGAGCATCCTGCCCCCGGTTTTGGGAAATGTATGTTGTGCACACATCAGTCAGGGACTGTGGTAACTAACAGAAGGCGTTGTTACTTCTTTAGGCAGAAAGGCTATTATACAAGGAATTAGAAATTTAGGCATTCATGAGAAGGCTTAGAAGAGCAAGCCAGGAATGGCTCCCAGGACAATTTGGTAGATCGTAGCTTCCAAGGGCAATGAATCAAGAGGCTGCAGCAGTAACTGCTGACCCCAGAATTGGTGTAGGTCTCCGATTTCAGCTCCTTTCCAGGGATCAGGAGGCCACACTGCAGTTACTGGCTCTAGGGAGTCATCACTTAGGCTGCAATCTGCTGATGAGAAATTGCAGCCACAACTCTTAACCCTAGGGCCCTGTTGTGCCTGCTAGATGCACAAGTGAAAACTGGGCATCTCCTGCACCCCGCCTCTCCCTCCACTGAACTCAGCTCCACGCCCAGGTCTCACGAAGGTGCATCGGATTGATCAAACCTAAATCACATTGGTTCCTTTAGCTGCAAGGGAGTCTGGGAAATGCAGATTTGGTTTTGTTTTCACTTTCTAATTTTTTCAATCTAGGGAAGCATGCTTGCAGAAGATTAGAACAGAGTTGAGGTAGTCAATTTATCCAATCTACTCCAAAACCCACAGACTTTCTACGACTTTAGTCATGCATAAAAACATTCATACTTTCTTTGCTTTTTATTTATTTATTTAGTGGCCACACCCACGGCACCTGAAGTTCCCAGGCCAGGGACTGAACCTGCGCCACAGCAAGAACTCAAGCCACTGCAGTGACAATGCTGAGTCCTTAACCCAATGCACCACAAGAGAACTTCCTCTTTGTGTCTTAAAATTGGTGTTATTCCTTCTTCTACTTTTGGCATCTTACATGTAGTTATTGTAAAGTCATTTTAAGATTGCTCTATCACTTCCATTTCTTTCAGGAGTAAATCAGTCTCCTGATCTAGCAGGCAGAAAAATATCCCCTACAAAGATGTTTACATCCTAATTCTTGGAACCTGTGAATATATCACATTCCATGGAAAGGAGAATTAAGGCTGCAGGTAAAATTAAGGTTGTTAACCAAATGACTTTTTTTTTTTTTTTTTGGTCTTTATAGGGCCGTACCCATGACATGTGGAGGTTCCCAGGCTAGGGGTTGAATTGGAACTGCACCTGCCAGCCTACACAACAGCCATGGCAACACTCGGGATCTGCAACCTACACCTCAGCTCCCAGCAACGCCGGATCCTTAACCTGCTGAGCAAGGCCAGGGATCAAACCTGCGTCGTCCTGGGTAACAGTCAGATTTGTTTCCGCTGAGCCACGACGAGAACTCCATTAATCAACCGACTTTAAGGCAGAGAGATTATCCTGGGTTCTCTAGGTGGGCCTGATGTCATCACAAGAGTCCTTCATGTGGACGATGGAGGCAGAAGAGGCTTTCAGTGTGAGGCAGCGAGAGAGCCTGACCCACTGTTGCTGGCCTTGAATGTGGGGGAAGTAGCCATGAGCCCAGCAAGACGTGAAGGGGCAAGGCCACGGATTCTCCCCAGAACCCCCAGGATGGGATCAGCCTGCCAGCACCTATGCAGTCTTCCGAACTACACAATTGTGACATAATAGGTTAGTTCTAAGTTCTAAGCCACTAAGTTTGTGGTAATTTGTTACAGCAGCAATGATATCATTAGGAAATTAATCATCTGACATTTGAGATTGGAGCCTGCTTTTCCTAGTGTTGCTTCTTTGTCATGAGCTTTGCCATCCGCGCTTGCAGATTCACCTTGAGCGGTGTTTTCCTCCTTTCTATATACGTCCCTGTCTACCTGTTTGTGGACATTAGGAAGCTCCCTCGGACCCCAGATCTTTAGCTAGTAATTCAGTGTCCATTCCCACAGTGACACTGGCAGAGCCAGCCATCGTCCCAGGGCCAGTGGACGGCTTGGCTGAAGGGCTGCTGGTGCTGCTCCCTCGGCTTCCTTCCACCGCTGCCATAGTCAGCAAACAGCAATCAGGGTTTTGTCTGGCTCCTCTCACACATTAAAAGCCTGAGCCAGCCCCAAGCCCTAAGGAGAAAGCCCACCGTTAGTCCCCAACTGAACATGAGATGCTCCTGTCCAGGTAACCCCACAGGAAGCAAACCTTTCCACCCTGCCTGCTTTAGTGCTCGAAGCCCCACAGACCTCTGGCTCATGACACACTGTCTGCTTTGCAGTTCTGTTTCTGGTCCACGAGGCCGTCTAGCTCAGGTTTTAGCACAGCCGTACTTTTACATGATTATACATATTTAATATTTCATCTAAGTTGTAAAGCATACATGAAATACGGTCTGCATATTTTGCCACTGCCATGTTTGAAACAGAGCGGAGACATTCCAAGCACGGCCTTCAGCACGAGACCCACCATGTGTCACACGTGGAATGAACCTTTCATACACGCTGCCCCCGAGTCTCCACCACGTTTCAGGCGAGGAGAAAATACAGTGCGCGGTTAGATTTTTCCACTGCTCTCGGTGATTTGCTTTCTGTATTCTCAGAGATGTCACTTTCTCCAACAAATAATACCCTCTTGGCAAAGGCTTGGCTGGTTGAAAATTATAAGAGAAAGTTTCATTGTATTGCACCTTCAGGTGGCTGTTCCAGAAATTCATCTTAAAACAGCTATTTCGGGAAGCTGGCTCAGCTCCTCTGCTTTTTCTGTAGTCCATCAATTCCATAAATTGGCTGGGCGTTACTGGGGGATGATTGTTAGGATCAGGACGGGGAGGGACAGAACACCAGGTGTTGCATTAAAAAGGGTGGCAGAAGTCCCTGGTTTAGTCATGTACTTTAAGAGTGTGGAAAATAGCTCTTCACCGCTAACACCAGAAGCGCTCATTAAACGGATTTTCTGTTGGGAATGATTCCCCCAAACGTCTCGGGCTATCAAGAAGCTAAAATTCTATCAGGATTATGATACCCACGGAGTTACAAGTTATAGGAAATGATACTTGAAATAAAGACTTTGCAGGCAAATTAAAACAGTCATAATTTCAGTTAATGTAATGGTATCTTTTCTTTTTAAATCCCTTAATATCATTCAGCCAAAATTACATATTTGGGGGAAAAAATGAGCTACTAAAGAAGATTTCCTAATTGTACATAATACGCCTGAAGGCCTCTTGCAGATGTAATTCAGACGCCTGGACACAGAGGCGGCTGCGGCTCTGGCGATGACACTGGGTGACAGAGCTGCACTTCAGCCACTAACAGTCATAATGTGAAATTAGTTCCCAGAGAAAGGAAGCTGGGAATATGTTACAGCTTCCACGGTAAGCTCGGTAATCCTGGCTACACTCTAGAGATCCCGTAACTACGTGTGCAGGCTTCTCTATAAGCCCCCAAATTCTGACATCTAGCGTCTGAGTCTTTCACAGTGACAGTGCTTATGTTCCTGAAATTCAGTTGAGCCTCTTACCATCTTTGTTTAGTTGATGCCTATGTGTCATTCTTTCAACCGGTTCATTTTGACTCATTCCTGCCTCATCTATAGAGAACAAAGCCCTAGAGCCATTTCTTTCTTTTTTTTTTTAATGATTTTTATTTTTTCTACTATAGCTAGTTTTCGATGTTCTGTCAATTTTCTACTGTACAGCAAAGTGACCCAGTCACACATACATGTACATATTCTTTTTCTCATATTATCCTCCATCAGGCTCCATCATAAGTGACTAGATACAGTTCTCAGTGCTACACAGCAGGATCTCATTGCTTACCTACTCCAAATGCAATAGTTTGCATCTGTTAACCCCAGGTTCCCAGTCCATCCCACTCTCTCCCCTTCCCTCTTGGTAACCACAAGTCTGTTCTCCAAGTCCACGAGTTTCTTTTCTGTGGAAAGGTTCATTTGTGCCATATATTAGATTCCAGATATGTGATAGCATATGGTATTTGTCTTTCTCTTCTGACTTACTCACTTAGTATGCGAGTCTCTAGTTCCATCCATGTTGCTGCAAATGGCATTATGTCGTTCTTTTTTATGGCTGAGTAGTATCCCATTGTGTATATACACCACATCTTCTTAATCCAGTCATCTGTCGATGGACACTGGGGTTGTTTCCATGTCTTGGCTCTTGTGACTAGAGCTGTAATGAACATGCGGGTGCTTGTGTCTTTTTTAAGGAGAGTTTTGTTCAGATATACACCCAAGAGTGGGTTGCTGGTCCTATGGTAGTTCTATATTTAGTTGTATGACCAGAGCCTTTTCTTTTCGTCTTTTCTAGGGCCACACCTGCGGCCTATGGAGGTTTCCAGGCTAGGAGCATAATTGGAGCTGCAGCTGCCGGCCTACACCACAGTCACAGCAACGCTGGATCCTTAACCCACTGAGCAAGGCCGGGGATCAAACCTGAGACCTCATGGTTCCTAGTCAGATTCATTAACCACTGAGCCATGATGGGAACTCCCAGAGCCATTTCTTAAGGTGAAAGGAGAGTTAGTTAAACCACATGAGTCCTATTTGCAAGTAGGAATAACTGTATTAAGAAGTTTTTTTTAAAAGATAATACCCTGTTGTATTAGCAGATGCAAACAATTGTATCTATAATAAACAACAAGTTCCTATTGTGTAGCCCAGGGAGTTACATTCCATGTCGCATGATAAACCATAATGGAAAAACACACACATGTATACATACAACTGAATCACTTCGCTGTACTGCAGAAATTAACACAGCATTGTAAATCAACCACACTTCAAAAAGATAAATCTTAAAAGCTCTTACCTTGTTGAGCTATAGCATGTTAGCTATCAATCTATCAGTTAGAGCACTTAGGTTTACTACAGTTGGATGGCCACAGGCTCTTGCACAGAATTTCAAAAAAGTGCACGTGCGATCTTGACAAATGACTGAAAACCCAACTTTGGGACACCGTATACTATCTGTGGTCTAACTCGGGCCAGGAAATCTGGAAACTTGTTAATGCTCAGGCAGGGTTCACACACCAGAGTGGTAACAGCTCATGCAAAAGTAAGTCTTGTGGGAGTTCCCGCCGTGGTGTCTCTGCAGCGCCAGGACACAGGTTCGATCCCTGGCCTGGTGCAGTGGGTCAAAGGATCTGGCATTGCCACAGCTGTGGTGTAGTCACAGCTGTGGCTTGGATCGCTCCCTGGCCCAGAAACTCCACATGCTGTGGGGCAGCCAAAAAATAGTTAAGTCTCAGAGTATCTGGGTGGTAACCCCTTCCCTCCCAAATCCCATGGGTTCTTTTCTTGCCCCGGCTGGTCTGAGGGTCAGATGCCATCACCTCTGACATGCCAGTTTTAGAATTCCCAAGATAAAGGCTCAGCATCCATCTGGGCCACCCCGTTAGCTCCGCTTTCACACCAGCCTCAGCCCTCATCGTGGTTCCTTCTCCTTCAGAAAGGCTGCTCTCCATCTACCCTCCCTCCTTCCACACACACTGGGCTAAGTGCATTCCACCGGGCTGGGACGTGGAGGCCTCTGGCGTGGCCTGAGCTGCCAAACTGGCTTCCTGGCTGGTGGGTCTGGGTTCACAGTCCAGTCTCCCTACTGGCCCTGCAGTCTGGTTACGCCTGTCTCCTGCCAGGGCCGGCTTCACGATCGCTTCTCAATCGGGTCTGAGCACTGGCCAAGCGCAGCTGTGGACTCTAGCCTGTGATTTGGGCAGGGTTGTCCCCAGCTTGGGCTAAATATGTCCAAGGGAGAGTCCAGGGGTGGGAGAGCAAAAAGGCGCAAACCTTTCTTTCTCTGGCCTTGGTCCAAAGTCTCTCCAGCTGTTTCCAGACCCTTGGAGAAGGACTCAAAGTTTAGAATCAGTTCAGGGCTCAAGCCTTTCCAGAAGACCGAGGAGGATGGAGATGTATTCCTAATA
The DNA here is from genome assembly GCF_016906955.1 of Phacochoerus africanus. NCBI lineage: Eukaryota > Metazoa > Chordata > Mammalia > Artiodactyla > Suidae > Phacochoerus > Phacochoerus africanus. The sequence continues at coordinate 135,195,589 of NC_062558.1, forward strand.
TGGGTCAGGACTTTGAAGGTAAGAAGGCCTTCCCCTCACGGCAAAGGCTGGGCGAGGTGCCATCAGAATAGAATAGGCCCCTGCCTTTGTGTGTTTCCTAGAAGGGCCCCCTGAATCACGGGCTTGTCCTAGCTAAGGGGAGGGGACAGCTGGCACTAGCAGGCACAGGCACAGGCATGCTGTGTGACGATCAAGCTGTGGTGCTTCAGATGACAATGTAATACTCAGACCAAGGCCAAGAATGAGGCTATAGGCTGGAGTGCCACAGAGCTCCCGTGACCTCCTGTCATTTCATGATACCAGGGGTCTGCCTTCCTGCCCTCACCTTCTGTGTGAAGTAAAGAGGGCAGGTCTGATCCTCTCTCCTTCACAAGACAAAGGGTCTTGTTTGCCAAGCTATATACCTGCAGCCTTCGGTGCGAGATGGGGCAGGAAAGGGAGAGGTGTTTAGTGTCACAGAAGAGTCCTGCTTCACAACTCTGCCAAGGCAGCAACAATTAAAAAAAAAAAAAAAAAAGAAGAAGAAGAAGAGCTGGGAGGAGCTTTATCAGAGGAGCCAGTTGCAAAAGGGATGTGTGAGCTCTCAGAAAAGAAGTTTACAGTGTCGTATCTTCGTTGTCATTTGCTTCTAGGTATTTTTCAATTTCCTCTTTGATTTCTTCAGTGATCCACTGGTCGTTTAGTAGCATGTTGTTGAGTCTCCACATGTTTGTGTTTTTTGCAGTTTTTTTCTTGTTGCTGATTTCCAGGTGTATAGCATTGTGGTCAGAAAAGATGCTTGATATGATTTCAATTTTCTTAACATTACTGAGGTTGGATTTGTAGCCCAGGATGTGATCAATCTTAGAGAATGTTCCATGTGCACTTGAGAAGAACGTGTATTCTGTTGCTTTTGGATGGAATGTCCTGTAAATATCTGTTAAGTCCACCTGGTTTAATGCTTCATTCAGGGCCTGTGTTTCCTTATTGATTTTCTGTCTGGATGATCTGTCCATTGCTGTAAGTGGAGTGTTAAAGTCCCCCACTATGGTTGTGTTATTGCCGATTTGTCCTTTTAAGGTTGTTAGCAGTTGCCTTATATATTGTGGTGAACCTATGTTGGGTGCGTAGGTATTTAAAATTGTTATGTCTTCTTCTTGGATTGATCCTTTGATCATAAGGTAGTGACCTTCCTTGTCCCTAAAATATTCTTCATTTTGAAGTCTATTTTGTCTGTTATGAGTATTGCTACTCCAGCTTTCTTTTGATTCCTGTTTGCATGGAATATTTTCTTCCATCTTCTCACTTTCAATCTGTGCACGTCCCTAGAAGTGAAATGAGTCTCTTGAAGGCAGTGTATATATGGATCTTGTTTTTGTATCCATCCAGCCAGTCTGTGTCTTTTGGTTGGGGCATTTAATCCATTAACATTTTTTAGGAGCCTCAAATCTCAAAATCATTTATTTACTATAGTACATATAAGACAGCCTTAAAATTGCAGTATGAATGAAGATTACAACATGGACCAAAGAATTTTTTCTTTACTACACAAAATATAGCCTAGCAACAAAAAACAAGCCATTTTTTTCCCCTTTCTGGGGAAAAAAATGGCATGGTTTGATAATGAACAAATTTTGAATAAGGCCTAATAAAATTTACCTATGCCGCTTATTCTGAAAATTTTATCCATTAATTTAGTGTTCTGGTGGTAACTTCACTGACAAAATATTTAATCCCCAAAGCAGCAGTCATTTATAGCAGATGTGGTACCACCATTAAAGGAAAAAAGATTGGTTTAAAAAATGGTGTAAAAGCCATTTTGGATTTTAGTACAACCTATGACAGAAAAGAATATGAATACAGGTTTGCAACTTTATATATACATACTCCAAAGAGGCTGTCAGTACCCAAAATATTTTTATTGCTACATTAGCAACGGATTTTTGGATATGGTTTTAAGGGCCACATAAAAATAGATTCAAGGGACAGATTAAATTGAAGTCCTAGATTAAAATGTTTGGTTTAAAGAATTTTCTACAACAAATTTCATGTTTATGTATAAAATGTTATGTCACCTTATATGAAAATGTCATGAAGTATTTTCTACACTACTACATGTATTTCCCAAGAGAGGAAAAAATTAAAATATCTAAAATAGATTAGATTAAGATTGCAAGACCATAATAGATCTTTTGAACGTGCATCTGTTTACAGAATTAACAGTATACGATACGTTTGTTTCCTTACGGACTATAAAGAAATGAGTTGGTGGCAACTCTCCTTTGCACAACGCTATCCACTCACTTTAGCCACAGGCATGTCCTTGGTATGTGTTTATAAGAAATGTTCATTTACCCCCATCAAACAATCCATAGGTTTTCTTAGGAGATGAAGGTGCACAAAGGTGAAGTGTATTTTTCCTTCTTTCAAATAACATCCCAAACATCGCAGTCCATTAACATTTAAGGTAATTACTGATATGTATGTTCTCATCGCCATTTCGTTAATTGCTTTGGATTTGTTTTTCTTGCTCTTTTTTCTTCCCTTCTTCTCTTGTTCTCTCCTCTTCTGGTTTGATGACTATCTTTAGTGTTGTATTTGCATTGATTTTTCTTATTTGTTTGTGTATCAATTGCAGATTTTTGGTTTGCAGTTATTCTGAAGTTTTGGTATAAGAGTCTGTATTTATATGAGAGGGTTTTAAGTTGTTGGTCTCTTAATTGCAAGTGCATCTCCGGTGTCCTGCATGTGTACCCACCTCTTCTTATGATTTCTGATTTTGGTGGCATAACTATGCATGGATGATTTCATATCTTTACTATATATATATACCTTTACTGGTGAGCCTTGTCATTTGTGGTATTTTTGTTTCCTGTTGCAGCCTTTTCTTTTCTGCCTAGAGAAGTTCTTTTAGTATTTGTTGTAAAGACAGAAATATAGATCAGTGGAACAGGATAGAAAGCCCAGAATTAAACCCACACACCTACAGCCAACTAATCTATGACAAAGGAGGCAAGAATATACAATGGAGAAAAGACAGCCTGTTCAATAAGTGGTGCTGGGAAAACTGGACAGCCACATGGAAAAGAATGAAATTAGAACACTCCCTAACACCATACACAAAAATAAACTCCAAATGGATTAAAGACCTAGATATAAGACCAGACGATATCAAACTCTTAGTGGAAAACATAGGCCAAACACTCTCTGACATAAACCACAGCAACATCTTCTCAGATCCACCTCTTAGAGTAATGACAGTAAAAACAAAAATAGACAAATGGGACCTAATCAAACTTCAGAGTTTCTGCACAGCAAAGGAAACCCTAAGCAAAATGAAAAGACAAACCACAGAATGGGAGAAAATCTTTGCAAGTGAATCAACTGACAAGGGATTGATCTCCAAAATTTACAAACACCTTCTGCAGCTCCATGCCAAAAAAACATACAACCCCATCAAAAAATGGGCAGAAGATCTAAACAGACAGTTCTCCAAAGACATACAGATGGCCAAAAAACACATGAAAAGATGTTCAACGTCACTCATTCTTAGAGAGATGCAAATCAAAACCACTCTGAGGTACCACCTTACACCAGCCAGAATGGCCATCATCAAAAAGTCTACAAACAGTAAGTGCTGGAGAGGGTGTGGAGAAAAAGGAACCCTAGTACACTGTTGATGGGATTGTAAATGGGTGCAACCACTGTGGAAAGCAGTATGGAGATGCCTCAGAAAACTAAACATAGAACTACCATTTGATCCAGCAATCCCACTCCTGGGCATCTACCCAGAGAAAACCACAACTTGCAAAGACACATGTACTCTGATGTTCATTGCAGCACTATTTACAATAGCCAAGACATGGAAACATGTCCATCGACAGAGGAGTGGATCCAGAAGATGTGGTACATATACACAATGGAATATTAGCCATTAAAAAGTACGAAATACCAGCATTTTTAGCAACATGGATGGACCTGGAAATTATCATGCTAAGTGAGGTCAGTCAGACAATGAGACACCAACATCCAATGCTTTCACTGACATGTGGAATCTGAAAAACAGGACAGAATGAACTTCTTTGCAGAACAGATACTGACTCTCAGATTTTGAAAAACTTATGGTTTCCAAAGGAGACAGTTTGGGGGGTGGGGGGATGCGCCGGGGTTGTGGGATGGAAATCCTATGAAATTGGATTGTGATGATCATTATACAACTATAAATGTAAAAAATTCATTGAGTAATAAAAAAATGAAAAGAAGTTTACAAACATGTTTAAAAAATAGCTAGTGAGCTGCCAATGTCGCGCCAGGGCCCATGCTAGGCTCTGGGGATTAACCATGAAGAAGACATGGCCCCACCTCCTGGAGACCAATGCTTTAGCCACAAGAGGTAAAACCACTGCCCCCCAAAGACACGGCAGTATTCGTCTCATCCTCTGTGACTTGAGTTCACGTCCACATGGTTACACTTACTTCGTTTCAAGTGAGGACCCATGTGTTTTTTTCCCCTCCTCCTCAGCCAGATTCTTCCCCGCATCTTCCGCTTCCTGCCAAACTGCAGGCGGTGCTTGGGGGGGAAATAAGGGAGACGGTAGTGGGAAACGTGTCAGGGATCGGGGGATGCTTGCAGGCAGAAGGGACATCTTAGTTGAGACCTGGAGGATGAGCTGGATTTGATCAGACCAGGAGTTGGAAGGGACAGAGGAGGCAGTCGGGGCTGAGAGAAAACAGCAAGTGCAAAGGCCCAGGGCTGAGATGTGAGCAACGAGGGGTGATCATAACAAAAGTCCTAAGGCTCGGGGAGAAGAGGCGGAAAGGCTGGACATTTTCAAATACCCAGATGACAGGCACACGGAAGAAGGATTAACAGCGGGCTGGCTCTGGGGCGCAGAACCAGAATCGAAGGCTGGAGACCCGGTGAAAAGGACACTGACCAAACATTAAATGATAACAATGTTTTTACATGATTGCACTCAGCCCTAACAACATGCTGGACCCTGGGTTAAGGGTTACACATCCATTATCTCATGGGATCCTCACAACAACCCTATAGGCAAATGCCATGAGAAAACAGAGACAGAAAGGTTAAATTAACCAGCGCAGGGTCACACAGTGAAGACAGGGCAGAGCTGGGATCCCAAGGTCTGCGCTCTTACTCACCACCCTCACACTGCTTCCTTGGAGAACTATGTTGTCTCCGAGCAAATGCACGACTCTGGAGGTTTCCCATCATTGCAGGTGTTTAACCGCATGGCTGGGATACTGCAAAGAATCAGCATCCAGGAGAACCAGTGACTTTCTGAGGGTCTTCCCATTGTGAGATTCGGGGGTTCAGTGATGTGTCAACGGCTGGATTTGTAAACTAGCCCCCAGAGACAACCGCCTTCTGCATTTGGGGCAGCTTCACTGTCGGGTATAACGGGCTCTCCCGGGTGCCTTTAAGGGGGTTGTTCTCAGGCTCCATCCTTGCAGCAGAGAAGGCTGTGGTCAGCACCGAAAGGGAGGCAGAGTGAAATGGACCGAATCAGGGCAGCTCAAACCTCCAATAAAGACATGCATCTTTCACAAACATCTGCTTTAGCTAATGCTGGCCTTGGGCAGTATTAAATTATGTATTCCACTCTTAAACTATCACAGATTCGTGTTTCAAGAACATAACCGTGAGAAAATGTTGCACCAGTAGCAGCAACAAAACAGCCTTGCTCGTTTTGCATTAAAAATTTTTTGGTAGATTTCTAGAATAATTCCTCATTTTCTTGCACATCAAAGGGCATCATGCAAGACGGAATAGGTTAGAATGCATAGGATTTCTTTTTGTATTGCCTTATTGAAAAAAAAAAAAAGAACCGAAAAATGCCTCTTCTGCTCATCATTCAGTGGAGAGTAACCAAATAATAAACAATAATCAATTACACAATGGATTCAGGAATCTTAGAGGTAGAGAGACCTTGGATAGCATTTCAATATTTTCTAGAACAGGGAACCTGCCTTTTTTTCACAGTGAAGTGCTCCTCGTAGGTCTCAAATCATGACTGTCTTGATATGTACCTAGGGTAGCTTGCCTCCTACTCCCGTTCCAGCATCTTCCTAAAACAGAAAGAGTCATAGACTATCAAGAGTGTGAGGAAGTTACCTGTGAATTTTATTTTATTTATTTATTTTGTCTTTTTGCCATTTCTTGGGCCGCTCCTAAGGCACATGGAGGTTCCCAGGCTAGGGGTCGAATTGGAGCTATAGCCGCTGGCCTACACCAGAGCCACAGCAACGAGGGATCCGAGCCACGTCTGCAATCTACACCACAGCTCACGGCAATGCCGGATCCTTAACCCACTGAGTGAGGCCAGGGATTGAACCCGCAACCTCATGGTTCCTAGTTGGATTTGCCAACCACTGTGCCACGACGGGAACTCCTTACCTGTGAATTTTAAAAAAAGAGGGGGTGAGAGAGAGAGATTCGGGAGGGGGGGACCCTCTTTTATCATTAACCTGACATACTCAGAAGTTAGTAGTCAGAAAAGAGCATTCAGAGTTCCCCAAAATATGTGCTTCTCGGACATCCCAATAAAATAAACCATTGAGCCATTGACACACGTGTCCTTTGTAATGGCAACCCAAGGTCCTTGCCAAGTGATGGGTGATATTTTCCACGGTGATAACATGCACGTGTGTGATCTCCAGCAAAACTGAGTTGGTTCCACGCTCCCTTCAGCTGAGCAGGATATTTTCCTTCGCGCTTCCTCCAAACACGTAACAGCTTCCACATCCCGTAAGTACACGCTCAATTAAAATCCTGCATCCTGGACTCTTTCCAGGTCTTCCCTTCATAAAGGAAAAAACTCATCTCTTATAGATGTATCAACAATATGTGCATATAATACACTTTTTTTTTTTGTCTTTTTGCCATTTTCTTGGGCCACTCCTGCGGCATATGGAGGTTCCCAGGCTAGGGGTCAAATCGGAGCTGTAGCTGCCGGCCTACACCAGAGCCACAGCAACGCTGGATCCGAGCCTCATCCACGACCCACACCACAGCTCACGGCAATGCGGGACCCTCAACCCACTGAGCAAGGGCAGGGACCGAACCCGCAACCTCATGGTTCCTAGTCGGATTTGTTAACCACTGAGCCACGACGGGAACTCCAATATACTCTTAAAAATCGTGATAAATCGAATTTTTTTTCAAAAAAGTCATGACTACCTACTTCTTCCACAAATATTTAAATAATTTTTTCTCGAGCATCATTGTTTAAAGATATACCAGTAGCTTTATATAAAAGGGTTTATCTGGAAACTTGAATATGTAGGTATTTATGATCAATGGATAGAAAAGATTTTACCATAAGGGCCCTGTAAGTAATAAAATATCTCAGCTGCAGGATCATGTCAAGGAGCAGGCAGGTGGGCAGGTGATTTTTCTTACGCAGAATTCAACCCGCAGACACCAGCCATGGTCCAAATGAGGGAACCGCGGTGGGCGGGGCCGGAAAGACGGGCTTGTGGGGAGACAGTCACAGCGGCGGCAAACTGAAAACATCTCCGCTCGTTTCCTCGCTGGTCTGAAGCCCACAGGAGAGGCAGTGGTCTTTGCCAGCCGGCCCCAAACACAGCCTGTAAGAAGAAGATGCATTAGAGTCAGCAGAAGTGCGGCTGCTGAAGAAGCAGAGGGGGTTTGGTGTGGGGGCAGAGGCCTGGTGGTATCGGAGCAGGGTGTGTGAAATGATGCTGGGCTATGCCCAGAGCGCAGTTGAGGCTGGGGCTGCCAGGCCTGCCCGCATGCATGCCCAGTGGGCAGTCCGGCCGGCCAGGACCTCAGGCCTCTGCACCAGGGATTAAGTGGCCGAGGGAGGCATGGAAACCAATCAAGGTTCCGTTTCTGACAATGACCGTTCTAAGGTCTTGCACTGGTTTAAGTCACCCACCATTGCTGAATAGCGTCAATCAGACCAAGCTGTCTAAACTCACACGAATGTCTCTAGTTAGCACTTTATGCCTCCAAATCAACATGAGATTTGAGATCTGTAGGACGTTCCGCCAGTATTTTGTTTCCTTCTTCCCTCCAAGTCACTTTTTTAGGCTGCCTCTTTGAGTGCATGTGTTAAAAACGAGAGACGCCTGTCGAAAGCGTTTCCCTTACAATGGTTTTGTGTTTGCCTTTTCGTGGATTGGGAACTGTTTTATTTTCTTTACTGTTTGCCTTCCTCCATCTGGCAAAGACCAAGCCGGCCCCTCCACCCCCAATGACTTAGAACAGAGAGGAAGTTAATACCAGGGCTTTGTTTAACAGCGGCATTACATCTGCCGTCAGACAACTTTTACTTCCTCTCTGAGTAGCAGAGAAACTGTCTCTCCTCAACCGAAATGTCAGATGAACACAGTCCTGAAATAGGAACACGAAGCTGACCTTTACCGGATGTCTTTATTCTTTAACATTCTTCAAAGACACGCACTTGAAAAAGTTACGACTTCGTGATACCCAGCATGGATGCTTTATCGTCTGTTGTTTTCAAGCTGCCAGAGGCTTTCTTATGTGAACAAAATGGCTATTTCCGTCGTCATGGAGCACGATGATTTATTCACCTAGCAGAGCAGAGGAAATCATTTTTAAACTCAGGACACAAAATGGGTTGTTTCTACCACAAACTTCCCACAAAAGCAGGAATCTTACTTCGTAAGTAGAACCAGACCCCCCACTCCATTCTCTGCCCAGCAGAAAAATTACATGGCTTTTAGCTTTAATGGCCTTTTAGGCTTGTCGCCAAAAGAAGTTCCAAAAAAACTTTTCTGGTCCCAATTTGCCCTCTCAGCCTAGCTCTTTTGTAAGCAGAGAGGAGAGAGGCTGGAGAGTGTCCAAAGCCAGGCTCTATGCAACGAAGCCCAAGGCCAAAGAAGCACTCCACTCAATCGGGAGGAGAGAGCAAGGCGCCCACGACCACAGAGCGCCAGGGGGGACAGGGCGGGAGACAGTTACGGGGGGGCACCGCTTAGCTGATGGAGCGGCTGCCGGGTAGGTGTGTGATTCATGTTGCACAGGCTGGTACGTGGCTGCCGAGGTGGGGCCGAGGGATCGCCTGGACCAGCGCGTCGAGAGATGCCGCCGGGGCCTCCTCTGTCATCCTTAGGCTGGACTCTCATCTGCTTCTGTCTTCAGTAAACAAACATGGCTTTTTCTTTTTCCTTTAAAGCTTGGAGATTTTTCTTTTTCTTTTCTTCTTTTTTTTTCTTCCTTTCTTTTTTTCTTTCGGCCACACCCGCGGCACATGGAAGTTCCCAGGCTAGGGGTCGAATCGGAGCTGCAGCCATAGCGGCAGCAACACAGGGTCGGAGCCTCATCTGCAACCTACCCCACAGCTCACGGCACCGCCGGATCCTTAACCCACTGAGCAAGGTCAGGGATCAAACCCTCATCCTCATGGATACTAGTTGGGTTCATTACTGCTGAGCCACAACGGGAACTCCTAAAGCTTGATATTTTTACCTGAACATTTCAGATCCCCATTCTGAGCTGCTCCTGACCACGGAGCAGAGAACACCTCTGATTCTTCACAGGCATCTCCAAGCCACAGGGATTTCAGGAGAAGAACTAAGTATATTGGAGCCAAGGCCACAGTGGAGTTTGGGGGTGACATCCGTCCTTGCCTGGTGTGACATTATCCTTTCCATCAGCTCGGGGGCCTCACTCTTAAGACAACTGTAACTCACGGTTACAGCTGCAGCCTGGGTGCCAACCACAACACGCACAGGCTTTCACCCCCAACACTCCGGCGCCCCGCCTGACTCCCTGCTTTCCTTTATTCATGCAACACCTGCTTATGTGCTACTGAGGCATCATAAGAGAGTCAAGGTTGAATTCTGTTCAGCACCTGCCTTCAAAGCACTGAGAGTTACCCAGAGAGATGGGGAGATGGCACGAAGCACGGGAGTAAAGCCTCACGAGCTGCCCAAAGCGACGAGGGCCATGGGGAAGCAGCCAAACCCAGCAGCTCTTCAAAGGAGGGGAGGGAGGCCTGGGCTGTGGGATCGAAGAAGACTCCAAGGAGGAACCTGCACCTGAGGAGGCCTTGAAGGACCCCTGGGTTGAGGCTGAGGGCGGGTGTCCCGAGCTGAGTCAGGGACGTGTGGAAAGTCATTTTCTCTCCAATTCCTCCAGCCGGGCAGGGCTGGGAAACGCCTCGGCCATGCTGGTGGATGTGCTCCAGGGCCTTGCTACCCTCCATAGCCAGCCAGGTGTGAAAATAATCTAAAAGCTGCCACAAACAGATGAAAATAAAACAAAAGCTGAAAACGATCTGGATTTGAGGAACTTAAAAAACATATCTAAAACCAAAAGAGGGCACGCCATCATATCAATACATAATCTGGCTGGGTTCTACATTGCGCCTGGATGCTTGCTCCCCGAGCCCCGTCTTGGAGCTGCTGGAATGTTCTGTGTGTCTGAGCGATTCAGATGCAACGCAAAGACTCGAGCTCTGCCCTGAAAGCCTCTGGAGATGGAGCTGGTGTGACTGCTGTCAAAAAACAAGATGATTCCGAAAGCCGTGAAGGCGGTAACACACTCACACCTCGGGTTGCAGGTGAACAAATCGGAACCTGTGACTGGAATGTTCTCAGTTATTTAAGTTCCAGGGAGACGGTCCCCACCCCCTTTCCACCTTGTCCTACCTACTGGTGTGAAAGCTGTCATCTGCTACAGATGCAACATAACCCTAAGGAGTCGGCTGCACCAGGGCCCCAGGAAGCCCGCGCAGAGGGCGGCCGCCACCACACCACCTCTCCGCGGCCAGCGCGGCCTCTCCCCAAGCCGCCGTTGGGGAACGCGGCGGCCTGTCCTTCTGGCCCGGTCATTATTGTTGAAATGTAAGCAAAAGAAAGCGGAGCAATGGCAGCCTTGTGAGTCGGTGTCAGAGAGCCAAAGACATACGAGTCCATCATGAGCATTTCCAAACCTTTCACATATAAGACAACACAGCTAAATCATGTTTATTGCAGGCATAAAATAAAAATTAGTATAAAATATTAAATGTTTATGAGCACAGACTCTGCTTTAAACACTTTCCAATTTAGATGGGATGATTTAGCTATTAAATTAGCTCGTAATTACTCTCCCTGATACATTAGGTTCACGAAGTTTCACCTTCAGTCATTTAATGGCAAAAGACAATGGTGTCTTTAGTCGGATTTAAAATATCAGATCTCCAGTCAAGAAAACCGTCTCCGCCAGAGGCCTTTGCTTTTCTCAATTCACTAGTCTCTAAACGGTGTGGGAAGGGGCAAAGCCCTAAGGGGTGGCAGCAGGCGGAGCGCCACCCCATTTCGTGCCACACATGGCAGCTGCACCCTGGGGTTTCTGTCTTCCGCCCAACTTAAGAAAGGGGGGTTTGGGAAAAGGCAGCCTTTGCAACGGAGCGGGTGGTGAGGGCTGCAGAGGCCCTTGGTGCAGGCTTCCTGGTGCGCAGAAGGAGCTGCTCCCTCAGTTACATTCCATCCGCTTCCATCCGCAGCACGTGAGTGTCCCTCTTCCAGGCCAGATGGAGCAGGTGAGCGGACAGGACCCCCTCAGGCCACGTTACCAGGGGGCTCCATTAAATCCCCTTTGTGAGACACGCGGCCCTCAGAAAATCCACTGAGGTTACACCCTCTTACTAAGGAGGTATGAATAGGTAAAGAGCTTGATAAAATCCAAGGTAAAGACTAGTCAGCAGGCTTGAGCAATACAGGCATCTGTGAGCGGCAGGTGGAGCTGCCGTGTTCCCAGAGCAGGGGTTTGCACCTGACTGGCCGGAGGAGGCTGGCTGTGCTTCAGGGAAGGTAACTGCCTAGTGCAGGATGTTGGGATGGGAAGAAGGCGTCTTCACGGGAGGGCAGGGGGTGGAGGTGGGCTGATGAAGAGTGCCAGAGCCTCTGCGAGTGAAATGGGCATTCACATGGGATTCCAATTGACTGGATACCAATAATGATAATGGGAGCTAGGTTTCTCATTGTCTGAGAAGGGAGTTACTCTCATGGGAAAGAAGAAAGCTAAAACTCCTCGTGTTGGTGTAAACACATGGTGTTCAATAAATAGAGCTAGAGGAAAAAATCAATGTAAAAATGCATGTGTGTGTTGACATGTATTTCCTCGTTCTGTCCACCCAAAGCCCCTGGGAGCGGGGACAGCTGCACAGCACGGAGCACATCCAGGACTCCCATACTGCTTTCTCGATACTATACTTCAAGCAACCAGAGCACCGTGGAGAAACGGCTGATTCCATGGCTGGCACAGAGAAAGAACAAAAGGAGCTTGGAATTTCTTGTTGTGCTTAAAGAATGATAAGGACAGGCTGCAATCAGGGACCAGACTGAAGGGGTTCAAATCTGGTACAATTTGCAGATCGAACTAAATAATTTCAGCAAGGAATTAAATAAACCAGAAAACCAAGAGTTCACACTGATACAAATAAATGAGTAACTTGAAAGCGTGATGAGGAATTGGATGTTTACATGGTCTCAAAATACCTCCCTACAAAATACGGATTAATTACAAACTGAAAAAGAGAAGTTCTTGGTGGCCGATTTCACCTCAGTCAAAGCATCAAAGTACCCAACATCTGGATTGCGACAAATGGAGATCGCATGCCACCTGACAGAATCCAAGAGAACACAGCATCATGCTTGTGGTGTTCCTGCGACAGACATGTGCGACTCTAATCACGAGGAAAATCGGAAACCCAAATGCACGGAAACCCGCAAAATAACTGGCCTGTCAGCTTTGAAGGGTCAAGGTCATGACAATCAGGGAAAGAGCAGGAAGATTAAAGAGAAATGACAGGGAGTTCCCATTGTGGTTCAGCGGATTACAAACCCGACTACGATCCATGAGGATGTGGGTTCAATCCCCGGCCTCACTCAGTGGGTTAAGGATCCCGCATTGCTGTGCTGCAGCTCCGATTCATCCCCTAGCCTGGGAACTTCCATATGCCACAGGTGCAGCCCTTAAAAAGGAAAAAATAAACAAATACATAAAGGGAAATGATAAACTAAGCTCAACCTGTGATTTTGAACTGGATCCTTCTGCTAGAAAACCAGTATTGGGACAAGCACAAAGCCTTGAATGCTGTCTGAGGGTGAGATAGTAGTATTATATCAATGTTAATTTCCTGATGGGGGGGTGAATTTTATTGATGTCAGAGAATACCGCTGTTTGTAGGAATACACAATACACACTAAATATGCAGGGATTTGGGGCGCATCGTGCAGGCATCTTTCTCTGAAGTGGTTCCTAGAAAGAGTTCTTTGTACCCTCCTTGCAATTTTTTTCTCTAAGTTTGAGACTTCTTAAGCAGCGAATGAATTACTCCTCAATGCAATGAACGGTGACTCTCACTGTGAAAGAGGCCATGGTTAGTCTCATCAGGATTTGCACCACCCGCCATTCTCAACTACACGTGCTGACGAGGGATGGAGTCTGGGAACCTTCAGAACAGTTGACTGTACAAACAATTCAGTTTCTTTTCTTACAACTACAAATAGCTAACATTTTTTTTTGCTTATCTTATATTCTGTTTACTACGTATCGCGACACTGCGGTTATTCAAGCGAGTGATGATGTCCCAATGACTGCATCATGTCACGCTGAATATAACCCTTCGGTGGGTGCATTAACGTGATCTTTTTTGAAAAATGATATACTAATGATGCAAATTATTTAATCACACCATTATGAATGGGCCTATCATCTTGATTTATAGAACTTTGTATAAATGCTTCTGGTTTATGGAACTTATGTACACGAGCCTTTGAGCCTGATATTCCTATGTAAGTGACAACATAAGTCACATACATAACTTTCTGGCAAGCAAGTTTGCCAGCCATTTTCTACTTTCTTCTTCTTCTTCTTCTTTTTTCTTTTTTTTCGTCTTTCTACCTTTTCTAGGGCTGCTCCCACGGCACATGGAGGTTCCCAGGCTAGGGGTCCAATCGGAGCTGTAGCTGTCAGCCTACGCCAGACCTACAGCAACACAGGATCCGAGCCACATCTGCAATGTACACCACAGCTCACCGCAACACTGGATCCTTAACCCACTGAGCAAGGCCAGGGATCGAACCTGCAATCTCATGGTTCCGACGGAAACTCCTCTACTTTCTTCTTAATCTAAATTCTCAAGTCTCTTAAAGCCACATTAGAGCTTATCTCCTTGAGAAAATCTTTGAGACAATCTCCCCTTGGAATTTTTCCACACTTCTACTGTATTATTTGATCTTTTTGTTATTCTATAAGAAAGTAAACAGTGTATCTGCATGAATAATTAATGAAGTAACATCTTTTTCAAGTGAGACAATTGTATTTCCTTGGTATGTCTGCATTATTTCTCAGTACATTGTATTTACTCATTTTATGTGGTTACGGCAAACTTCCTAGATTTTAATACTAATAATTTCATTTTATTAAAGATTTTTAAATATACACACAAAGGATCATATTATATCCGTATTTCTGAATCTTGCTTTTTGAACTCAACAAATCCCTCCAAAACACCTGGCATAGCTTTAATTCATTTAAATTGCTGCACAGGGAGTTCCCGTCGTGGCGCAGTGGTTAACGAATCCGACTAGGAACCATGAGGTTGCGGGTTCGGTCCCTGCCCTTGTTCAGTGGGTTAACGATCCGGCGTTGCCGTGAGCTGTGGTGTAGGTTGCAGACGCGGCTCAGATACCGCATTGGTGTGGCTCTGGCGTAGGCCGGTGGCTACAGCTCCGATTGGACCCCTAGCCTGGGAACCTCCATATGCCGCGGGAGCGGCCCAAGAAATAGCAACAACAACAACAACAACAAAATAAATAAATAAATAAATAAATAAATAAATAAATAAATAAATTGCTGCACAGCATTTCATAATGTAGTTGTGCCATTTCTTCAATCATTCTCCTACTGACAGCACTTAATTTCCCCCTTTATTTTTTTTGCTAAAATAATGCATAAATAAGTATCCTCTTCTGTCTCCTTATGTCCCTCTGCTTTTACTCCTGTGGATTATTTTCCCAGGAATGGGATAGACATTTCCACAGAGCATCTTTAAGAAGGGTCGAAACAATTTATACTGGGTATATATCCTTCCATGCTCTTTTCTAACAATATTAAGAATGAATTTTGTTTTATTTAAACTTTTTTCTAGGCCAGCTGCTGTAAAATGACTCACTCACTCATTCAGCAAACACTTATTTAACACCTTCTGTATACCAGGTGCTGTTGTTGGCAGCTGTATACAGCTGCGAACCAAGAAGTTCGACCATGAGCAGACGGACAATAAACATGTAAACACATGGTGAGTCAGAGGGGACCTGCAGAGAAGGGGACAGGAGTGACACAGGCAGTGAGCAGACAGTGCTATTAAGATAGGGTGTTCAGGAAGGACATCTCAGAGGTGGCACTGGAGCAGAGACTCGAAGATACTGTGGAACTGGGTCACAGGAAGAGCGGCCAGCAGCGAAGCCTCCGATGCTGGTACATGTTTGGCATGGAATCCTAAAGGAACAGCAAGGCAGGGATCTCCACCACCACATCCCTCAGAGCTCCTAGGACGCCACCTGCAGGAGCAACACCAATAAAAACTCCCAGGGGTGAGGGGTACCACCGGTGTCCAGCACCCTACTGGCCCCTGCATACAGCAGGAGCAGCTGAGAACCCACTATCCCTATCTATCCCTATTTCCCTCCAGAGTCTCTACTGTCAGAATGGGCACCTAAATACAACACAAATATTTTTTTCCAAAATTACCCTTTGTCTATTGACTTTGAACAAACCCAATTTGTCTTCCCAGAGCTTTAAAAAACTGTATTTTTAAAAATTTTAAATCTATGACTTCTAGTTTTCTAACAGTGATTAAGAAGGCCTTTTCATACAAACAACTCATACAACTCAACAGCAAAAAAGCCAACCACCCAATGGAAAAATGGGCAAAAGACCTCAACAGACATTTCTCCAAGGAAGATACACAGATGGCCAACAAGCACATGAAAAAATGCTCAACATCCCTGATTCTTAGAGAAATGCATATCAAAACCACCACGAGATACCACCTCACACCCGTCAGAATGGCCATCACTAAAAAGTCCACAAATAACAAATGCTAGAGAGGGTGTGGAGAAAAGGGAACCCTCCTGCACTGTTGGTGGGAATGTAAGCTGGTACAGCCACTGCAGAAAACAGTATGGAGGTACCTTAGAAAACTATACATAGAACTACCATATGACCCAGCAATCCCACTCTTGGGCATATCTCCAGACAAAACTTTCCTTAAAATAGACACATGCACCTGCATGTTCACTGCAGCTCTATTCACAACAGCCAAGACATGGAAACAACCCAAATGTCCATTGACAGACGATTGCATTAGGAAGACGTGGTATATATACACAATGGACTACTACTCAGCCATGAAAAAGAACAAAATAATGCCGTTTCCAGCAACATGGATGCAACTAAAGACTCTCATACTGAGTGAAGTAAGTCAGAAAGAGAAAGACAAATACCATATGATACCACTTATATCTGGAATCTAATATATGGCACAAATGAACCTTTCCACAGAAAAGAAACTCATGGATTTGGAGAATAGACTTGTGGTTGCCAGGGCGGAGGGGGAAGGAGAAGGATGGATTGGGAACTTGAGGTTAACAGATGCAGACCCTTGCCTCTGGAATGGATAAGCAATGAGATCCTGCTGTGTAGCACTGGAAACTGTATCTATCTAGTCACTTATGATGGAGCATGATAATGTGAGAAAAAAGAGTGTATACATGTATGTGTAACTGGGTCACCATGCTGTACAGTAGGGAAAACATGTATTAAAAAATAATAATTCAAAACAAAGTAGTGATAGTTTTATTCCTAATAAATTTTTTAGTAAAATGGAAAGAGAAGGGGATAATTTAATAGCTATATCATTTACTTGCTTATTAAACTACTATTTCTAAATTAGTAAGGACCGTTGAACAAACACAATAGCAAATATATTCTATAAGAGGGAAACTTTAAATAATTTCAATTAAATTAGGAATTAGTGATGCCTACCATTGCTGTTGTTATTAAGTATTATCTTAAAGGTTTTAGCAAAAGAAATACAAGAATTGCAAGTTGAATTGCCTCCCCATTAAAAAAATGCTAAAGTCCTAAGCCTCAGTTCCTGTGAGTATGGAAATAGGATTATGTGGAAATAGGATCTTTGTAGACAATCAAGAGGAGGTCATTAGACTTGGGCCCTAATCCAGTAAGACTGAAGTCTTTCTAAAAGGGGGAAATGCGGACACAGACACAGGCACACAGGGAGAATGCTGTGTGAACATGAAGCTAGGGATTAGGGTGATGCTTCTAGAAGCCTAGGAACACCAGAGAGAGCCAGTAAACCAGCAGAAGCTTGGGAGAGGCAAGAAAGAGATTCTCCCTCCCAGCCTCAGAAGGGTCTGGCTCTGACAACACCTTGATTTTGGACTTCTCCCTCCCAGAACTGTGAGACATACATTTCTGCTGTGTAAGCCTCTTGGTTTATAATCTTTGCTAGAGCAACCCTAGCAAACTTATAGAACAGGAAAATGAAATAACCGATAGAACCATTGGAAAAGAAGAGATAGAATTATTTTTTAGCCATGATGCAGTTGTATACCCAGAATCCTCAAAAGGATCTGATTTTTTTTTAAGTTACTCTAATTAATAAGGTAAAACATCAGGTGGCCTAATACAAGGTGAAGTCACAAAATTCAATCGCCTTGCTCTCTTCTAAATTTGAGCATATTCCAGCTACTCTCCATTCACCTTCCTGATCTGCTGCCCTCTCTTCTTACCTAGCTCTGCTCACCTGCTGGACTTTCCTTGCCCTCTGGCTTCCAGTTGGGCTGCGCCAATGGGAACCTCTGGTGGAAGGTGGGAGGGGGTGGGGGTGGGGTGGCACCTTCTGCTGGTCTGTGGCTGCCTCCTTCCCCAAAAGCTCCTCTCCAGTTATCCTCTCCTGTGACTGAGAATTCCCTCCAAATTCTGTAAACAGCTCCCTTCCAACCTTTGCCGCCCACTTTGGCTCAGCCTGGCATGCTTCTCTGCTCATTGACTTCTCCTGCTTATGCCCACAGCCTTTATCAATACTTTCTTTTTAAACGTTTGTCAGTACCCCACTTCAGTAGGCCCTGTGTTTCTGGCTGGGATGCTGTTACAAGCACCTAGAAGTGAAAATTGGAAAATATATTTAATTCCTGATGGTAACAAAAGCCACAAGTACTTAACAATGAATTTAACAAAAAAGTGCCACCTCTAAAAGGAGAAAACCAAAGACTCTTATTGAATAGAACAAGATCTGAACAAATACTCTTTTTGGATTGGAAGATTTACTACCATAAAAAGTCAATTCTCCTAAATTAATATATGAAAGTAATCTAATTCTAATTAAAATCTCAATGAGTTGTTTCCAAATTGGATGGAATGGTATTAAAGCTTATATGCAAGAGTGAGTGTGACCAGAATAGCTGAGAAAGTTACGGAAAAGAACAGTGAGTACACTTGCCTTGCAAAATAGTGGGTCATGCTCTAAGCTCTGCAGTCAAGTCCATGTGGGTTCAGGAAGAGACAAAGAGATCAGTAGAACCAAATAGAGAAGCCAGAATTAGATCCCAGCAAGTGCAAAAATGCAGTTGACAAGGTTTCCTTTCAGTGGGAAAAAAAGATGGATTATTTAATAAATAGTGTCAATATAATGGATGTCTGAAAGAAGATATAATTGGATCCATATTTACATCACATAAAACATATAATCTAGACGGACTGAAGAGTCAAAAGGAAAAAATGAAACTAAAAATTTCGGGAAAAGCTACAGGTGTGTGCAGCCCATCCAGGGATTGAAAAGGCCTTCTTTTTTTTTAATTTTTTTCATTTTAATGATTTTTTTTCATTCTAGCTGGTTTACAGTGTTCTGTCAATTTTCTACTGTACAGCATGGTTCTGTCAATTTTCTGTTGTACATGTATACACTCTTTTTTCTCACATTATCATGCTCCATCATAAGTGACTAGATAGATACAGTTTCCAGTGCTACACAGCAGGATCTCATTGCTTATCCATTCCAGAGGCAAGGGTCTGCATCTGTTAACCTCAAGTTCCCAATCCATCCTTCTCCTTCCCCCTCCGCCCTGGCAACCACAAGTCTATTCTCCAAATCCATGAGTTTCTTTTCTGTGGAAAGGTTCATTTGTGCCATATATTAGATTCCAGATATAAGTGGTATCATATGGTATTTGTCTTTCTCTTTCTGACTTACTTCACTCAGTATGAGAGTCTTTAGTTGCATCCATGTTGCTGGAAACGGCATTATTTTGTTCTTTTTCATGGCTGAGTAGTAGTCCATTGTGTATATATACCACGTCTTCCTAATGCAATCGTCTGTCAATGGACATTTGGGTTGTTTCCATGTCTTGGCTGTTGTGAATAGAGCTGCAGTGAACATGCAGGTGCATGTGTCTATTTTAAGGAAAGTTTTGTCTGGAGATATGCCCAAGAGTGGGATTGCTGGGTCATATGGTAGTTCTATGTATAGTTTTCTAAGGTACCTCCATACTGTTTTCTGCAGTGGCTGTACCAGCTTACATTCCCACCAACAGTGCAGGAGGGTTCCCTTTTCTCCACACCCTCTCTAGCATTTGTTATTTGTGGACTTTTTAGTGATGGCCATTCTGACGGGTGTGAGGTGGTATCTCGTGGTGGTTTTGATATGCATTTCTCTAAGAATCAGGGATGTTGAGCATTTTTTCATGTGCTTGTTGGCCATCTGTGTATCTTCCTTGGAGAAATGTCTGTTGAGGTCTTTTGCCCATTTTTCCATTGGGTGGTTGGCTTTTTTGCTGTTGAGCTGTATAAGTTGTTTATATATTTTAGAGATTAAGCCTTTGTCAGTTACATCATTTGAAACTATTTTCTCCCATTCTGTAAGTTGTCTTTTTGGTCTCCTTTGCTGTGCAAGAGCTTGTCAGTTTGATTAGGTCCTGCTGGTTTATTTTTGCTTTTATTTCTGTTGCCTTGGGAGACTGACCTGAGAAAACATTTGTAAGGTTGATGTCAGAGAATGTTTTGCCTTTGTTCTCTTCCAGGAGTTTGACGGTGTCTTGTCTTACATTTAAGTCTTTCAGCCATTTTGAGTTTATTTTGGTGCATGGTGTGAGGGTGTGTTCCAGTTTCACTGATTTGCATGCAACTGTCCAGGTTTCCCAGCAATTCTTGCTGAAAAGACTGTCTTTTTCCCATTTTATGTTCTTGCCTCCTTTGTCAAAGATTAATTGACCATAGGTGTCTGGGTTTATTTCCGGGTTCTCTCTTCTGTTCCATTCATCTGTAGGTCTGTTTTGGTACCAGTACCACACTGCCATGATAACTGTGGCTTTGTAATATTGCCTGGGAGAGTGATGCCTCCTGCTTGGTTTTTGTTCCTCAGGATTGCTTTAGCAATTCTGGGTCTTTCGTGGTTCCATTTAAATTTTTGGATTGTTTGTCCTAGTTCTATGAAAAATGTCATGGGAAATTTGATAGGGATTGCATTGAATCTGTAGATTGCCTTGGGTAGTATGGCCATTTTTACAATATTAATTTTTCCAACCCAGAAGCTTGGAATATCTTTCCATTTCTTTACATCTTCTTTAATTTCCTTGATTAATGTTTTATACTTCTCAGCATATAAGTCTTTTACTTCCTTGGTCAGGTGTATTCCCAGGTATTTGATTTTGGGGGGGTGAAATTTGAAAAGGTATTGTTTTTTTGTATTCCTTCTCTAATATTTCATTGTTAATATACAGAAATGCAACTGATTTCTGAATGTTAATCTTATATCCTGCTACTTTGCTGAATTTGTTGATCAGTTCAAGTACTTTTTGGGTTGAGTTCTTACGGTTTTCTCTATATAGTATCATGTCATCTGAATACAGTGACAGTTTTACCTCTACCCTTCCTATTTGGATGCCTTTTATTTCTTTTGTTTGTCTGATTGCTGTGGCTGGGACTTCTAATACTATGTTGAATAACAGTGGTGAGAGTGGGCATCCTTGCCTTGTTCCAGATTTTAGTGGAAAGGCTTTCAGCTTTTCTCCACTGAGTATTATGTTTGCTGTGGGTCTGTCATAAATGGATTTTATTATGTTAAGGTATGTTCCCTCTATACCCACTTTGGTAAGAGTTTTTACCATGAATGGATGTTGGACTTTGTCAAATGCTTTTTTTGCATCTATTGAGATGATCATGTGGTTTTTAACTTTTCTTTTGTTATGTGGTGTATGACGTTGATTGACTTGCATATGTTGAACCATCCTTGTGCACCTGGGATGAATCCCACCTGGTCATTGTGTATGATCTTTTTTATATGTTGTTGGATTCAGTTGGCTAAAATTTTGTTGAGAATTTTTGCATCTACATTCAAAGATATTGGCCTATAACTTTCTTTTTGGTGGTATCTTTGTCTGGTTTTGGTATCACTACATTTTGTCAATTGCCTTTCTAGCATCTGTTAATGTGATCAAATGATTTTACTCCTTTAATTTACTGATGTAATGGGTTATGCTGATAATTGTAGATTTGTTGAGTCATCCTTGCCTTCTTATAAAAAACTCTTTTTGACAAAAATATTTTATTCTTTTGATACATTTTGAAGGATTCTAAAAAATTCAACTTAGAATTTTTACATTGATTTTCCTAGGTTAAATCAGACTATATTTGTCTTTTTGAATTGGTCAGGTTATGGTATTAAAGGTACGCACATTTCATAAGTTTAATTGGGAAGATTTCTTTCCCTCTCTGGCCTAGAATAGTTTACATAATTTTGAATTTATTTATATGATCTTTAAAAGTTAGATAAAACTCAGCTGTGAACACATCTTGTTTTATATGTATGTATATATGTATGTATGTATGTATGTATGTATGTATTTTCATCTTTTCTAGGGCTGCACCCACAGCATGTGGAGGTTCCCAGGCTAGGGGTCTAATTGGAGCTGTAGCCACCGGCTTATGCCACAGCCACAGCATCGTTAGATCTGAGCCACGTCTGAGATCTATGCCACAGCTCACAACAACACCACATCCTTAACCCACTCAGTGAGGCCGGGGATCGAAACGGCAACCTCATGGTTTCCTAGTCAGATTCATTATCCACTGAGCCACAATGGGAACTCCTGTTTTATGTTTTTAAATGAAGCATCTTTAAGCACTTTTACAATTTTTTCTCTGGTAATTGGTCAATTCATGGTTTCCACTTTTTATTGGGTCAATTTAGGCAACTTATAATTTGGTTTTTTTTCCTCTACATTTTCAAAATATTTGCCATAGTTTACATGCAATATACCCTCTTTTTTTTAAGGGCCACACCCACAACATATGGAAGTTTGAATGGGAGTTGCACCAGTCAGCCACAGCCATAGCAACTTAAGATCCAAGTTACATCTGTGACCAACACCACAGCTCATAGCAAAGCTGGATCCTTAACCCACTAAGCAGGGCCAGGGATCAAACCGGAGTCCTTGTGGATACTAGTCCAGTTCTTAACCTGCTAAGCCACAATGGAAACTCCCCATATATTAAGTTCTCTTTTATCTCTGATTCAACCTCTTTCTTCATTTTTGTCTTGCATATTTTTGATCTCTTGCTATTTTCTTTAATTAAACTTGAAAGGAATTTATCTTTTTTAGTGTCCTTTCCAAAGAAATAGCTTTTGGATTAATTTATCCTTCTACTGTCTTTATTGCTATGGTTTTCTATTTCATTAATTTTGTCCTTTTAATTAATAAATCCCACTTTATAACTTTTTTCATTTATTTTATAATTCCTTTTCTAATTTCATATTTATTTGTTCTTATTGCTTTATCTTTTATTATTCTTTTCCTTATTTTTCATCCTTGATAACTAAGTACTTAAATCTATAGATTTTTCTTAAAGCTTTTCAATGTGTATGATAGGTTTTGAGAATAAAGTGTTCTCTTCATTATTTTCTAAGTGGTTTGCCATTTCCCTTTAATTTTCTATTTGACCTAAAATTAGCTAGGACTAGTTCTTAATTTACAAGATTTTTGGTCAATGTTTATTTATTTATATATTTTAAAAATTTGATATAACAATATGGCCTTTGAATATCAACTTTTTGATCCTTCTGTGTCCATGCTTATTTCTTGGTTATTGTTTCTTCTTTTTCCTTTAAAAAAATTTTTTTTTGTTTAGCCAAGTTGCTATTCATAGCTAGCTTAGAATTTTAACTAAAACTTGTTAATCAATTAATGGCTATTGAACTTTCTGAAGAGTTCTTAATCAGAAACGTATTTCTAAATTATTATTTTAATCAAGATGCTAAGTACTTCCCCCAGCAGGATGCATTTTATTTTCCCTTTTCTTCTACTCTATCCCAACAATGTAAAAACCATTTCAAGTTGTTCTTGGTCACTGTAAAATTTTTATTTTGGTAAATTTTAGCATTGATTATTAAACTGAAAAAATTAATAAACACAAATCTAAAAAGGAAATTGGGATTGTGATAAAAACTGCATTAAGCAGATTTTGAGATTAGCTGCATTTTTACAACATTGAATTTTCTAATCTGAAAATATAATTTGTCTCTGTTTATTCAGGTGCGATATAACATCCTTCAGAAAAGCTGTCAATTTTTACACCAAAATTATGCAAATATCAAATTACCCAAGTTTTGTACTTTTAATTACTATTGTGAATGATTTCTGTTTACATTATATTTTCTAGTTGGTTATCATTATAATAAAGGAGAATATTTTGTATATTCATCTTCTATCTATTTAGAACATCTCCAGCATACTAAATTCTAAAGGTGGTTATAATAGTTACTCATTTGATTCTCTCAGATTTTCTAGACAATTATATAATCTATTCATAACAATGATTTCCAGTACTTATATCTTTAATTTTTTTCTTGTCTTATTGCACTAGCTAGATGTTCCGCATAGTATGGTGTAATGGTACTTAGAGAAGGTACTCTTGTTTTAGTCCTAAGTTCCATCCACATATCTTTATTTAAATACGAACTTCTATGTTCTAATATATTCTATATCACTTTAAAAGTTATATTTATAGCTATTTTCTGAGAGTTCTTTTCATTTAAATACAGAATAAATCTGAAATTTGGTAGGCTGTCTCGATGTCTCCTAGATGACGATCACTAGATTTTTTCATCTTTTAATGTAATGAGTTGCATTAATAGATTTCTTCAGAGTGAATGGTCTCTGCATCCTTAGTCTAGTTTATACCCTGCTGTAACTGATTTGCTAGTATTTTCTTTAGGGTTTTTGCATTTTTGTTTATAAGTGAATGACCTACAGTTTTCCTATCTTGAGTTGCCCTTGATTTTGATACCAGGGACCGTTAATCATTTAAAATGTATCTGAAAGACACTTCAAATGTATTTTTGCAAAAAATATGAAATATAAACTAAATCTATTGAAAAGCATCAATCATGATAATAATTTCTTGAAAAGAAAGGATTTTGTGGTCCAATAGGTCTGGGAAGTGTAACCTTCTGTTGGAGATTCATAATACACCATGTACAAGGCTCTGAAAATTCATGCTGGGAAGAAGCTTATTTCTTCTACCCAAACTTTACCAAAATAATCTGAGCACCAAACTCTCTTTTTTCAGTATATCTATGAAAGCATCCTACAGAAAATCTGTAAAAAGGTATTTGGTTTAGAAACACCATATTAAGCACAAAGATGTCTTTATAAATTACTTAAAATAGAAATTTATAATTTTTTTTTTCGATTTCTTGGGCAGCTCCTGTAGCATATGGAGGTTCCCAGGCTAGGCGTCTCATCAGAGCTGTAGCCGCCGGCCTACACCACAGCCACAGCAACACTGGAGATGAGCCACATCTGCACCCTACACCTCAGCTCACAGCAATGCCGGATCCTTAACCCACTGAGCAAAGCCAGGGATCAAACCCGCAACCTCATGGTTCCTAGTCAGATTCGGTAACCACTAAGCCACAACGGGAACTCCCAGAAATTTATCTTTTTTTTTTTTTTTGTCTTTTTGCCATTTCTTGGGCCACTCCCACAGCACATGGAGATTCCCAGGCTAGGGGTTCGATCGGAGCCACCGGCCTACACCAGAGCCACAGCAACACGGGATCCAAGCCGCGTCTGCAACCCACACCACAGCTCACGGCAATGCCAGAACCCCAACCCACTGAGCAAGGACAGGGATCAAATCCAAAACCTCACGGTTCCTAGTCAGATTCGTTAACCACTGAGCCACGACGGGAACTCCAGAAATTTATAATTTCTTATAAATTATTTATAAAATATGTATAAGTTTAGGAAACGACTTAAACAACAGGGGAGTGTGTAGGTAAATTACAGTGGAATGGAACATTACACAGTCATAAACTGCTGTGTGCAAAAATTTGGTAAAGGCATAAAAATGCATTCATTTTAATGTTAGATGAAAAATCAGGATAGAAATATACTTTGTGATCACATGTACATTAAAAACAAACAAACAGAGAAAATGATTGGGAATAAGTTCACCAGGATTCAAATATTTATCTTGAATGGTGTCTGTTTTTTTTGTTTTAAATTTCTTCTTTCTGTTTCTATAAGCATGTGTTGCCTCCATATTTTGGGAAAAATGGTAATACCAAAAAAAAAAAAAACCAAAAAACAAAAAACAAAACAAAAAAACAAACCTATTTTTCCCAAAGGGAGCACGGAGATGGGCACTTGCTGGCAGAGGGAAGACTGTCAGGAGGTGTTGGAAGCCAGGGCCTCTGCCTAATGTTCTTTCTTGCCTCCTGCCTGTGGAAGGGTTTCCTAGGGCTGGCCATGTGCCTGGTGTGGACATAAGTGTGAGCAGCCTCTTCTAGACTCCATTGCCAAGTTCTAACTTAGCAAAACAGGCTACTCGGCACACATTCCACACCTTTCCCCACTCCCTTTCCATCCCATTTTGGTACTTCCTATATTAGACTCTTTTTCCTATTTGATCCCAGTTTCTCTAAGGCTGAGGACAGTGTCTCATGGACCTCTGGGTCCTTCTGGCAATTAGCACAGGGCTTTATGGAGGACATACCTGAGCACTTGTTTGTTCATATTCTAAAACAATGAAAGAGGTGTCATTCTCTTTAGATTACCCCCCTCCCATCCAACCCCACTCAGGAGAGTGGAGAGGGAAGCAGAAGGCCAGGAAGTATATGTGTTAGAAGTACAATGAGCTCTATGGGGTCCCAGAGGCCACTTCAGACTTTCTCCCTTCAAGTGCAGTTTCTCTATTCTCGGACCTTGGATTCTGCACCCTCCAAGCCGGGATTTTCTATCTACATTATGGAATTTTAACTGATTGCACATGACTACTACCCAGTTTCAGAGTAACAGTGAAATTTTGCACATTGGACAATCACTCAGTAAGGGAGTTGTTTTTGTTGTTGTTGTTGTTTTCATTAGAGAGAATTTTTCAACAAAGACAGAATGGGAATACCCAGTAATAGCTCCAACTCTTGATATATTTATTAATGGGATTCTGATTCTAATTACACACCAGTTTACATAATTCTTGACCTCTTCTAATACAGAAAACTTTTCACTATGCAATGTTTGAAGGCTATAGATACAGCATCTCCTATAAGGTCTGAGTCCACACACAAAAAAAGATGGAGAGCTCATTTTTCACAAGGAATCTCTTTCCTGTTTTCAAAAGTCACATGTGTGATCCAGAATCGATTCAACCACTACTTCACTCTCTATTATTTTTATTGTCTCTGTCAGGTAAGACAAAGCCTAGTTTTCCTAAGATTTTAACATAGTTTGGACAAATGACAACTTCTCAGCACCGAGAATGGCTTGATCAGAATAGCGTTCACGGCCTCAGCTCTTCCAGGTGAGTGCTCACCTCATAAGCCCCCTGGGTAGTGGGTGCTGCTATTGCAGGTGCACCACTAAGGCTCGGGGAGGTTAAGTCACTGCAAGATGGCACAGCTAGTGAGCATGCACAAGATCTGGGGTTCAGGCACAGGTCTAACTTGTCAAAGCCAGGCCATTTGTTTGTAACTGCTACATGGGAAAACTGGAATTAGCATATGAAATAGACAAGACTCTTACTGTGGCAGTAATAGAAGGAAAACTCCCTGAGCAGCACCAGGCATTGTTCTAAGCACTCATCAGAGGTGAATCACCACATTATCAGAGTGACCCTGGAAGCAGGGACTATTATTGTTTCCAGTTCTCAGGGAAGCAATGGCAGTGGTAGGGCACTGCCCAAGGCCATTTCTCTGGCAGCAGCAGAGCAGGGCTTGGACCCCAAGGAGTCTGGCTCCAGATCTAGGGAAGAAGCCACTACTCTCTCCTGTATGACAGCCACAGAAGCCCCTGGGCCCTCTTCCTTGCTCTCAATCATCTCCATTAAAACCCATTAATCCAACACTTGCTCTGCCATCTTCGGCTTAAAGAGGTTTTTGGATTATCTTTGTAAATTGGCAAGACATCTGTTCTGGGCTAGTCAAGCTATCCCAGACTCTTTTCAACTGAGCATATATCTTTAAGCACTTTGGGAGGGAAAAGCAGTGGGAAAAATCTGGCTATTGACTGGGTTATTATTATTATTATTATTATTATTATTTTGTCTCTTCTAGGGCTGCACCTGCGGCATATGGATGTTCCCAGGCTAGGGATCTAATCGGAGCTGTAGCCACCGGCCTACACCACAGCCACAGCCACAGCAACGCCAGATCCGAGCCGCGTCTGTAACCTACACCACAGCTCATGGCAACTCCATATCCTTAACCCACTGAGCGAGGACAAGGATCGAACCTGCAACCTCATGGTTCCTAGTCGGATTCGTTAACCACTGAGCCATGATGGGAACACCTGACTCGGTATTGTTAAACCTATATGTCACTTCGGTATAAATTGGGCTTTGGACAGACTTTTTGGTTTAATCAAACACGTGTGTGTGTGTGTGTGTCTAAGGACCTTCCTTCAGATTATTATTTTTTTTAATCCATCCAATAATAAGATGGTAGGGAGGAGAAATTTCTGTACTTCAGAACTTCACATTTGGGGACACCAGCTGCCATGGAACCATATTAGTGACACTTGTGAAGTGCCATTTGCTATCATCGGAAGAGCACCTCAAGGTAATGTTTTCCAAGAGCTTCCCATCCACTTCATGTTTAGTACTTGGCTTCAGATTACCTCAGTCAATAAAATTACCATTGTTGGTTCGCACCTTTCAGAAAATTTGTGTGCATTAAACACTTTGGCAATATTTATTTATTCTGCCATCTGTCTCACTATCTACACATTCTCAACAGTCTGGCCTAGAAAGCGCCCAAAATCACCTGAGCATCATAAAATTAGTCCATGGCTGTCAGAGTAACGCATGGAGAACACAGCTGCTGTCCTGCTGCCTGATTTAATGAGGTTCCGAAAGTATGTGGACAAGGATGCTTTCCCTTGGTTGCCATGGAAACAGGACAGGCGCTCAGAGCAGGTGTCAGCAGCATCAAAATCAAGATGAATCAGCTGATGGCTCGTCATCTGGGGGAGGTGGTGACCAAGCGGAGGCGGCTCCAGTTCGCACGGAATCTCACCGTCCTGTCCCTTCCTTCGGACAAACTCCAGGACAGAGACCCCAACTCCGCCCTGGCTTTTTTTTCTGAACATATTGTGTTGCCATGTAAGCTCTGTGAGTCTAGAAGGACTTACACTTTGAGCACTACAAAATTAGAAATGCCTAGAGTACTTCTGTTCTTTCAGATCCTAATTAATTGGTGATGTTTTTATCTGAAAAGAAATAAACAATTACAGAATGCACTCTCGCTCTTCTCTTCCTCCAACATGGGTTTATGCGATTTCATTCAAGGTCAAACTCACTTTTGGAGGAAACTTCTTGTTTTAATGAATAGAATAGGATATCCAGTGCTTCCGGCTAAACTGACCATTTCTAGGGTCAAAGGCTCTTCACCCAAAACTGGCTTTCATCCTAACTTATGTTGTCACCAACTGAACAGCACAATATATAAACTTTAGTGTTAGCTCCATGACTCACTGAAGTTTATAAAGTATTTTTATATCACTTATAAAGAATAGAAAATTCAATATAAAATGATTCTCTACAATTTATTCTCTATTTACAGAATAGTTTTCAGGTGAGAAAGTATGAACGGAGAAGGCAGCTAACTAAACTGAAATATTGCTGGAGAACTGAGAAAAGACTTGAATACCATTCTTCAGAAAGCTCCAACTTGGCACCAGAAACCTGCAGCAGAATAACCTTTGGTAAATATAGACCTCTTCCAACTTTTGCAAGGAGAAGAAATCTTTAACTTCTTGGCTTCATCGTCTTGAGATTTTTCTCCCTCTTTGTACAGGGTCAAAGAAAATTCATTAGCCAATTAGCTTAGAGAAAATAAGGCAGCATAGATGCTATTTCATGTAGAAAAAGAGCAAAGTGTTCAATTTTTCTGCTTTTCGGCTGAACTGACAGATACTCTTTGTTCTCTAGGAATGTGATGATTTAGGCTAAAATTCTGCTTCCTGAATAATTCAGATAATTGCCTCAACCCCACACTTTGCTGGAGTTGGAGAGATTTGACTTCAAAAGGCAGGTGATCAAGTTAAAATCATGTTTTGATGGACCATATTTTAAGCTGTTTTTGAAAGGAAAGATATTTACTGCTTAATTAAACATTTCTACGTATTTTGAAAACACAGATGAACCACACTGAATGCTATTAGTTTAATGTTAAGTGGTGAGCAGTGAAAAACCTCTTTTGAAATGGAGTGGAGGGTGTGTTTGACATAGTAGACTTTGTTCCATAAAAATCGTCCAATCAGATGTTTTTTTGTCAAGCAGATGGCACAGTGGAGATGTCCGAGGAGACAGAGCTTTCATCCTGGCCCTTAGGAACTGTGTGCACAAAGTGATGCTTGTTACACGGCTCTGTAGCTGCCAGTCTGTGTCATGTCACTCAGTGCCACTGTCCTGAAAAGTCTGAGGGCTAGAGTTACACCCAGCATTTCTTGGTTGTCACTGACATTGGAGCATATAACACACACGTGAAAAGAAATATAAAGGTTTAATTTAAAGACATGGTACTGCTGCCAGATTTGCCTCCTGCGGTAGAACAGGAGCTTGATTTTGGTGTCATGACAGGATTGTTTACTCGCACTGGGGCTTTGTCGCGGGCCCTTGGGTAATGCTCCTCACTCAGAAACCGTGATCTGAGTGCAGCAGTTGTTTGCTGGGCAGGCCCATGATTCAAGCTTCACCATCTGCATGCTTTGTCCTGAGTGACCCAAGTGCAGGTGAGCTGCCTGGAGGACAAGCACACCTGGGGCTGCAGAGCAGAAGGAAGCCAGCGAGGGCTGAAGCAAAGGGACTCATGCCTGTGGTGCCCCTGTCATAGGCCCACTTCGGATGGAGCTTCCCACAAGCCCCTGGGCTGCTCCTTGGTGATGTCACAGCCTCGGCAGGTTGGGGCCTGGACTTTGTGGTGCCTGACCTCAGCTGGGCTTCAACACTGCCCCTGAAGTTCACGGCCTTTTGTGGGGTGACTCCCTCTCCAGCTCTCAGTAGAGACCGCTTTGAATCTTGGCCCCCCCACCTCAAATGTCTGCCCAACTCTTCCAAGTTGGCCCCTCTCTCAGCAGGTGACCTTGCCACCCAGTTGATGGAGAAAATAGAATCCCTCAGACAGGAATATGACCAACCCAACACACAACCTGACTTCATTCGTCCTCTTTTTTCTCCTGTTTTAATAATAATATCACCAATAGAGAATGCTTATCTAGTGCTTACCACGAAGTCCATGTGTGTTACTTTACCATGCCTCACGATAAACTTATGGCATGGGTGCTAGTGTCACCCCACCTTACAGACAAAGGAGCTGAGGATGAAGACCCTTGCTCAGGGCCACCCACGTACTGGGCAGCAGAGCCAGCACGGGACACTGTTTGACCATGATACTAAGCTGCAGATAAAAAGCTGTTTTTATCTCAGGCCAGTTCCTCCCCCAGGCTCTGGATCCTATCCCGCTCCCCACTCAGAGGCACTCCCTCCAAGGACTATTTCTACGTCCCCCTGGACCGTCAGCCTCTCTCTTCCTATTGGCCCTTCCCACCCACAGCTAAACACACTCCAAGTCCTCCACTCATCAACCCATCCTCTTGATGCCCTGGATCCCTCCTCCACGGTCTACTCTGCCCATTCTCCCCTCCCTCCCCTCCTCCTCCTCTTCTCTCTCTCCCTCTTCCCCCGCCCCTCTTCTCCTATCCTCCTCCTCACAACCAACCTTCATGCACAAGTCGCCAGCACTGATGGGCTCCACCTGCTCACCTCCAGGCAGGCACTCAGCCCAGAGCAAACAGGCTTGTGCTCCCATCACTTTATAGAAATGTCCTTCAGGTGGCCAGTAGCATCCCCTGGGTTGTTTCAGTCATTTTCTTGGCACATAATTGGTTTTAAATAAATGTTTGTGTAAAATAAAGAAATAGATAAAATCTTCAAGAAAAACCCAAGTGATTTCTCCCCACTCTGTTCCCCATCCTTCTAACCAGCTGACTTGTGGCGATCCCCAAATTGGCACACCCCCATATCACAGTTTCTCACCCTACAGACCTGGGACCCCCTGCAAGGGAATTTCATGCCCATCCCTGCCCGCCCCCCCAAGACCTGCACTGTGAAAAGACACGGGAGGTGGGACTCAGCCACACGGCAGCTGGAGGGCCAGCGCTCCCGCATCTGCCCTTCTGTTAATCTTTAGGATTCAGTGCTCTCCTTACACACAGAAGGTTTAAGACTGTAAGAAGGGATAATGCCTTTGGAAACATCCACTGATACAAAGGAAAAATAAGTGTTATCTCTGGCATGCAATAAGGCGCGTGGAATTTCATCAGTCCTTGCCGTCCGCTTGTGACACTTACCCTTTTCATCAAGGCTGCTATTAAAGGCTCCACAGCAGAACAATAGCAGGAGCTATCAAGGCTCAGACGTGAGCTCTGACTGCTTCCGCCTGGGAGCTGACATCTTGCGGATTGACGATCTGTTTTCTCTGCTCCCACTTTTTGGAACCAGAAAGTCTTATTTAGAAGGCAGAATGCACAGCAGAAACGACTTTCCCTTTATGTGAAAATGCTCGGTGCTTGTCTTCTGTGTCATTAACTACTCTGCTCTTCCTGCTTGTGTGCTAGTTTGCCATTTATATACTTCAGCATGTCTGACTCTGATGACAGAACAGCAAGGTGGGCAGGGCCTCCGCGGCACCATCCTTTCCACAGATACCCAACAGGTGCCTGCCATGTGCCCAGACCCAGCCTTGGTACCATGAGAACATGGAAGCAGGTCTGACTTGGATGCTGCGGCAGGCTGCCGGGGAAGGGAAATCAATGGATGCAGCATCTAGTACAACCTAGAAGGTGCCAGAGGCCTTGAGACTGGACTGTAAAAGCCCTGCAGGCCAGAACTGGTCCCACCATTTGGATCTTGGTTCCAGCAGGATCTTAATGAGACAACACTCATTAAACATGGGGAAAAGAGTTTGGCAGATCAAGGGCTTTGGCAATTCCTTATTGGGTTGGGATTGGAGGCTGGATCACAGCCTGCTTGGGGGGGACCAGTGGATTGGGGCTTCCTGAAGATGGGGACGTGTGGACCTAGCCACTCTCACTGTCCCCTAGAACTTCACTGGATCTCTTTGCTCAAACCTCTGCAGATTAAGTGTAAATTCCTTGTATCCTTGGAAAGACAAGTATCTTTTTTCAAACATCAACCTGCAGACCTTACAGCTTGAACTCAGGTGAAAGGATTTCTCACCCCCAGTGCCCATTGCTTCAGCAGTCTCTCGGTTTTCACCTCAAAGGCTTTTCTCCTCCTTTTTTCGGTTTTTGTTTGTTTTCTCTCTATTTTCTCATAAGAAAGAAGAAAAGCAGGCAGTTCCTGTTGTGGCTCAGTGATAACAAGCCTGACTAGTATCCATGAGGTTGCGGGTTCGATCCCTGGCCTTGCTCAGTGGGTTAAGGATCTGGTGTTTCCATGAGCTGTGGTGTAGGTCGCAGACGTGGCTCGGAGCCTGCGTTGCTGTGGCTGTGGTGGAGGCCGGCAGCTGCAACTCCAATTCGACCCCTAGCCAGGGAACTTCCATATGCCGCAGCTTTGGCCCCAGAAAGCAAAAAAAAAAAAAGGAAAGCCATCTCCCTACAACTTGGAAAGTAGAGAAATACTGGAGGAATTGGGGGGAATCACCTGTAATCCTATTACCTAGAGGCAACTGTGATTACTAAAGTTGCCGTATTTCTTTTCAGCATTC
The DNA here is from genome assembly GCF_016906955.1 of Phacochoerus africanus. Classification (NCBI taxonomy): domain Eukaryota; kingdom Metazoa; phylum Chordata; class Mammalia; order Artiodactyla; family Suidae; genus Phacochoerus; species Phacochoerus africanus. The sequence continues at coordinate 135,228,879 of NC_062558.1, forward strand.
ATATATGTATTTTTAACGTAGCTAAACACTATAAAAAACAATTTAGAGTCCTCTCTACTGTCATTAAAAACTCTTAACTTTTTGGAGTTCCTTTTGTGGCTTAGCAGGTTAAGAACCCAACATAGTATCTGTGAGGATGTGGGTTCGGTCCCTGGCCTCACTCGGTGGGTTAGGGACCCTGCATTGCCGAAAGCTGTGGTGTAGGTCACAGATGCGACTTGGATCCGGTGTTGCTGTGGCTGTGGTGTAGGCTGGCAGCTGCAGCTCCAATTCGACCCCTGGCCCAGGAACTTCCATATGCCACAGGTGTGGCCATAAAAAGAAATGAGAAAACTCTGAACTTTCCAAACACGGCAGAACATGACATTGTTTGATTTACTCAATAACTTAAGAATCCATTGTGTTTACATTTGACTTGTTCAATTTTAAGGTAACATAAGTAAAGCTGAGATGACATTTTTATAAAGTATCTCCCACATTTTGAATTATGTGCTTAGAATAGATTCCTCAATCTACTGGGATGGGGGAATCTAATGGAATCCATGGAAACAAGTATCTAAAGATCCTAATTAGACACCTATGACCAAGTGCATTCTAGAAAGTTTTCCTTGGTGTCCCTGCTCCCACAGGGAGAGTGCTTTCAACACTCACCGGCATCTCTAGACACCCACCACAAACGATCCCAAAGTAAGCAACTTAAAGTTATAGCCATTTCTTTCTCGCTCACATTTGCGTGGGTCAAGAATTCTGGCCAGATGGGCTCCTCTAAAATTGGCCATTTCTGAGAGGCTCTTGGAAATCTTTGTGTCTAAGGGATTGTATTAGAACAGCAAAAATGAATATATAATCTCAAACGATAAATAAAATGTTCTTAAAATGGAAAAATAACTCCCCCCCCTTTTGTTCTTGACTGGGGTTTCCTGGAGGAGTCTGGTGGCTTGTCTTGTCTGGAGGGTCAGGAAGGTTCCCACACATCCTGCACCCTGGGAGGGTGGCTGGGAGGGTGGCTGGAAGGCTGGGCTCTGTCACATCCCCCCACCCATGTGGCCTCAGAGCCTCCTCACAAGGTCCCTCTAGCAGGCGGTCAGACCTCTCACAGGTGACTCAGGGCGCCACACATCCCCCAGGATTCGTAGAAGCAGGAAGTGGAAGCTGCCAGTGTCCTAGGGCAGTGTCCCTTCTGCCGTATTCTGTTGTCAAAGCTGTCACAGAGCCCCCCTCTCTGGAGAGGAGTCAGACACCATTTCTCAGTGGAAAAACATCAAAGAATTTGGGTCTGACCTCTAATTCACTATGTCGACAGTGAGTAGTGGCGTAAGAAATATGTATTTGCTTTTGCCAAATGGATAAGCTATGGTAAACCAGTGCTGCTTTCATTTCAGCTTTTTCATTCCAATCTTCAGCTTTTTCGTCTATTTATTACCTCTTGAATTTTCCCACCTGTGAATTGCTTGGCCCTGCCCTTGGGTCTCTCCTAGCTCTGCCACTTACCACTTGGAGATGCTGGACGGCTTATTTAAACTCCAGCCTCCAGTTCTTCATCTGTAGAATGGGGATAATATTATCTATCTGACAACCTGTGAGAGATGCTGTGACGCTTGAGTGAGAGAAAGAATATCAACCAGCACCATGCCTGACCCATAAAAACCATTCAGTACCCACTGGAGTCTATTGCTTGTTCAGAATCTTGTCAAAATACTCAAGTGCCAGCTTGGGGAAGTACATACGAAGAGGATGCAGGGCCCCTGAGATGCTGGGGGCACCGAGTGACGTTGGGCAAAGGAAAAGCCCGGCATCCTCTGTGTTGCGCTGGATGCCAGGTTACAGCCCCAATTCCCTGGCACCTCTGCCCAAGGGCAGGGGGCTGACAGCTTGTAAGTGGGCACATTGCCATCTTACGAGATGGGAATGAGAACAGGCAGCCAGGGGAACATGTAAGTGCCCTGCCGTGTTTGTTAAACAAACCATTCCCAGCCAGGGAGCACTAAAACAGCTGTCAATCCCGGTCTTACAAACCCTGCTAACAGGAGACATGCAATCATTAATCCAGTTCTGGAAAGAATTACCTTTCAAACTTTCTTTAAAGAAACAGCATAGTACACTCAGCAAATACAGAGAGGTTGATTTATGCCTCATCCATCAAACCGAAACAAATGTTCTCCCATGGAAACGAGACCCACTGCTTTGAGACTGGAGGGAGTAAATTCATTTGCTGAGCTCTCACTGAGGGGTACGCACATCTGTCACTTCCCCCTCTTGTCTGAAGGTGACACTCTGCACCCTACCACCAGCAGCACAAGCTCTTTTCGAGGCTTTTCCTCCCCATTGGTGATAACGGGCTGTGTCCAGCCGAGCACACACTCCCGTCCGGATTCGAGCCCAGCAGTGCCTGGCCTGTGGCTGGAAGCCTCCTTGGGTGACATTTTGGACCATAAATAGACTAAACCTCAGCCTTGTGAGCCTTTGGGACTGTAGAATGTTCCAGGCAGGTGGTGGGCCTGGACTGCGCAGACAGATGCCAGGTGCAATAGAGGAGAAAGCAGGTGACAAGGCCTCGGAAGGCAAGGGCTCCTCCACCACCTATCGGTGGGGGAACTTGGTCTTTTGGGGCCTCAGTGTCTACATCTGCTAAATGGGGATACAGATGCCTGCCCTGCCTCCTTCGCAGGAAGGTGAAGACCTTCTTTCTGTGAGAGATGTAATCATAACGGCAGCAAACATCGTGCCTTCTTTCCGTGTGGTTCTTTTGAGAGAACTGACGCACCCAGTATGCATTTTATTCCTCACCAGCTTTGGAAGGCGTAATAAATATCATCTTTCCATCTTACAAAGTAGAAAAGTGACGTGCATTGAGTCTGACCTGCCAGGGTCCTAGAGGGGAGGCCAGGTCTCCTGGTTCTCAGCAATTCCCACTGGACCACAGGCAGCTCAAGGACACTGGGGCCTGGACAGCTTTCCAAGGCCTCGCTGTTAGGCTCCCGCAGGTCGGTTCCAGCAGGGCCTCTGTGAGCTGGAGCCTGTATGGCCGCAGGGTTCTCAGCTGGAGAGGGTCCCAGGAGCCTGTTCCCCCTCTTTCTCAGTGTGCAGAACTCTGCACACAGACGGCTGGCTCATCCGGAGGGACCCGGGCTGGCACTGTGGGATGAGGTTTGGACAGGCCAGTGCCCGGCTCTGAAGAGGTCAGACTTGCCAGGCAGGTACAACTGGGTTTTAATCTCCCCACTTAGCGGTTGGGTAAATCACTCCACTTCCCTGAGCCTCAGTTTCCTCAAAAGCTGGGGATGGTACATCGTGGGTGTATGGTTGTTGGAAGGTTAAAGAGCATTCAGGGTGCAAAGTCTCACACCTGCTGCCCGGCTCAGAGCAGATGGACAGCGTTTTCTTCCTTCTTTTCTTATCGAACCTTCTTTCTTTCCTCTCTTTCACTTTTTCTTCCTTCCCCGAGGGTTCTGGAAATAGCTCAGATATGAACCAGACATAACATGAACTTGGGGATTTCTTGAGCCCATACGTCCGTAGTCACAGCCACCAGATACACAAAGGCAACACCAGTGGCCATGTAGAGAAAATGAAAAGAGTCGATTCCACAGTCTCAGGAGGAGCCAGGCTGGCCTCCGAGGAGAGACAAGCAAGAAGGAGCTGGTTGTTCCTATAATTCAGCGCACTGCATTGAGGCATTTCTTCACTGGTCCACAGCCCCTCACCTGCTGGGAAGCACAGTACCCTCAGAAGCCCTGGAAGCTGCTCCAGCCTCTCCAGGTTAACTACGTGTAACCCGAGTAAACCCCGAGGCCCCACGTGGCTCACTCTCGGAGAGCATCGCGTTAGAAACTACCAACAACTGTGAACGCTTACAAATAATCGTCTCCTTTGGAGGAATGTCAGAGGAAACTCAAATGACCACGTCTAGAAACAACTCTGAAAAGTCCTCTTTCCGTCCTTCCTTTTCTCTCCAGGTCTCACGCAGTCCCTGCAGGGCCTCTCAGACTATAAACACTTCACTCTCAAAGTTCTGCTTCCACGTGCCCCAGGTCCTTAACCCATGTGGCTTTAAAGTCTGTTCCATCTCCCGACTTCCTCTTCCCTCTCACTGCTCCAGCCTGCATCTCTCTACCCAATCTTACAAATCTGGGACGTGTGTGTGTGCTGGGGGTGGGGTGGCAGAACTCTCCCTGGAGGACAGAGCAGGAAGAGAAGAGGATCCAGGACAGGGTGGGGTGGAGGAGGTGACAGGGTGGGGGCATCACACATGGATATCTTGTCTCCATCGCGCACGCACACCTGCAGACCAATAGCGCTCCCCAGTGTGAGTGGAGCTGGTGCCCCTGGGCTTTCTCCAGCGTGGCTTGTGTGGAAATGGCATGCAAGGATCCTATGTGCTTGGTGAGATCCCCAGGCCTCTGTAGACAGGTCAGAATTCTTCTAGTCTCTTCTTTTTTGAATAGAGGTACTGAGTAATTTTTAAACTACCTAGGAATTAGTTTTGTAAATTTCACTCAGCCTTAGGCACTCAGTTTCTAACAGAACCAGACATTTTTGTATCTCCCTGGATGTAATAAAGTTGAATCAAAGCTTAGCGTGTTCTGACTGTAACGAAGTCTTTCCTCCGCTGGGTGACGAGTGACTTCACCTGTTCTACACCGTGTGCTCGCTACCCACTGCCTCTCCCAACTGCTGCCTTCAGCTTGATTTGGCGGCCTTGTACCCTTGCATTTCACACTGATGAGCTTAGATGCAAGAATGCTGGCTCAGAATTCCCCTGTCCTTTTATTTATCTAATGGTCAATGAGCCTAGGTATGAGCAACCCTTTCTGAAAGGCTGGAGGATATTTAGAAGGGGGACTTTTTTTTTGGAAAGCAGCCTTTTCGATACTAAATACACCACATAAGTAACAGTGTATTTGTGTGGGTGTGCACGTGTGGGTGGGGGGGTGTGTTTCAATGGGCTGGAAGAACAAGCAGGGAGGCCTGGCCCATTAGGCTCACAAACTGCTGTGTTATTACTACTGCAGCTACTACCAACAGTGGCTTCCATTGCTAGGGCACTTTATTTTAAAGTATTTGACCTGCATGATCTCATCTGGTTTCCTCGGAAGCCCTCGGGTCTCTCAGCTGATAGATTCTCTTTTGCAGAAAGTTAAGATGTTTAACGTGATCAGGCTTTGGAGGAGGAAGGCTGTACCTCATGGTCTAGGCAGATGTGCTCCCTAAAAGTTTCAGGTAAGCTGCCGACTCTCCCTGCCCAAGGGGACTATGGTGAGCTCTGCCACCTCCTGGCCAGGCCTCTGGTGTGGCCCCCAAACCACCACGAGGCCCCTCTGTTTCCCCCCCGAGAATCGAGAATCGCGGAGCTCAAACGGGACCCTATAGTGGAAGTGAATGTAAAGCTCACTTAATTCAAAGCCCGAGGGGTCACATGATTTGCCCAGCATCTGAAGGTCGGTGACAGGGCTGGGACCAGACCCCTGCTCTCCTGGTTCCCACTGCTCTGGGCGTGTTCACAGCCTAAACACACAGTAGGTGCCTTTTCAAAGGAAGGCATAATTACACCTCTGGAGATGCAAACACTCACCCCAGTTCTAACCACTTCTGCCTCTGGGGGATATCGTGCTTTCTAAAAATGCAGCAGTTTCATTTGAAGCGCTGACTCTGGGATGTTTTTTTATCCTCTCCTGCCCCCAACCTGCTGAATGGTTTCTATTTTCCCGCCTCTCCCAACCCAATCTGCAACCCAGACGCTCCACGCGCTTGGTCAGGTCTGTCCCGAGGGGTTCCGGAGTGTCCCCCGACTCCATCTGCTTCTGAGTCCAGGGCTTCCTCACCCGTCTTCACCCAGCCTCGGCCAGATCAACTCGGGGTCAGCTCTCCAGGAAGCCCTTCTGACCCCCTTGTCCCACCCCAGCCCCTTGTGGTCCAGGGGTCCCTCCTTTGCTGGCTTCTCCTGGGTGGGGGCCCTGGGCTGGGCAGGCAGATGCAAAGATGAGCAAAATGTGGCACCTGTCTGCAGAGAGCAATGACACAGGGAGACAGGACAGTGCTGGGCTTGTAGTGCTTCCTTCTCTTGCCAGTCACACTGTCCCCTAGTCTGTCCCCTGCTGTGCACCCCAAGTGGCCTGGGAGGCAGTCTTAACCCCATCTGTGTCCCTGCACCGAGCACAGGTCCAGGCGTACATGTCCTGTCCCTTCAGTGGAGGCGCGAACCACTAAACGAGTGAACGAATGGACTCAGCATGAAGGTGTGTGCAGGTGCGTAAGACACCATGCAAACCTAGATGCTCCCCGCAGACTGCCTGCCTGTTGGGCACATGTGCTGCTGGAGAACTTCCCTGAGCCCATACGCTGGCGGAGAAACAAAGGCATCCCCCTTCCCAAGAAACTCCTGCTGAAATACTTGGCAAACATGCTCATTTCTAGCAAACTGGGGTCAAAGATCAGGTTCCACCAGGACGAGAATTTGTGTAAGTGATTTATGAAAGGGGTGCTTCCGGGGCCCCAGGTGGGAGTGGGACAATTTCAGGAACAATTTGGCCCCAGCCTGATCCTGCAGGGAGTCCTGGAGCATGTGTTACCCCTGTGATGGCTTGTTCTATGTGTCACTTGGCTGAGCTAAGGGGGCCCAGGTAGCTGGCAAAACATGACTTCTGGGTGACTGTGTGAGGGTGTTTCCAGAAGAGATTACAGGTTGAGTTGGCTGAATAAAGATCACCCCTCCCAACTCGGTGGGCATCACACAGTCCCTTTAGGGCCCAAATAAAAAGGCAGAGGAAGAGCAAATTCTTTCTCTATGTGAGCTGGGACATCCTTCTCCTGCCATCAGACACTGGTGCTCCTGGCTTTCCAGCCTCGGACTGGGACCAATACCTATACCATCAGCTCCCCTGGTTCGCAGGCCAAGCTTCCTGGTTTTTCAGCCTGCAGACGGCATCATGGGACTCAGCCTCCAGAACCACATGAGCAATTTCTGTAATACATCTCCTCCTGTCTGTATCTCTATTTGCATCTCCACCTATGTTCATGTCTATACCTATATCTATATCCATCCATCCTTTTGCTTCTGTTTTTCTAGAGAACCTGACTAATGCATCTCAAAGCTAAGCCCAGAGGAACTCAGAAGCCCTTTGGACCCCAGGAGCTGGCAGACAGGCCTCTGAAGGAGCCTGGGCCAGGAGAGGCAAAGGCCAGGAAGCTGGGGTTCTCAGAGGAACACCTACACCTTGTTCGAAAGCCCTGGGAAGGGAGACCGCGTGCTTCAATCTTTTCCTTCAGAGTCTAGGTGACAAATGCCGAAGGCCCCATTCAGTTCTCTCTGAACGCCCTGTACCCATCCTGCAGTCACATCCTCTGGATGGACAGAGAAGGTCGATGCCTCGGCCATGGGCTGAACCCAAACACGGGCTCTGCTGTCCAGTCCTAAGACGGGCTCTGCCTGCGCCCTCAAGTCCTTTGCTAAAGACTCTATCAGGCTGTCCGGGTGAGCAGGGGTGGCTCCGTTAACCCAGGAAGACAGGGAATAGTCTTTCTGAAGGTCAAAGCCAATTTCTGAGAAGCCTGGTAAACTGCTGCGGATGATGGACGAGAAGGATGCCACGGGCCCTGCGGGCTGAGGACAAAGAGACCAGGGCCCTCTTTCCTTCCTGGCTTGAGTTTATTTCTAGAAAATGTTACTTTTTTATTTTTTTTAATCATTAAAAGCTATATGCAGGAGTTCCCGTCGTGGCTCAGTGGTTAATGAATCCGACTAGGAACCATGAGGTTGCAGGTTCGATCCCTGGCCTCACTCAGTGGGTTAAGGATCCGGCGTTGCCGTGAGCTGTGCTGTAGGTTGCAGATGCGACTCGGATGTAGGCTGGCGGCTACAGCTCCGATTGGACCCCTAGCCTGGAAACCTCCAAATGCCATGGGTGCAGCCCTGAGAGGACAAAAAAAAAAGCTATATGTGTCGAACGCACGGCCAAAATATTTTAGTAGGACACGCCATCACCGCCTCACTCCCTGCTGTCTCCTGTTCTTAAGAATGAAAGCGTTTCTCTCCAGAAAAATGAGGGCTAATGTTAGGAAGACGTGCTTTGGGAATTACACCACTTAACTGATTTCGTAAGTGTTTACAGCAAACACAGCCTCTGTGGAAACTTTGGAGGGAAAGAGGAAGCCCTTCCAAGCCTTTATGAAAGGTAGCGGCACCCCCTCCAACACCGACGCCGGGGAGAAGGCGTGGATCACAAATAAAAGAGCATCTCAGAATTCAAAAGGAGGAAGCATAGCCGGAGGGGAAGAGGGGAGGCAGAGACACATGAAAAAGACATCATTCCCACTTTGCTGATTACAGAGCGCAACCAAATCCTCCCACGCCGGAAAGAACAAAGTGCTGGTTGCGAGCAGCCCTGGAGCAGAAGAAGGGGATAGTGGCGGAATCCCTTCTTATTAAGGAGCAATTAAGTTATTAGGAGATCTCAGAGAAGTTCCTAGGGAACAGAGCCACTCTGTACACTACAAACGACCTCTGAGCCCTTTACAAAATCACAAGCTGCAGCACCGTTGTGTTCCTGGGTAGTTGTTGGCTGCTATGTTCGCTCATTTACTCAAGAAGTCAAGTGCAGGCCACGGCAACCAATTTGTAAGGACCCGCAAAGTCCTGAAGAAGAAAGGATCCTACCTGGGGTTAGAAAACCTAGACTCCAGTCCCCACTTGGCCAGGGGTGTGGTCTGTCCCATGGATTTAAAACTCTAGGGGCTCAGGTTTCTCCCCTATAAAACGAGACTCTGATGATGCTTCTCCGAGCAGGTGAAATGGCTGTGTAAACCAACCAGTCCTTTCCAAAGGTGAGTTATTATTTTTGTACAGTTCCCTGTCGGAATGCGGCAACCACATACCCCTGGTTTGCCCAGAAAAGTCCCAGATTACACCTGTTTTCCCAGCCCCTTTTCACTTTTACCCGTGTCTCAGTTTGACAGATAAATGATACCATCACCTACTGGTAGAACCATCTGTTCAAGAGAAAAGCGTGAGAAGCAGCCCAGAGTTCCAACCTGACTTGTCCCGTGGCAGCAAATTTCCATATCTCACTAGTCATTCGGGAAGCTTCCCCTTGGCCCGACAATACCTGCTCTTTTTGAAGCTGCATCCAAATCAGGTGTGAAAATGAACTGTGTTCACAGAAATGCATATTCTGCGGTACACACACAACATAGTTTCTCAAAAAAAAAAAAAAAAGAAAAGAAAGAAAGAAAGAAAAAAGAGGGAAAAATCGTGATTTGTAGAACACCCACTATGAATGCAGAATCTGGGCATAAGGAAGTGTTTTCCTACACAAAGGCATCCTTGAGTTCAAAAACTGAATTACGGTATTTCAAGGTATCATTGCTGACCTCTACAATAAGCACAAAGCACTGGCTGAGCCTGGCAGCAGCTGAAACCCCAGAGAGCTGGAGCTTACCCACGGAATGAGGCTGCTGAGCTGTGGTTGGGTGGGAGACAGCGCTGAGGCCAGGGCTTGGATCCTAACTCTCGGCTCCCCTGCCCTGTTTCTATTTCCTGACTTGGGGAGGGGCTGGTACCTACCTCCTGGTGCTGTTTTGAGGGCTAGGAGGGCTGGTGCTGGTAGGGTTTCCACAGCCCCTGACACAGCACATTGCCCGTGAGTTGCAGAAAGGCTTGTCATTCTCAGTTCTGCTACTCCCAACAGATGGCCTGCCGGAGTCAACGAGCACCTTCTCAGGTAGCCAATACATGGCTGAAGCAAGGGGCCAGCCTCCGATATCCCTCTTCAACTCTGGCCTTGATCCAAACACTCGTGAGAGTTGTCCAGATTTTCAAATGTGGTCTGTGAATTTGGATCCTAGCTGCACCCGTTGGCCATTGCCCCAATAATGCTGCTATCAACTACCCCAAACCTCAGGGGCTTGGCAAAACAGCAACGATTTATCCTCACCAACGAGCTGGTGTCAACTAATCGAGGCTGGGCTCTGCTTCCGCCTGCTCGGACTGGGGCGGGGGGGTTCAGAGGCAGCTCTGCAAGGACCTGTCTTTCCTCTTCCTGCTGCAACCAGGGCCCTACCCAGAGGATCCTCCTCTGATGACAACGGCAGGGGAGAGGGCCAGTGGAAACCCTCCAGGCCTCTCAAGGTCTGGGACCAAAATCAGTCACTGTCACATATCATTGACACATACCATGGACCAGAGCCAGTCACATGGCCAAGCCCAAAGTCAACACTCCCCGCAGAGGGCCACAGCAAGGATAGGGTGGGAGAAGGGGTTAAAGAACTGGGCTCAATTCACAGTATCTCATCTTCTGAAGAAGAGGATGGAGCAAACAAATTCTGAGTCCCTCTTACGGGCTAGGACTTGTTGCAGCTTTAAGAAGCCCTATGAAGTAGATAATTTATCTTTGTTTTATAGATAAAGAGACGGAAGGCGAGGACTAAATCAATTAGCTTTCGCTAAATAACAAAGCACTCCCACCATTTATCTAGCTCACGACCTGCCCAGCAACCTGGGCTGGGCTAGACGGGCTCTTTGGAGCTGATCTCCGCTGAGGCCGCTACGCATCCACGGTCAGCCGGCAGGTCGGCTGGATGCTGGTGGCTGGAATGGCCTCGCCCACCCATGTGGTGGTCACCTGGCCATCGGCCGGGCAATAGGGAAGCCCAGGCCATGTGTCTCTCCCCACCCGGCAGATAAGCCAGGGTCTGTTTCCATGTGGATATCCTGGTCCCCAAGCAGCAAGAGAGCCGTCCCCCTGTGTGCAGGCACTTTTTCCACCCTCACTGGCAGGAGGCCAGCCTGGAGCCAGCGTGGGAGGGGACGAGCCATGGGGGCAGGTAGAGGAAGTGAAATAACTGCCGGGCCCTTGGGAAATCTCCACAAGCACCTTGCTCAGGGCACACAATCAACGCAGGGCAGACTTCCTTCTTTGGTGTTTTGGGCTGACAGGCATGTGGGAAGCACAGCCTGCCAGGCATCTGTGTCCCTGATGTGTGCCAGCCACGCATCACCTCCCACCAGGCCACATACACTGCCTGATCCTCCCTGGACTCATACACAACCCGAGAGGCTCATGTCGCAGGAGTTAAATTAAAATTAACCAATAAATGTATTTACGTGACCTTTAGAAAAGCGATGTGAATGTCTCGGAGGCAAAATTCACTTTCAGAAAAAGAAATCCTGCACATGTGACTCTAGACTAATTCTCAGAAAGCATCTTGATAGGCGCACATAGGGGATTCCGTAGGTCTCTGCCCTTACGCCCCAGCAGGACACCGACTTGTCAGGCTGTTGCTGGGCCTGGTTTCTGAAGGAGCACCTAGGGTTGGCTGAAGCTGCCCAGGGCTCAGCATGAGCCCTGACTGCGGAAACATGTTCAAATGCACGCACCCATTTTGCATCCTCTGTCTGGACAAGGGCAAAATCATTTTCCAAATTGCAGGGGGTGGGGCGGGGGGAAATGTGTTCGGTGTTTTTGCAATTAGTCACGCTTCGGAATATCCTGGGGAAAGCCTACTCTTGAGTTATTATTGACATAGTGAAGTGGAAGAGGTTAAAAAGAAGGCTGCAGGCACCATTAATTAACCTCGCCATTATTTTTATTTCCCCGTGCATTTTTCTGACGGGTGGGAGATCACGGGGTCAAACCCTGTTAGAGCTGCAGGCGTCCGGGTGCTCACCGAGCCCGAGCCTCCTGCCTTCCACAGACGGAAGGACCGAACAGAAGGCAATCTTCACAACCACCGCAGGCTGCCCGGTGGGCTCGCATCCTGGTTCCATGCTGTTTGTGAAGTGGTCCTTCCTCCAAAACCTACCAGACCTCCAGTGGCTGCTTCTGTGCTCCTCCAGGAAGCCTTCCTGGGATGGGTTTCTCCTTCTTCTGTAACCCTCAGTCCTTCCTTAGGGCCTCCTGGCAGTGGGCACTAGCGTTTCCTGCCCAGCTCCCCTCTTTAGGACAAAAGCATTCGTCCCCCAGCTGCCCTCAGCTGCGGTCCTCACTGCCAAGTGCCTGTGGCCACAGAGCAGACTCACTCAGTTCCGTGCCTCGGGGAAGCCTGCAGCCAGGCACGGGCTGAAGCCAGGAGACCAAGGTCAGCGCATGTCCCTCGATGCGGGCCCCTCAGGCTTCGGAGCTGCTGGGGGCCCCCTTCCCCTCCTCAGGACACCTCTGAAGGCAGCTCTCCCTCTCAGAGTCTGTCTCCAGGGAATGTGACCTGAGACATTCTTGGTGGCACCCCGTGTCTTATGGTTTACTAACTGAGAGCTCTGGGGCTGAAACCCACTGATGTTTATTTTTCTGAAACCTTGATGGCTAAAAATGAGGGAAACTGCAACTCGAAAGGTTCCTCCTTAGCGAGAGGTGGAAGCCCGCCTGGTCCCTGCGAAAAGACTGTGCATCCGTCGGTCTGGGGGCGAGAAGGACATTGTGGTGTCCTTGGGGTCACGCAACGTGGAGCCCCAAGCCTGGGATGAAGAGCGTGAGGCCGCCACTCGATCAAACACCCTGCACTGATGCTCCAGGATGCCTCGGCCAGGCAGGAGCGGCACCTCCTCAGGGGACGCAGTCGTGGGTGGGGAGTCAGTCCTGTCCTTCTCTGGGCCGACAGGAAGCACACGGCCTCGAACCGACTCAGGTCAGAGAAAGACGATGAGAGCCATCCCCTCACCCCGGGAGGAGCCGGCGGGCCCTGCCCAGCATGGCCGTCTGGGATGGACACCCAAGGAGAGGGCCAAAACGGGGCCCCCGTGACTCCGGGAGATGTGACTTCCGGGATCTGTTTAGATTTTGTCTTCCTTTACACCGTGGCCCTGGTGTCACCCTCAAGCCTCCGTGGCCGTGTGGATATAAGGGAGGAGGCTGTGTCCACACGGGTGGAGAGGAGCAGACAAGGAGAGTGGTATGAAGGAGCAGACGCACCCAGCCGAGGTGACAAACTCATTCCGTCAGCTTCGCGGGATGGACGCACTCTTCAGAGCCTCAGAGACGCCTGGGGTGGCAGCAGGGGGACGCGTGAGATCAGGACTTGTTGGCTGGGAGGCGACGGAGAACTGGGTCCGTGGACTCTGGCTGGGGAGCTGTTTACACCCCCGCTCAAGGTCACAAGCTCCTTGAGAGCAGATGCACGTCTCGTTCCTTCCTTGGGTCACTCTGCATTGCCTGGTAGGGTGTGTGGCCTTCATATTTGGATTCTAAAGCAATCATCCATTACAGAGGGCACAGTGGTGCCACCTGCTCAGGGTCCCAGAGACAGTGAGGGGCAGAGCCTGGGCTAGAACCTGGGTCTCCAGATCCCTGGGTCTGTGCTCCCTCCGTTGGCCATCCTTTACTGCTCGGGAACTATGAGTGCCCTGAGAAGAACTAGGGTCAGCTCCACCCTCCTAGGAGAAAAGAGCTAGTGGGTTCCCTTGAGTCAACAGTTGAGCACCCATGGGCCAGCAGTCCCCAGCCCAGGGTCTACGATGGGCAGAACTCTAAGATAAGCCTCCCTCTCATGTACCCCTTCTCCGTGCACATGGCGAGCGATCACTCCCGTGATGATGGTACGTGACGTGGCGAGGGGTTCGGCAGCTGTACTTAAGGTTGCTGCTCAGCTGACCTTATGATGGGAGAGTATCCAGGTGGGCCTAACATAATACCGCGACTTTTCTCTGGCTGGGGGCAGATAGAGGAATCAGAGAGGTTCAGAGCACAAAAAGGGCTCGATGCTTCGTCCCCGACTTTGAAGGTGGGGAAGACCATACACAAGGGCTGAAAACTAGGCTGTGGGAGCTGCAAGCAGCCCTGCTCAACAGCCAACAAGGGCACGGGGACCTCAGTCCTACAACCACAAGGAACTGAATTCTGCCAACAACCTGAACGAGCAGATTCTTCCCTAGATAAGAGCCCAGCAGGCTGACACCCTGATTTCAGTCCTGTGAGACCCTGAGCTGAGACCAGCAGAGCCCAGTGGACTTCTACCCATGGAATGATGAGATAATGGGTGTTTTTCTAAGTCACCACATATGTGGAGATTTGTTATACAGAAATGGAAGACTGATGGCCGTCTTCTCTGAAAGCTCCTTGCAGTAGGTTCTGGAGCATGGCAGCCTGTGGATGAATCTGTTACTCATATCAGCTGCACAACCTCTGAACCTCGGTTTCCTCATCGTAAAGCGATGGATAAACACCTATCTTTCAGGTTGGCCCGTTTACTGGAGTCTGAGGTGAGTGGCCACGTTTGGGAGAGCCCTTAATCACTTGGCACCTCATGCGCCTCCTTGGAAAACAGGGCCCCATTAGTTCTTATCTTAACATTACTGTAAAGATCAGATCAGATGAGACCACGGACAGACGACACAACCACTATGTTCTTGTGTGTGTGTGTGTGTGTGCGCGCGCGCGCGCGTCTTTTTTTTTTTTTTTTTTGGTCTTTTCTAGGGCCGCACACACAGCATATGGAGGTTCCCAGGCTAGGGGTCGAATTGGAGCTGTAGCTTCCAGCCTACGCCAGAGGCACAGCAACGCAGGATCCCGAGCCACATCTGAGCCCTATACCACTGCTCATGGCAACACCAGATCCTTAATCCACCGAGCGAGGCCAGGGATCGAACCCACAACCTCATGGTTCCTAGTCGGATTTGTTAACCACTGAGCCACAACAGGAACTCCATGCTATGTTCTTTATTTACTTCACCAGCCTAAGCAAAAACCACAGGTATCACACACCCAGAAACAGGCCATAAAGGATACTTCCTGACAGCATATCATCAAGCATCTCATATTTGTGTGCCCTCTAATTACGGAATGTGTTGAACACTCAAGACAAAAATGCCTAAATATCAGAGTTCCCATTATGGCGCAATGGAAACAGACCTGACTAGTATCCATGAGGATGTGGGTTTGATCCCTGGCCTTGCTCAGTGGGTTAAGGATCCAGCCTTGCCGTGAGCTGTGGTGTAGGTCACAGATGAAGCTCGGGTTCCGCATTGCTGTGGCCGTGTCGTAGGCCGACAGCTGCAAGGTGGATTTGACCCCTAGCCTGGGAACTTTCATACACCTCATGTGTGGCCCAAAAAGCAAAAATAAAAATAAAAATGCCTAAATATCATATAATCCCCTTGGTAGCCAAATACCTCAATGCAATATGCAATTTGCATCAAGAAATAAGACATCATGAAAGAACAGGGAAGCCGGAGATTTTGAGCCTTACTCAGCAGTGAGCACAACTGGCTTCATTATGTTATCAGGAAAGAATCTGGGCCAAAGAAGCCCCATCACCAAAGAGTTTTTGCCCTAAGAAGTCGTCATATCAGAAACCATGTTGTCGTTCGTCTTTTCATTAAGATCCCATCCCCAGGTGTCCCACAGGGGAAGCTCCTGACTAAGACATAGACAGGCAATAAATTAGAGGAGACAGCTGACACATCAGCACAGAGAGGCCACCGGGCCGGCGGGGGGACCGAATGCTCCGGATGTAACCGTCTCCCACTCATGGTGCCACATCTGGGCGCCTGTGATTCATGGGTGCCCCAATCACAGGCCCCATGTTATCTAATAGATTTCTGAAGTTTTCCACCAAGCCTTTTATTTTCAATGACAGTTATTTCTATTAATGGGTGGGCCCTGTCAGTTTCCTGACCCCGGTCGGGGAGAATGTCTTTCTGTTCAAATGGCAGGCATCATTTCTGTGAAGTGATGCATGGAGAGGAGGCAGCCAGAGCAAGGCACCTCACACCGGGCTGTCACTCAAGTTGACATCTCCATGTCGGAGCATTTTCTCCAAGTTTTCTCCATGCGACCTGCAAGTTAAAGATCAGGGGGCTCCCTTCATCCAAGCCATCCCTGTGCCAATCATCTTTACCTAAAAATGAAAGTTACAAATAAGCCGGCGCTACCGTTCATGCTCCTCTGCCTGGCCCACCTCTTCCCCGTCAGTCTCTCGCCTTCATTATGGATGTGGGGCACCTCTCCTCCCACGTCAGATCACAGATCAGCTTCTCCCCTTCTTCCACTATTTGCTTTCCCTCACCTTCTGTGATATTTTATAAAACAATCGCGTCCTCCCAGCCCTCACAGGAGAGAAGACTGTTCCTTCCATCTTTCCGCCCTCTCATCTTTCCCTCTTCCTTCCTCCCCTTCTCCCACATCCTCCTCTTCCTCTTTCCTCTCCATCCCTTCTCACTCCTCTTTCTCTCATCCCTCCTTCTTTATTCCCTCCCTGTCCTTGCCTTCACACTAGGAAGTTAAGGTTTGACCCTGCCCTGCCCGGCTCCCTTCTTCACATCTGCTGGCTGCTGCCGCCCCACACCCCTGTCCCGGGACTCTTCCACCTGCCAGTCTGAACCCCGGGCCCACCTGGCATCTTCCTCTTGTCCTGCCTGAGCCTCCTGCGTGTGACTGAGTCACTTCCCTGGTGAGGATCTGCCCCCTCCCCTGAGACCAGCCGCACCTCTCCACCCAGGACCTCTGCTTCCCTCAAGAGCCACCACCCAGGTGAGAGTACTGCTCTGCTCACTCGTCCCGCTCATTTTCATCCAGCACCTTCTACGTGCCAGGCTCTGAGGAAGGGCTGAGGCGTCCAAGGTGAGAGTGACAGTCACGGTCAGGGCTCACAAGACCCATGAAGCCCGACGGAGAAAACAGACACCCAGCCGGCATCTGCTGTCACATGTTCACCATACAGTGACAAGTGTCACAAAGGAAGACTCTGTCATCCATCCCCCACGGGTGTGCCCACCCCCGGTGGGGGCCACCAAAAGTGCTGTTCCTTGAGAACTACCTCTGCACGTGAGGACTGAAGGGGGCGCACCCTCAAGGCTGGAGGTGGCCGCCGCTCATCTCCCGCATCCTCGGGATGCTGGGCTGGACACCAGGGCCTGGAGTGGGCAAGAAACTGCATTGTGGTCCTTTGCTCAGGAGGGGGCTGACCCGGTCCCCACCCTCGTCAGGGTGCCCTGCAGGGTCAGGTGTGTGCCCAGGGCTTTGCGCCTGCAGCACGTGCCCCCAGACCTCTCTCCCGCTGGGACCGCTGCCTCCCAGCATCTGCCGTCTCCCTCACTGGGGCGAAGCTTGACCGTGAAGCCGAAGACGCAAGTGTGAGCACTGAGGTGTGAGAGCCCCAGGTGTCTTGCTACCACAGAACGAAGGAAAAGGGACTCGAGCAGTGAAGATGGGGAAGAAGCTCATTAGCGTCATCAGCCCCAGTTTCCCACATGTGACGTGGGGACGGTGACAACACAAGAGACCTCTCCAAAGCACTGAGCACGTGGTCTGCACAATGTCGATGCTCTTCCCTGCTACGTGCGTCCCCAAGGTCCCAGTGAGACCTGACGCTAACTGACAACGTGGGGGCGCTGGAGGAGTCACAGCGGGAACCGGGCACCCACCTCAACATCCCCAGCGCCGGAGAGGACCAGGCGCGCAGGCAAACGCGATGCCACCTCCTGCTCTCCTTGCTCCCCCGACGGCGATCACGCGGAGGGAGGTAAACCGAGGGCCGGCAGACCCCGCCGACTGTGGGAAAAGAGGCGTGTACTTTGCACACCAGCCTCCGTGTCTTCTACACACACCGTGGCAACGTGAGGCTCGCACCAACTTTAGGAACTTTTCACCTGACGTTTCTCCTTCCGATTCAGAAAGTTCATAGACCGTCGCGTGGAAACTACACATCGTCAGCCGACCTTGCTGACCTCATGGCCCAGGTGTCATTGGGCCATCGAATGCTCCACCTGGAAGACCCGCTTGAGGATACGAGGAGTTAAAAAAAACAAAACTACTGTTAACTTTTAGACTAAAAGAGCAAGCCAAAGTCAGATGGCTAAATGGGGAAACCATGCACAAACGTCAGTCACAGAGCAGATCAAAGCACACGGCGATCTCTGATAAAGACCAAGAGGGACAACTCAGATTTTTATGTCACATGCGGACAAATGGTTGAAGGAGAAAAAAAAATAAAAACACCCAGTAACCTCATTTCTCAATATGCTGCAGAGATCAAAGGCTGGCCTCAGACATAACGCAAGAAACGGCACACCCTTTGTTTTTATTATTTTGGGGGCAATTTGTTTTTCAGATGTATAACTCAAGGGCTGGAAATTCATGAACCAGTGTCAAGAACGGTCAGTGAGCTGGCTGAACAGCGAGGAGTACTGTACTTAGAAATGATTTTCATGCTTCTCATCCTATCCGCCCCCCTCCCCAGTAAAGAAGGTGATGCAAGACCACTGTAAATTACACCGGATCCCAATTACACCCTCCCATGTCTGAGAATGCTGCTTTGAGATACTCTGTGACTGTGTGTGCACCTGTCAAATACTCCTTTATTACTACTTGCTGGCATTTTCTCCTCTCACACTACATCCTCATGCCCTGGACTTGTCTCCCTCTCACTTCTCTCCAAAATCATCTTGATCATCTTCGAAGTCCAGTCTTTGAACTGCCTACAGTTACACCTTTGTCCACAGCACTGAAAATTACCTCGCTCTCTGTGATTTGCCCAAATGTATAGTCATTTGGCAGCAGGTAAATAAAACACCCAGATGTGCAACGGCCTCAGTTTTTATCTGAAACTCCAGCATAATATAGAGGTACCCTGGATGAAAACTAGCCTACTCGTTTGACCTCCCACATTTGGTTATCATTATATTGTTATTTATTGTTCTTTTTATATAGTTTACCAGCTCACCTGGGCGGCCATCTATGGCCTAATCATGTGGTTAATATCTTACACAAACAATTACCCTTCAAATGTAAATTACTAAATGGATTACGTATGAATCCAAGAATATTTTGGCAAATACCCCCAGGGAAGCTGGATTGGGACTGAAGCCATGGTAACAGAGCAATGTATTCAAGCTGGGAGACTCGATGGCGTGTTTGAAAAGCTTAATAAAACATCAAGAGTGTTGATACTGCTGATTGCAGAAAGGTAGCAGGGACGTTTAATCAGGTATCAGGTAACATAAAGAACATAAATAAAAGAGATCACAAGCTTCTGTCTTAAAAATGTCTACTCTTAAGACTAAAAGGCAGCTTATACTGTCTGGCTTGCAGAGTCAGGTCTTTTTCGTACAGCGGAAATCCTCAAGTCCACTTGCGTGCCCTTCTCCCCCCCCCAAAAAAAAAAAACGGACAGAGTGGCATGTTGGCTAAAACCGGAGCCCTTCTCCCCCACCCCCAAATGGACAGAGTGGCATGTTGGCTAAAACCGGAGCAAAGCGTAATAGGACTCAGTTTCCTGAACTCAGGTGTTGTACTGGTCACCTTTCCAAACCTAAACTGCTCTTTAACCATTTGTTGTTCAGTAAATGTTACCAGGAAAGATTTGCCACACTTTTGTTTCAAATTTTAAGAGGTGATTTGCAAAAGCTTTATTTGGCCATGTTGTCAGACCAGGAGTTTCAGAGTTGATAGCAAACAACAGTCTTGTGGAAAAACTGCTCACAGAGACTGGATCTGACCACAACGTGGAAAATAAACTGGATTTTCTGGGAAAAAAAAAAAAGAGAAAAGCTTAATAAAATATCAAGATTGTTGATATTGCTGATTCCAGGAAGGTAGGTGGAGGCGTTTAACCAGGTATCAACTGACAGAGATAAATAAATATGGATCAAAAATAAAACAGATCAGAAATACATGTCCTATAATCAGTATATCTGCATCTCTCCAGTAGAGCATTACACAGAGAGAAGGTAATGCTCGGATCATTGTCGAGTATTGGTGGAACCTGAGAAGTAAAAATAGGCTGCCTGCTTTACTGACCAGGTTCCTAGGAGGTGTGGTCCAGGGTCTGACAGGCAGCACTGAATTCTCTTCCCTCTGCACGGTCAAAGGTGACCCATGAACAAGTGAGACCAGGCTCACACATCCTCAACCCCTTTGGATGTTTCACAAATCCAGATCTTCAGTGGGTCTTTCTTGGTGTGGCTTTTGATAAAGAGCTGTATTATTTTCTCAGTTACTTTTTTTTTTTTTTTTTTGGCCATAGTGTGCAGTGGCTTGATATAGGATCTCAGTTCTCAGACCAGGCATTGAGTCCAGGCCATAGTGGTGAAAGAGCTGAGTCCTGACGCTAGATCACCAGGGAGCTTTTGCTCAGTTCCTTTTTTACAGAAAGGTTCAAGTACTCTAAAATCGAGACAGCAGTATAATAAACTTGGATGTATCCACCACCAAGCTTCACTAATTAGCAAGCTTTTTGCAATCTTACAGCTGATTTTTTTTTATTTAGTAAAAAACTTATAAAATATACCGTCCTAACATTTTTAAGTGTGCAATTCAGTAGTGTTAAATATTTTCATATTGTTGTAAAAGAGATCTCTAGAGTGTTTTCATCTTGTGAATCTCTGTATCCTCTAAATAACTTCCCTTTTCTCCTGCCCCAACCCCTGGAAACTGCCGTTCTGCTGTTTCTATGAGTTTTACTACTTTAGTACCTCATATAAATGGAATCATAGGCTTTACCTTTTTGTGACCAGCTTATTTCACTTAATGTCCTCAATATTTAACCCATGTTGTAGCATGTGACAGGTCTTCCCTCCTTTTAAGGGCTGAATAATAGTCCACTGTGTGATATATTATATTTGGTTTAGCCATTCATCTGCAGGTGGACACTTGGGTTGCTTCTACCTCTGGGCTATCGTTAACTGCGCTGCTATAAACATGGGTGCCCGAATGTCTCTTCAAGACCCTGCTTTCACTTCTTTTGGATATATTCCCAGAAGTGGGACGGCTGGATCATTTGGTACTTTTTGTTTATTTTTGAGGAGCCTCCGCTGTTTCCCATCGTGGTGGCACCATCTTACAATCACACTAACTGGGCACAAGGATTCTGATATATTTACATCCTTGCCAACACTTGTTATTTTCTGTTTTGGGGGGGGAGGGGCAGGCTTGGATAGTAGCCAACATGATGAATGAGAGGTGATTTCTCATTGAGGTTTTGATTTGCATTTTCCTGATGATTCGTGATGCTGAGCATCTTCTTATACGCTTGTTAATCATATGTACATCATTTTTGGAAAAAGGTCTAGTCAAGACCTTTGCCCATTTCTTAATTGGGTTACTTGGTTTTTTTATTGTTGAGTTGTGATTTCTTCTCGAGTAGAGACCTAAAAGGTTTTCTGTTTTGCTTTTAACCATAAAACTTGTAAAAGAAAAAAGTGAGCAGATTCCTGAAATGGAGATCCAGGTAGTCATACGGGAGTGGTTACCAATATAAGCCAGAGAGAATTGTAGGTAAATTGGAACTACCCCTATGGCTAATGTGAGTCTCATTCAGTCATCAAACATTTACTGGCACCCTGCTGAGCCAGCCCTCCTAAAGGCACTGGAACACTGGTGTGTTCAAAGAGTTGACAACAAGTGAGAAGATAGGCAGAGTTTTTGTCTGATTGAACAGTTTACAGAGATATAGTTCATATAACCATAGCACGCAATTTATTCATTGAAAGTATATAATTCAATGTTTTTATATTAAATGTTGATATTATATATATACATATATATGTATATATATAAAAAATAGAGATAGAGATTATATTAACATAAAAGTTTAATGGCATTTAAACCATTTTTGAGTCCACATGAGGGGTGCACTCAAGATTTGGGAGTGTGCACCCCACAGGCTGGCCAGCAACCTTCCATGTGATTGGGGTTCTTCCTGCAACCTCAGGCTTGATGGTCAAGTTTTCTTCTTAAGTTGCTTGGGAGAGAAGGCAAATGCATTCGCCCTTATTTCTGCCTTAATGGTTCCCTTCAGCCAAAAGACAGATGCGAGAGAGAAGCTGGTCGAGTATCTCAACGTGACCCTCCTGCATTTAGCCACTAATCACCAATTACTTGGCATAAAGGGTTTTAAGTTAAATAATAACTTGGGTTTTTTGCCAAATTATTCACTCATCTGGTTCAAATGTTAAAAAATCTCCAAAGGATGCCAATTCCTCATATCTCCCAACAGCAAACGAGCACTATTAAATGTCTTTTGTTTTTGTTTCTTTTTCCTCCAGAGATTTTAAAGCATTTACAGCCCGATGAAAACATATACTCTTCTTCCCCTACTTTTGCTATGAATGGTAGCATATCATGCACATGGTTCTGCACCTTGCATCTTTCACTTAACAATATATTTCCTGAGCTTTCATGATAACTTTTTGATCATCACGAAGAGTAAGAAATCAAGGCTTCTGATGGGAGTCATTTTTCCAAAGTATTTAGTTACTACTTGATGACTAATGTGTGAGTCATTTTTAATCAGTGTCTACCAGAGCTCACCGAAGTTCACAACTCAAATTACCCAGATCATTTAGATGGAAAGAGACCCCGTTTCTACCTGACTTAACCAGGCAACTGTGGTTGATTAGAGTGGATCTAAAAACATATGGCCCGTGTTCCTTCCCATCAGGGACCTTCGCCTTCATATTTGGTTCCTGACTTTTTTTTTTTGTTTGTCTTTTTACCATTTCTTGGGCTGCTCCCGCGGCATATGAAGGTTCCCAGGCTAGGGGTCCAATTGGAGCTGTAGCCACCAGCCTACGCTGGAGCCACAGCAACGTGGGATCCGAGCCGCGTCTGCGACTTACACCACAGCTAATGGCAACGCCAGATCCTTAACCCACTGAGCAAGGCCAGGGATTGAACCCACAACCTCATGGTTCCTAGTCGGATTCATTAACCACAACAGGAACTCCCCCTGATTTATTTTCAACCTCGGCCTCGATGTGGCTTGAATTGCTTCATAGATGCTTCAAAGGTGAGGCAATGGCTCAGAAACATGAGACATGTCTGGACAGCGGCCATTTTTATTCTAGAACACCAACCGGTCACTCTGAAGAGTAAATAAAGAGTGAAAACCACTCCCTGGAAGGTGAGGTTGTGGCAGATTCTGAATCTTTAGACGAGCTCCTCCAAGCAAAAGGGCATCATTAACCAAACGGGAAAGAAAGTCCTCACAAGAGTGACCTGGAGGAACTGGACTCCACTTGAAAATCCGCTCCCTCCCCAGGTGGGTTCCCGAGTCGAGCTTACGATGAGACCTGGAGAGCTCAGGCCACACCGGGAAGGTGAATGGAATTGGCGGCATCAAAATTAACTCATCAGAAACAACGAGGGACAGAGAGGGCTCAGCGAGTATGAAAAGGGACTGAATTTGATCTCTACTGATGCCACTTTCCTCTTGACCTCATGTGGGGAAATAAAAGAACCTGAGTCAACTGGAAAGTTTCATTTTTGGCTAAAAGGTCTTCTCCACGGGCCTCTATGATAACACTCCCATCGCCCATTAATTTATCCTCTCCTTGTTACACCACCACCCGAGCCAGACCACCAGCTACCTCATCCAACCCCCCCCTTCATTCATTCACTGTTTCTTGGCCCTCGATCCTTTCGAAATAGATGCTTCCAACAGGATCCATCTCCCTTTAGTTCTAATGAATGGACAGGCCTCCTACAGGTGTACACAGCCCAACCCACATGGACCCTAATCCCAAGGCTGTGTGTCCATCTCGGATGAACGGACCCTGCTGCCTGGTTCTGCAGTCCTGCCTGCCTCTCCTTCCTCTGGCGTGCTCAAGAATTCACAGAATTTTAATATCTTCCCCAGATGTCCCACAATTGTGCCAACTCAATGTTTTAAAAATAATCTATATTTTATTTCCTTAATTCCATTAACAGATTTGTGACTTAACATTTCATCAATAGCACAAACTTGTAGGTTTTTAACCAGAGAAAGCAAGCTTAATTGGTGGAAGTTGCTGCAACATATTCTTACAGCTCCAGTGAGAGGAGCTGGTTGGAGGTGCAGTGCCTGCCTGGGTTGAATCCGCGCGTGCCACCTGCCCCTAAGCCATGGCGCGGCTTGAGCAGGAAGAACCCTGGGGTTTGTGAGTGCATTGTTTTGGAGAAAGATAATGTGGCAGGAGGTTGTTATTTAATAACCAGTTGCCTTCTGAGCTGGAGAGTTAATCACTACCATTAAGTAGGGCTCGCTCCAGGTGAGAAGATGAGAGCTGCTTCACATTTGTGAAAGTTTGGAAGATGAACAACTAATGGGCTGGAACCTTGACAAGAACGCTGTTTTCAGTTCCAATTGTGTCGGAGCTTCAGTGCCTTTCTTTCGGGGTGAGTTCTTTTATCCGAGTTGAAATGAAAATAAAACAACTAGATACTGGGGACTGCCCCTTTCTGGGTTTTACCTGTCCATCAGTTTGAAGGTTTTCACCATCAGCCTGTATAATTTTTGTAATTAGAAGAATAACTGACATTCTTTAAAACAAAGGGACACCATGTTTTTTCATCCTTGCTTTTTGCCTCGCTCATCTTCCGTGGATAGCAGTAGCAGCTCGGGGTTCAAGGATGTTTACCCAACTATGGTAAACAACAGCAGATTTTTGCTTTTGCTTTTCTGACTCTGTGAGGCAGCAAAATAAAAAACAACAACAAAGATGGAGATAGAACGGTCCTAATTTCTATCCTGTTGGCATCTGTCTTCCGCTTGTCCTTCAGTTCCCCAGAGCCATTCCATGCCCGCTGCCAGGAATCAGTCCTGACGTGAGGAGGCAGAGAACTTGATGGACAGGCACAGGAGTGGGATGGCGTGTGGAAGGATAGTGCCTGATACTGGTTCCACCTTGTCTGTGCTTTTAATCACCTGGAGAGCTTTACAAGACACAGATATGAGGCCTGCCCCCAAAGATTTGGGATGTGATAGCTCTGGATATAGACCAGGTAATTCTATTCTGCAGCTGAAATCAGAACCTTGACTCTTCTCCTCCCACCTCCACCTCGTGCTGAGGTGAAAGCTCTCCTGTTCAGTGTGGTCCATGGGCCACTGGCATCAGAACATCTTACGGTATATGAGCCATAAGTTCTAATTACCTCCTTTAGTCACATTTTTTTTGGTGACTCTCCTGTATGTATGTAATTAAATCTATTTTTTTCTTCCACTAATCTGTCTTTTGTGAGCTTAATTTGCAATACCCCAAGCACTGAACCTAAGAGGGTGAAGGAAAAGCTTTTCCTTCCCAACACTATGTACCTGATTATGCCATGCTGGTGCCTATAGGATAAAGTGCAAACTCCTTCACCTGGCAACTCCTTCAGGGGAACCAGGCTCCAGTGTACCTCTCTAGACATGCTGTGTGTCCATGGCTCCCTGGAGCCCTGCCCTCCAGCCATGTTCAGACCTAAACATCACAGCCCTCTCATGCATCTGGGCATTTGCAAAAACTGTTCTCTCTAAATAACCTGTCTTTCTCCCTCTCTCCTGGGGGAGCTCTCATTTTCAGGAACATCTCCAGTGTTACTCCATCCATACAACCTTCCCTATTTCCTTCCCAAAAAAGGGTTCTCAGTGCCCCAGTCTGTAACTCCAGCAGCCAGCACAATACTTGGTATACAGGAGGTACTCAAAAAGCAGCATTTTTTTCTTTTTCTTTTTTTGTTTCAGTAAATGGATGGAAGAAAAAAAATGGATGGGTTGATGGATGGAGAGACTAAAGGCCTGTTTCCCAAACCTCTCCACACATAAAAGTATTGCAACGTCCACGTCAGCCTCAGTTTCAGGAAAAGGGTCTTCTGTGCTGGGTTCTGAACTTCCGGGGCTTGGACAACACACACACACACTAAATGTTTTAAAGAACACATGGTGCCTCTGTCCCTGGGGATCCGACAGGTGGTGCTGGCGTGGTGTCACTGGCAACCCTAGCCACTCACTCAGGGGAATAGCATAGCTCAGGCCCTGGGGACACATGGCTTTATAGCTCTTGTGCTATGTCCTTGAAACAAAAATACCAGCGCTCAAATGCCATGAAGGTTTGGGGTTGTACCTGTAGGTGTCAGGAGCAGACACAGCTACGAAGAGGGGAGGATGTGAGCAGCAGAAGTGCTTAGGTAAGATAAACAGCTAATTAATTACCTTGTCAAATGCATGCTCTCTTGGGTGGGACAAACATAAGAGGTTCTTGCATACGGAAGCATTCTTTGTGATGCTGAAAGTCCATTTTCTAATTTTTCTTCATATTCCAATTTGTGGCCCTGACATACTGAAAAACATTTTGAAATAGTTAAATAATTCATATTACTCTTAAATTTTGCTTTTTTATGGATCTTGATATAACATGCATGAAGCATGGTACCAGTTCCTATATGCTTGCAACTAGCTGGACACGGAACACTAGAACTGAAAGTAATCCTATATCTGTAAGCTATTTAATATCAGTAGCTGAATTTTCAAAATTAAATAAAAATTCAACTTAAAAAAAACTTTCACTTTTATGCTTATTAATACTTACCATTTCCCCATTTAATTTTAATAGATATTTTTACTACTTTAAAAGAAAGTAACTTAAAAACATGAACAATAATGTGGATTTGTTGGATCACATTTGCTGTCTTTTGCTTTTTGATATAAATGTACTTAAATTGTATTTACTTTACGTACGACTACATCCTATTTTTTAATCTTTAAATCACTGAGAGTAAACATCAAGCAAGATCATGATAGGAATAAAAAATACAAAGTGGAGCTCAGGGAGTTCCCGTTGTGGCTCAGTGGAAACGAACCTGACTAGTATCCATAAGGATGCAGGTTCGATCCTTGGCCTCGCTCAGTGCATTAAGGATCCAGCGTTGCCATGAGCTGTGGTGCAGGTTGCAGATGTAGCTCAGATCTGGCGTTGCTGTGGCTGGGGTATAGGCCAGCAGCTGCAAGTCCTATTCAAACCCTAGCCTGGGAACTTCCATATGCCACAGGTGCAGCCCTAAAAATACAACAACAACAAAAAAGTGGAACTCAGAAAAAAAAGAAAAGAAAAAACAAAGAATATCTTCACATAAGTGGTCTGCCTGAATGTTTTTTTTTTTTTTTTTGCCATTTCTTCGGCCGCTCCTGCAGCATATGGAGGTTCCCAGGCTAGGGGTCAAATCAGAGCCATAGCTTCCAGCCTACACCAGAGCTACAGCAATGCAGGATCTGAGCCGTGTCTGCAACCTAAACCACAGCTCATGGCAACGCCGGATCTTTTTAACCCACTGAGCAAGGCCAGGGATCAAACCCACAACCTCATGGTTCCTAGTTGGATTCGCAGGATCTGAGCCGTGTCTGCAACCTAAACCACAGCTCATGGCAACGCCGGATCTTTTTAACCCACTGAGCAAGGCCAGGGATCAAACCCACAACCTCATGGTTCCTAGTCGGATTCGCTAACCACTGAGCCACGACAGGAACTCCCCCTGCCTGAATTTTTTAAAGTTAAAAATAATAAAAGTGAGAAGTCTGTGTCAGGTATCACCCACCTAAAATTTGTAAGACAATACAAATTCTATGTTTAATAAAGTTTTAATTACTGATCAAAACAATGAAAATGAGCAAAAAAATTATTCAAGGAAAATTCACACCTTCAAGAGCTTTGATGAAATCCCTGGAAGCTCATATTCTTTACCACATGATGTTATTACTGACGCAGGCATGAGAATGAGAAAGAGGATGGTTCCCAATGAATTTACAACTCAGCAGCAACAAGTGCCACGCTGGCCTGTCCACTGGAAGATGTAGCAAAATCCATCTATGACACAGCGAATTGGTTGAGAAGGATAAACTGTCTGGAGTGTCGCTCATTTACAGCAGGATGAGCTAAAAATCACATCAAACCCTCTTTGACCGCATGAGAATGTTTCTAGCAAAACACAGTCTGATTCAAATTAGCTAATATCATTTTTCATTGGATGGGGATGGCAGAAAACTTGGTACTTAACTTCATACCAATGTCCCTTCAAATGGAAAAAAGAACCTCTAAAAGTGGGTTTTCATAGTCCAAGGAAAAAGACAGAGTATGTTGTTATATAAGGTGTTACATAATCCACAATCAATTTCAAGATCAACTTCAGCCAAAGAAGTTATTTGTGACCAAAAATAGTTGGACTTTTTATTAAAATAATGCAAAATGTCACTCACACCCATATGAAAAAAGCACCCATGCAAGCACCAGAAATTTCAAAATAGGCTGAATAAATGGCAAACCACCAACTGCGTTCAACAATGACAAGTAGATATGCCAGTTTAGAACCCTGTGGTCGTGTTCTGAAAAAACTTTGTTTGGGGCCCAATGTTTAGCCAAGAGCTATGGTACTTTTTACTGCAGTAGCAGCACAATATTTACAGAAAGCAATGCAGTTTTTCTAGGCTTAACAGAAATAATTCTAATTTTTATGTTAGGATGGCCAAATACGTAAGATGGGTAAAAGCAATAAATACACACTGCCTAGGATAACTTAAAATGAGATGATTAAGGTGGCAGATAGAAAGTGAGAGAATCACTCGTATGTAACATAAAAACAAAAGTAAACATTACTCAGTGCAACTGGCTGTCAGTGCAACCACTGACAAAAGTCATGTTGAACAAACATTTGCTGTATGTGTTGTTGAAGAAGAAAACAAGAACATATTGCATTGTTTTCACACCTAGAAGTACAGTTCTGATTTAAGTAAAGAGCTGGAAAAGTAACTTTCGATTTTAGGCATTGATTTGAAAGGCTGCTGAGGGTAAGTCTATGAAAACAGCACACGCAGAGCAGGTAAGGAAAAGGAGTACGGTCAGAATTTTGCCAGAAATTCAGAAGCTTCCCATACCTGGCTCATAGTCTGGATTTGATACTAGGAGACATGGTCTCAGGTTAGTCCCTAGTGACGTGTCCTTCAGAATAATTAAGCAAGTATAAAAAGTACCTTCTGGATCTTCCCAGAATGGGAACAGCTCAATCGAATATACATCAAATTTGACCTTACAACTCTCTCAGGCAACACTGGAAATGCCAACTAATTGCTTCTCAAGCAATGAGATTTAATTTACACAAAACAGGAGACGAGTTAAGCAAAAACACAAAAGCGCCACCAAAAGAGCAGCAGAGAGGAAGATGAAATGATTGTGAATTTGCACTGTCCACGGCTGCTTGGTACACAGCGTTGCTTGCTCTCAATACTGTTATCAGAAACTTCCAAAAGAATAGTCTGTGTAGCTACTTCATTTGTTAATTATTAAAACTTTTTTGGGAAATTTTTTCCCATCATTTTCCATTTTTTCTCTCCATCTTCCCCTCGGCACATGGAGGTTCCCAGGCTAGGGGTTGAATTGGAGCTGCAGCTGCCAGCCTACACCACAGCCACAGCAACACAGGATTGGAGCCTCATCTGCGACCTACACCACAGCCACAACCATGCCGGATCCTTAACCCACTACACCAGGCTAGGGATCGAACATGCATCTTCACGGATACTAGTCAGATTCGTTACCATTGAACCATGACAAGAACTCCTTTTTGAGAAATTTTAAAAATATACATGAAATCTGTGGCATTCCTTTGAAATATATGAATTAACACAAGGAAAAAATAATTGGCTGACTACGAAGATCTACATGAAAACAATTCCCCAATTAGTTTCCACAGAGAATACTTTCTGGCTGTTATGGATCAGGGAATAATCTCAGCTGAGTAGAGAGGTGAAAAAAAATGAGCAACTTACTGATATTTTCAGTTTTCTTTGTAATATCCCAACACTAAAAAACTTGAAAGAAGGAGTTAAGAAACATTAAATCAATCTAGACAAGGTTTTAAGAGATGGCTAAATAACTGATAGTAATTTATGTGATAAAATTATACTCTGCAATAATTTATCCTATTTGATTCTTTTATAATATGTGAGCATGATATGTACAATTCATGATCCATTTTGGACTCTAAGTATTGCTTGAAGCTTATTTATGATTCTAGTAGTTACGCCTTAGAATAAAGTTTCTCCAACTTGAAATTAATTAAAAAAAACCCAAAAAACAAGGGACGTTCTCTTGTGATACAGTGGGTTCAGGGTCTGACATTGTCACTACAACAGGCTCAGGCCACTGAGTGGCATGGGTTTGATCCCTAGCCTGGGAACTCCCACATGCCACAAGCACAGTCAAAAAATAAAATAAAATTTTTTAAAAACCTAAGCATTATGATAACTCAAGAAATGTCTAATTTGGAGAGTTCCCATCGTGGCACAGTGGTTAACAAATCCAACTAGGAACCATGAGGTTGCGGGGTCGGTCCCTGGCCTTGCTCAGTGGGTTGACAATCCGGCGTTGCTGTGAGCTGTGGTGTAGGTCACAGACGAGGCTCGGATCCCGCGTTGCTGTGGCTCTGGCGTAGGCCGGTGGCTGCAGCTCCGATTAGACCCCTAGCCTGGGAACCTCCATATGCCGCGGGAGCGGCCCAAGAAATGGCAAAAAGACAAAAAAAAAAAAAAAGAAATGTCTAATTTGGCATTATTTCATATACTATGTACATTATATGAAAATACAATAATTTTGCTCAAATAAAAACAAGAAATATAAATTTTAATCCATAAGTATATAATTTATAAATCTGGCGTCTCTATTTTATTACTCACCCATCCATTACTGACCCATCAGCAAAATGTGTATACATAAACACAATAATTAAATTTGGTCATCTATGATATTTTGCCAACTTTCCATCAGGTAAAAACTATAGTCAAACATATTTTTAATCTATTATAACATTTATTTTAATGTGTTAATATTTAACATAGATCTAAAATTTTAACATATTTAGGAGTTCCCAATATGGCTCAGTGGTTAACAAACCCGACTAGGATCCACGAGGATATGGGTTCGATCCCTGGCCTCGCTCAGTGGGTTAAGGATCCTGCGTTGTTGTGGCTGTGGTGTAGGCCAGCAGCTGCAGCTCTGATCGGACTCCTTGCCTGGGAACCTCCATATGTTGCAGATGTGGCGCTAAAAGACAAAAAGACAAAAAATGAGTAAATAAATACAATAAAAATTTTACATATTTAAACATATTTTTAAATTGTTCTTATGAAGATGCAGCTATCAAGTGAGGAGGATGGGACACATCTGTCTAATAGTTTGTTAGACTGATTTTTTGTTTGTCTGTTGTTTTCTAGGGCTGCACCTGCAGCATATGGAGGTTCCCAGGCTAGGGGTCAAACCGGAGCTGCATCTGCCGGCCTCCACCACAGCCACAGCAATGTCAGATCTGAGTCGCGTCTGTGACCTACACCACAGCTCATGGCAACACCAGATCCTTAACCCACTGAGCGGGGCCAGGGATCAAACCCACATCATCATGGATTCTAGTCCGGTACGTAACCCGCTGAGCCACAATGGGAACACCCAGATTGATGGTATTTTAAATGAGATCATTGACATACAACATGAGGGCTTCCACTTGTGCTTTTGTTTCAGGAACGGATCTTTTCTGACCCAAAGACAGAGACATTTATCCCCAGTTTCCAGTGACGTTCCTTTCTTTTCTCCTCCCCTTGGCTGGTTTTAACTCAGTGTCTGTGACACAGAAACGGAGACCAGGGAGCACCCAGCATTGACCTGTCCCACAGACCCCTGGGACTCCAGCTGCCCTGGTGGCATACTCAGCACCTGTCCCTGGACCCTTCAGCTGACCTCCTGTCTGCTGATGGCTCCCAGATGGCAGGGCCCCTCTGCCCCAGGGCCCCTGCTCCTGCAGGACACAGTTGGGAAGAGGGCCCACTGTTGACACCCCAGAGTGACTCTCTCCAGCTTTGGTTCATTAATCCCAGGGCCCAGCACGGCCCCCCAGAACTGAAGCTGTGTGCTTGGAGCACCATTGCCAACAGTTCCCCTGAATATCGCCAATTTCAGGAGGCAGGAGGGGTCCCCCAAAACCCACCAGGGTGGGGTCTGCAGTCAGCTTGCAGCTGTGTCGTGCAGCCCTGACCAAGCCCAGACTCCCCACATCTGGAGCTGGGTTCTCCCCTCCTGTATGAGTTTCCTGCTGCTGCAACAAATGACCACAAACTCAAGGGCATAAAACCAAAATGGGTGTCACTGAGCTAAAGTCAAGGTCTGGGTGGGGCTGCTTCTTTCTGGCAGCTGGAGGGTACATGCATTTTCTTGATTTTTCAGGCTTCTGGAAGCTGTCTGCACTCCCCTTTCTGTGGCCCCTTCCAACTTCAAAGCCAGCAATGTAGGTTGAGTCTTTCTTACGTTGCATCACTTGGTCCCTCTTTCCTGTCCTCCTCTTCCACTTACCAGGACCAGAGGGAGGACTGGGTGTGACCTGGCTTGATTCCTACGCCCGTCCCTGAACTGGGGCAGGGGATGTGATGACATCACTGGCTCCCTCTGAGTCATACATGTGCCCATCCCTCCAGCCAGAAAGGCGGGATGCCCTCACAGGCCACCCACAGCAGGAGCACAGTGCTGAAGCAAGGGAAGATGTTGTCTGGAAGGTCTCAAGCCCTTTCCAAATGAATGAAACAATGAATACCTACTACGAATATTCGTTATTTAAACCTATGGGAAAATACTAAAAATTCAGAGTAAAACTATCACCTAAATCCTGCTGTCCCAAAGCAAGTGTAGTTAACACTATGGAATGTTTCCTACAAGTCTTTTTTTTTTTTCTTTTTTTCTAGGCACATGTGCATGTTGAATAGAGCCTTACCAGATTGTATAGGCAATGCTGCTTCCTGCTCTTTTTACTTGAAATTATAACAGAAGGATTTTCTCCTGTTATTTCCTCTGACTCTGTGCCCTGCGCAGTCACTTCCTTTCCCACTCAGCTCTTTGGCAGGAGAGTTTGTAGGCTGCACAAATAACGGGAAGGGGTGGGGGCTTTTTGGATCTGGGGGAATTTAAGCAAAGTGAGGAGAAAGAAGGATTAAAAGGACGAGCCTCTGTGACCTCACAGAGCTGCCGAGATGAACAAATGACATATTATATGTGAAAGTGCCTTGGAAATGCTATATTTATCAGGGTTACAGCTATTAATCACCAAATGCATTTTTCCCCACTTTTAGAATAATTGCATCCACCAGAGAGTCCTGAGTGCCAGCGGGAAGCTGGGCCCCCATCCCAGAGGCCTGCAGGGAAAGGAGTGACTTCCCAGAGAATCCATGGGTTTGCTGGGGGTGGAGTGGGGGGCGGTGGTCGTCGGGTTTTCCAAAAGCACTTTTGGCTTCAGGTGAGGAGCAGATGCTATTCTGAGAGCTGCTGATAGTCCATGCCTCCAAACCACAGGCTTTGAAGCTGTTTAATTGAAATGCACATCAAAACCTAATTCTGGTGCAGTTCAGCTTGACTACTATAAATGATGAAAATAAATCCCTGGGTCACACAAGGATAGTGATTGAGTAGAACTTGTTTTCTGGCACAGAAACAACGTCTCAACTGGAATTAAACTGTCTCACTGAACAGAACTAAATTCTCTGTCGTTCTCGGACTGGGATTTTCTGACTTCTCAAGATAGCACAGGCAGCACCCAGGTACGGTCAGAGGCTCAGAGAAGACAATTCACATATGCAGCCAAATCTGGCTCCGGGCCTCCCCAGGGTCCAGGGGTCTCTGCTTCCCTTGAAGAACAGAGCCAGGGGAAGGCGGGGCCCCCCATCCTCCATCCTCCTCTCACCCTCACCCTGTCTGCCCATCCGATTAACAAGCTCTGCTGGGTCTATGCCAGATTCTCCTCTGCTCCCACCCAGAGCTGGACCATGCTCTTTCTACCTGCACCCTGGGGGTCAGCCTCACAAGAGCAAGCATGACCCTTCTAAACCCCAGCTGCATGTGACATTCCCCTACTTGCAGCCCTCTGATGGCTTCCTGTTGCACGAAGATCAAAATGCCCACTCCTGACCATGGCCCTGGTCCTGCCGACGGAATCCCTTTCTGGCCCCGACCCACCTCCCTTTCCCCACACACTGCACCCGACACTGCTTCCTTTTTAGTTCCTGAGCACCCCGAATGGCCTCCTGCCTAAGGGCCCTGGAATGCCTTGCCTGAGCTGCTTCTCCCCAACTCATCACACCATGGACTTGGATTATTAACTCTTTTTTTGGGGGGGGCGGGCGTCTTTTTAGGGCCACACCCATGGCATATGAAGGTTCCCAGGCTAGGGGTCGAAAAGGAGCTGTAGCCTTTGGCCTATACCACAGCCACAGCAACACCAGATCCGAACCGCACGGGCCACCTATACCACAGCTCACGGCAATGCTGGATCCTTAACCCACTGAGTGAGGCCAAGGATCAAACCTGTGTCTTCATGGATGCTAGTCATGTTTTTTTCCACTGAGCCACAACGAGAACTCTGGATTATTTAACTCTCGATTCATCCTTAGTGAGGCATCCTTGAAACACTTGCTGCTTTACTGCATTTCTAGCACACTCACTCTTGGAATCTTGGTTTTTCATTCATGCTTCTCTTCTATCTCCCCAACTCAAAGGAAGCTCCTTGAAAGCAGGAATGCTGTTGATCTCTATCAACACAATTTATTAAGAACCTGCTGGATATTTAATAAATATTAGTTGAAGGAAAGGATGAATGAACATCCAATTCTGAGAAGATATGTCTTTGATGAGACATGGAAAATGATATTTTGGAGAAGTTTCACACCAGTCAATGTCCTCTTGGTTTTGACCACAAGTTTGCTACATATCGCACTTGGCTTTGAGCTAAGAAAGGACTCCCACACAGTCACTAAGGTCAGGCAAGGGGAAGTCTTATTTACAGGAAGGGAAAGGGAAAGCAAGAATCTAACTACAATGTCAGCTGCCCCGAGGTGTGAAAAATATTTTTAACCTCTCCATTTGCTCTTTTGTGGAAGTACCTTTTGTCAAAACCTTTTCTCCAAATTATGTCCAATCCTGAAAAACGGAAGAAGAGTGTTTCCCCAGACAGCATGAAATAACACCCGACTACACAGAATTTATGAGTTTGAAGCACCTTCCGAACTTGCAGTTCTTGGTCGCTTGGAAGTAAACGTGGAGAAGGGGGAGAAAAGGGCAAATTCAAATTTAGTGTCCAGAAGACTTCGAAAGGGCCGGGATCAAGTCCCCAAATTCCTTACCCAAGTTCAAAATGCCTAAAGCCTGCCAGGTGGGCTGCCTGGTCCTGGCCAACATCTGATGGGCCAAGTGCCCAAATGCTTCTTTTGGCCTCACAACTCCACTTCTGGGAACACACCCTACTCCCCTGGCCAGGCGTGGGGAAATGACCCATCCTGGGCCAATTGTAATCCTCCATCACCCAGACTGCCCCAGGATGGTCATGTGACCCTACAAGGCCAGAGCTAAGGCTCTGGGAGGTGAGCTGGCTGCCATCCCCCCTGGCCAGGGTGCACCCCTAAAGAGAGAAAAGACAAACAAGCTTCCCCAGACTCCAGAGCCAGAGCAAGTCTTTCAACTTCACGGTTGGTTCTTCCATTCAGCTGAGTGCATACTTAAAGATCAGAACTGGTTACCAAATGTACCACACTCTACTGTTTACTTGTCCAAACTCCTCTCTTTAATTAGCTGCTTAAAAGTTTAGAGAGTGCCTCAGCTGCAAATGTACCTACAGGCACAAATCTACCATTTGTTCATGCAGACAATCAACAAATAAACCCTAGGAATTTATTTGGATTAAGAACCCAAAGTCTTCTTGAGATGTCATTTTTCAGTGCTTATTTCACTTTGGGTTGCTAGGAGATAAATTGGTTTTTTAAAAAAGCAATTTGCATAAAAACTAAGAAAGCGTTTTAATAATGTCAATATATAGCCAAATGGACTAAAGTGCTAAAGTGACTATTTTTCACAGGATAATTAAGCCTCCAAATTTAAATGTTACAAAAGGAGATATACTCGTATTCCACGGAGGTCTTCCCACTTAGGTAGCTAATTATTTCTCAAGAACAACACGGAGTCATGTTAGACATCGTCTTGCTAATCTAATAATATTGAGCCACCGGGAGATGGTTCCTATCCCAACACACAATCAGGAGTGGAAAGCCAGTAGGGTTTTAATTGCAGAATTGTGCGAAATTCATTTTTATAATCACTAGCACAAATCTGACAATCTGTCTGGCAGCCAGGAACTAAATTAAAGAAGTTTTCTTTCTCTGATACATATGCTGTAAATCTCACTAATTCAAACTGATGGAGAGGAACAGCCAATCTATTTTGGTGAGAAATATTCACTGTAGGACTTATTTCATACTTTTTCAATTTTTTTTCTTTTTCAAGTCCAAAGAGAATCTTGAGTCGGGCACAAAATAATCAATACAAAAGCATTAGCTATTATTAGTGTCTCAATACAGGTACAGAGACTAGAAGAAACTTTCCAAAATGCATGCTAGATTTGTTGCAGGAAGGGGGCCTCCCTCCAGGGCCCGAGAACGGGCTCTTGTTTAACGCTCAGAAATGAGTTGTCCGAGGAGACACACATGCAGGCAAAGCAAAAGAAGCGGCGCCCAGGCGGGGAGCAGCGGGCTGAGGGAACCTAGGAGACAGCTCTGCCACGTGACTCACAGCCTCAGGCTTTATGGAACTGGGGTCAGTTTCTGGTTGTCTCTGGCCAGTCATCTTGCTCAGGCCGCACTTTGGCCCAGGATCCTCCTTGGTGGCGAGTGCACCTCTCAGCCAGATGGATCCCAGAGCCAAGGATCCTGAGACAATTGGCCGTCTCCTCCCTCCTCTCGGCACCTCCCCAGTCCTCCCAGTTAGTCTTCGGGGCAGCACCAGGTCCCTCATCAAGGCCTCCTGCTGCAAGACAACTCACGCAAGTGGCTATCACGGTGCCTGGCCAAGGTGGGCCGATTCTGTCGATGGTCCCCTAACAGACTTTTGCAAACGTTTACCAAGAGAATCTGGTGATTCTTTCTATCCCTACAAACTAGCCTCCTCACACCATAACCTTACCACTTCTCCCAGACCAAGGGGGTGTCTCCAACCTGTGAAGGCCTTGTGACTTGCTTGAATCAACAGATTGGGATGAAGTGACAGTGGGAGAGCTGAGAACCATGGCCTGAGGTGGCCTTGCCGCTTCTCCCTCTGTCCCCTTGGAACACAGTCGTCGTCGCCAGTAAATAAAGCCCCAACTGGCACAATGGAGATGAAAGAGCACTTGGAGAGAGTGGCTCAGCAAATAGATGGTTAGTACCAACTGATGGACGTGTTAGGCGACCTTGGATCAAAGAGCCCCAGGAACGTCCCCAGATCACTGGAGCCACACGAATGACTCCAGGAGAGACCAGCAGAGCTACCAGCTGAGCCCAGCCCAAACTGCTGACCTACAGGGTCATAAACAAATAAAAGGATGGTTGTTTCAACCCACCGAGTGTGGGGATAGTTTGCAATATAGCAATAGATAACTCGTACAAATTGTTTTTTAAATAAATATAGAAAATCCAGAAATTAAAAAAAAGCACCCAAAAAATGGAATTCCCATTGTGGCTCAGCAGTAAAGAACCCAACTAGTATCCATGAGGATACAGGTTCAATCCCTGGCCTCACTCAGTGGGTTAAGGATCCAGCGTTGCCATGAGCTGTGGTGTAGGTTGCAGACGCAGCTTGGATGCTAAGTTGCAGGGGCTAGAGTATAGGACGGCAGCTGCAGCTCCGATTCAACCCCTAGCCTGGGAACCTCCATATTCCACAGGTATGGCCATAAAAAGACAAAAAATAAAATAAAAATTTTAAAAGCACAAAAAAAGAAAAATAACCCCCACGATCTTACCTCCAGTATTAACTACCATTCATATGTCAGTATTTTTCTTCCAAACTTTTTCTTTTGTGTGTATGTTTTAAGGCCACACCTGCGGCCTATGGAAGTTCCTAGGCCTGAGGGGCTGAATTAGATCTACACCCACAGGCCTATACCAGAGCCACAGCAACACCGGTCTGAGTCACATCTTCAATCTTGCTCTGCACTACAGCTTGCGTCAATGCTGGATCCTTAACCCACTGAGTGAGGCTGGGGATTGAACCTGCATCCCCACAGACACTAAGTTGGGTTCTTAACCTGCTAAGCCACAATGGAAATTCAGTGTTTATTTTTTACATGAAAGGAAACATAATACTGTTGTATAAATGTGCTTTTTTATCATCCAATGTGAATGTTTTTGTGTCAAAAAATAGTCTCTGTTCAGAGTTCTTTTATATGAGGATCAGTCAAGTACAATCACAAGAAGATGCAGGAGAGGCCCAAGAAAAGAAAGTGATCATATCCACAGGTCACAGACAGGGAGGCCTAGGCCACAGCCCTTAGCAGAGACTCCTTGGGAAAAGGAAGGCGGGCAGGGTAAACAGCTTAGGTAAGATGGGCAAATTTAAATATCTTTGGCAGGCTTCAGGCTTGGGGGTCTCCAGTTCCTGGGAG
Source organism: Phacochoerus africanus (assembly GCF_016906955.1). NCBI lineage: Eukaryota > Metazoa > Chordata > Mammalia > Artiodactyla > Suidae > Phacochoerus > Phacochoerus africanus. Next base: position 135,267,023 of record NC_062558.1, read on the forward strand.
GAGTAGGGCAGAGGAATACCTCCTGGGGTCTGCAGGCTTAGTTTGCCAGTCAAAGGGATACTCCCAGCTGAGCCCTTTGCCAGGTATAGGAACTGGCTAGCCCCAGGAGCAGCCTCTCCCCAGCTGGAAATTTTCTTTTTTGTTGCTTTTAAAGTTCTTTTGTTTGTTTGTTTGGGTGTTGGTTTCTTAGGGTCACACCCATGGCATGTGGAGGTTCCCAGGCTAGGGGTCCAATTGGAGCTGTAGCCACCGGCCTACACCAGAGCCACAGCAACGTGGGATCCGAGCCATATCTGGGACCTACACCACAGCTCACTGGATCCTTAACCCACTGAGCGAGGCCAGGGATCAAACCCGCGTCCTCATGGATGCTAGTTGAGTTTGTTAACCACTGAGCCACGACAGGAACTCCTGGAAAGTTTCTTAAGATGTCAAAACACCATAACATACAGGGGGAAAAAATTACATATATATCATTGTACATTTAGTTTGCTTCCAATTTATCACTCTTATAACAAGCAGGATTGTGAGGAATGTTCTTGTAAGTTAACCATTGTTCTCATATACTACTAGCTCCTCGGCATAAATTCGGGAGAAGTGAAATTGTTGAGTCAAAGCTTATACACAGTTGTGAAGATCTGGATAAATACTGGTACCCAGATAGGTACTATTACGTATTATGTAGTTTCAGGTCCTATACATTTGATGTTAAATATATACCCCAGTGTTTTATTTTGTATTTGTGAATACATCCCCTAACTTGTTAGTGTGTGTGCTGGTTTATCAAGTGAATTTTTTTATAATCATGTGTTAATTTAATTTTGAAATGTTATACTCACATGGTTCAAAGTTGCACAAGCGACAACAGTTACCTAGTAAAAAGTCTCCACCAAGATCCCTTCCCCTGGAGACACAATGTTAATCACAGGATCTTATCTGACATTTCATTACAGATGCAAACAAGCACATGTATCCTCTTTGTTACATGGTAACAATGCTTCTGTGCCCTGCTTTTATTCATGCCCCAGTGTAACCTGAAGATGACCCCACGTCAGTAACTAAGGAACTGAAGTCCTCCGTTTTCACCATTCCTTCCCCTCACAGTATGGACACCACAGAGCAGCCAACCATACTCCTGTGGATGAGCATTTAAACTTTTTCTCATCTTTTACTATTGCGAAGAAACATGGCAGGAAACAACTTTGTAAGCGTATGTGAGTCTCTCTATGTACTAGATACAGGATTGACTGACAGGTCAAAGGGTATGGAAATTTGCGATTTTGGTAGATTGGGCTAAGTAAATTGCTCTCCAGAGACGTTGGACCAATTTTCATTCCAACAGGAAGTACAGAGGAGGCCTTCATCTCAGGGACTTCTCTATCTTAGCCCATCTGATAGATGAAAAGCAGTATCACAGTGTAGCTTTCAGCTGCTTTTTCTTAATAAGGGTGAGACTCAGCATCTCGCCATATGTTTAAGTGCCATTTAGTTCTTTTCCAAGAACCACCCAGTCATGTTCTTTATTGATTTCCATTGGACTGTGTGTTGTGTATTTCTTTTAATAACAGCAAGCTTACTAAATTCTCTTTTTCATTCTAATAGCCTGTCAGCTGATCCTCTTGGATTTTTCAGGTAGACAGCTAAAATACCTACAAATAATTACCACCTTTGTCTTCTCCTTTCTAAAAGTTCCATCTAATATTCCTATCTTTTTCTCTGTGTGATTTTTACATTGACTTCCAGTTTCCAGAACAGCATTAAATAATAGGGGGATAGTGGCCCTCCTTATCTTCTACTTGACTTTGATGAAAAGGCTTCTAGCATTTCACTAGTAAGTGGTATGATATTGAATGACAGTTTTAGGTAGACACCATTACCATTTTAAAGGAGTATCTTATTCCACATTTACTGAGAAACTATTAGTGTTTTTAAAATGTACTCAATCTTGGAAATGAAATTTTATTAAATATCTTTTCGGAACAGATTCAAATAATCATATTTTTGTATGATAAATTTAGTAATAGATATTCTAATCTTGAGCTATCTTTGCATTCCTGGAATAGTTAGTGTGTAAGGCTTTTAATACAGTACGAGACTCAATTGACTGGTATTTTATTTAGAGTTTCTGCATTTCATATATATTCATATGAGAAGTTACTATATGGTTTTCCTTTTGGTATCTGTAAAGCAGGGTCTCACAATCTATTAGATTGTTCTTGAGCAAACTTCAAAATTGAGCCTCATTTTGCTTTTTCATATCTGTGTAATTAAGTCCCAGGTCTCTTTTTTCTGTAACTACTCTCACCTGTCTGCAGTGTCAGCTGACATTACTAGCACTGCAATGACCTCAGGCAAGTTCCTTAATCTTTCTCCACCCCATTTTCCCCTTTTACTTAAAAAAAGGGGGGAGGAGTGAATAATAACTACTATCTCATGGTGACAGGGCTTTGCAATAATTAAATTAAATAATGTTTATAACATAAGAGCCTTTAGCATAATATCAAGTGCTCAAACTGCAGCAGATATTATTATCATTAATATTATTGTTATTATTAGGCTAAAGGTCTTTTTTTTTTTTTTTTTATGACCGCACCCATGGCATGTGGAAGTTCCTGGGCCAGAGACTGAATCCAAGCTGCAGTTGCCATCTATGCCACAGCTGTAGCAATGTTGGATCCTTTAACCCACTGCACTGGGCCAGGATCAAACCCTCATCTTCACAACAGCCCAAGCCACTGCAGTCAGATTCTTAACCAACTGCACCACAGCAGGAACTTCTAAAGGTCTTTGTTGATAACCAGTACCATCTGGTGGAAGTTCATGTCAACAACGTATTTAGGAAGTGCTTGCTGAATGTTCAAATAAAATGTTCGTGAAAATACATTGGAAATGAAAGTACTATACTAATGTTAGCTACCAACAAAATGATCCTGTCTGGTAAAGAAGTATGACTCACACGATGCCGATCTTTTGAAAGATATGGTTGATAGAAACACACTGTGACATCACATAGAAATTCAAGACATATAAATATTAAGCAATCAGGAGATTCAAAAGTTGCCAGTTGCACAGTTTCAACACGTTTCTGCAGTTCTGTCACTTTAGGAATTTTAATGTAATACGTTTTTCCCCCACACATGGCTCAGAGTTAGTCTCAACAATGGAATTGGCCTGGGCCTCACTACACTGAAGAGACAGCACAGCCCAGAGACTGGAAGTAGATTCCCAGGTTGGGGTGCGTGGGGTGGGTGAGGGGTGTGAACTGTGAGTGATGAGGGTAGAAACTGCCTCACCTGGAATCTTACTAAAGGTCAACTGTTTAAAATAGCACCTAGAGACCAACAGAGCAGAATAGAGAACCCAGACACCTATGGTCAATTAATCTCTGACAAAGGAGGCAAGAACATAAAATGGGAAAAAGACAGTCTCTTCAGCAAGTATTGCTGGGAAACCTGGACAGCGGCATGCAAATCAATGAAACTGGAACACACCCTCACACCATGCACAAAAATAAACTCAAAATGGCTTAGAGACTTAAACGTAACACAAGACACCATCAAACTCCTGGAAGAGAACAAAGGCAAAACATTCTCTGACATCAACCTTACAAATGTTTTCTCAGGTCAGTCTCCCAAGGCAACAGAAATAAAAGCAAAAATAAACCAATAGGACCTAACTGAACTGACAAGCTTTTGCATAGCAGAGGAAACCACAAGAACAAACAAACAAAAAGACAACTTACAGAATGGGAGAAAATACTTTCAAATGATGCAATGGACAAGGGCTTAATCGCTGGGATATACAAACAACTTACACAACTCAACAGCAAAAAAGCCAACCACCCAATGGAAAAATGGGCAAAAGACCTGAATAGACATTTCTCCAAAGAAGATACACAGATGGCCAACAAGCACATGAAAAAATGCTCAACATCCCTGATTCTTAGAGAAATGCATATCAAAACTACCATGAGATACCACCTCACACCAGTCAGAATGGCCATCATAATAAGTCCACAAATAACAAAGGCTGGAGGGGGTGTGGGGAAAAGGGAAGCCTCCGGTACTGTTGGTGGGAATGTAAGCTGGTAGCCACTATGAAGAACGGTATGGAGGTACCTTAGAAAACTATACATAGAACTACCATATGACTCAGCAACCCCACTCTTGGGTATATATCCAGACAAAACCTTCCTTGAAAAAGCCACATGCACCCACATGTTCAGTGCAGCACTATTCACAACAGCCAAGACATAGAAACAATACAAATGTCCATGACAGATGATGGCATTAGGAAGATGTGGTATATATACACACAATGGAATACTACTCAGCCATAAAAAAGAATGAAATAATGCCATTTGCAGCAACATGGATGGAACTAGAGACTCTCATACTGAGTGAAGTCAGAAAGAGAAAGACAAATACCATATGACATCACTTATAACTGGAATCTAATATACAGCACAAATGAACCTTTCCACAGAAAAGAAACTCATGGACTTGGAGAATAGACTTATGGTTGCCGAGGGGGAGGGAGTGGGAGTGGGGTGGCTGGGGTTAACAGATGCATACTCTTGCCTTTAGAATGGATTAGCAATGAGATCCTGCTGTGTAGCACTGGGAACTGTCTGGTCACTTAGGATGGAACATGATTATGTGAGAAAAAAGAATGTATACATGTATGTGTGACTGGGTCACCATGCTGTGCAGTAGAAAATTGACAGAACACTGTAAACCAGCTATAATGGAAAAAATAAAAATCACTATGTAAAATAAAATAAAATAAAATAGCACCTAGAGGATGGGATGTGCTCCATCCATGAGAGAGCTTCCATATTTTTCCTAGTAACTACACTCCACTCTTAATCATCAACATGAAGGAAGATGCAGGTGGTGGGGTGGGCAGCGGGAGTTGGGGAAGTTGTCCATAACCAGTTCTCATCAGGGATCCCAGTCCCCAATCCCCAGTTCTACCTGGAGTAACTGGGAGGCAGTAGGGCCTAGGACCAGAGGTGAGGGGTCCCAGGCGACATGGATTTGTTGGGCAGATCTCTCCCATGAGGGGCAACTGATGGCTGGCTGGCTGGCTGCCCTGACAGAGCAGAAAACTCACTGACAGAACCCCAGTGACCCCACAGGTCCCCCCCACCCTGATTTACCCAAGTCCATACAAGTTTAGCAGCCCCGTATCAAAACAGATCGTCGTCGTAACATTGAAAGTGTTATGTACCGGAGTTCCTGTCACGGTGCGGGGGTAACGAACCCAACTAGGACCCATGAGGACGCTGGTTCGATTCCTGGCCTCCATCAGTGGGTTAAGGATCTGGCATTGCCAATGAGCTGCAGTGTAGGTCACAGACGTGGCTCAGAACCTGCGCTGCTGTGGCTGTGGCGTAGGCTGGCGGCTGCAGCTCTGATTCAACCCCTAGCCCGGGAACCTCCATAGGCCATGGGTGCGGTAAGGAAGGAAGGAAGGAAAGGAAAGGAAAGGAAGGAAGAAAGTTTATGTTTGTGCAGCTGCCACATGAAAGCAAAAGCCCCCTCAAACTCGGGGGCTCAATGGGCAGAGGCACGCACGGTGGTCTCACTCACTGTGCTATTGTCAGCTTTGCTCGGCTCAACCTGACCTCCTCGCCTTCAAGAGGGTGCTTAGTGCCCAACACGGCAAGGTGGGCCTTTCCATTGCACACATCTGTGAGCTTTCACTTCTGAGCAGGGTTTTCACAGTGACAGCTACAATCAAGGCCTAACAAATGGCTGTCTTGCCCAACAGAACTGCAAATAAAACTCGAGATGTTGAATATGCTTATTGTTCTTTCTTGTTTGCAAACATGTACCCAGTGAAATCTTGATTATTTCAGAGCTTGAAAAAACAAAAATTTCCTCCAGCCTGTTTGTGCACTGGTTGATTTTTCTGGCTCCTGGAGAAATGCCTAACTTTTCTGGAAGAACATCTGTTGTGCATCCTAAACCCTCCCCCTGGGAGAAAACCCTGGTAAGGACAGCGGCCTGAAGAGCCTGAAACTGCAGGCCGCAGGTGGAGACCAATGACTTGGAGACAGATGTGCATGCAGCACCCCTGGCCCATGTGTAGCCCTCCTCCCATGGGTTCTGACTCCACTCAATAAGTCTCCCCAACCACAGGCCTGTCAATGCAGCATGATTCTTCCTCTGCTTGTACGAAGCACAGATACTTGAGCATTATGTTTAGATTCCAAAGGAAGGAAATCATTCCCAACTTCTGAGAAGCTGCCACACTCCAGAGAATAGAATCTGAAGACCTGGACTTCTCGTCCTGATCTGGCCACTTGCTGTGTGACTTCAGAAAACACACTTAGCCTCTCTGGACTTCGGTATCATTAAGGTAATCAGGTCTGCTGGGCTGGCCTTCAGGGTTGCTATGAGACTCAAACAGACTAATGCATTACAAATTCCTAGAGGAGGCAAAGTATTACACAAATATGAGGCATTGTGCAATAACCTCCTGTGAGGTTAGCACCTATTAAAATGCTTTGATGGTGACACATAACATGGAGAAAATGAGCAGATGACTGAGGACAAGTGTTGTACAATTCTGCTTGTATGAGGCACTTAGGACAGGAAAATGCAAAGCAACAGAGAAGAAGAGAGGTTCCCTGGGGTGAGGGGAGGGGGATGCAGAGTTGGTGTCTAACGGGGACAGAGTTGCTGTTTGAGATGGTGGAGAAGTTCGGGAGCTGGATCCTGGTGGCGGTTACACAACATTGTGAATCTACTTAATGCCACTGAATCGTACGCTTCAAAATGGCTAAAATGGTAAGTTTTATGGTACATGTATTTTCCCACACTGCAAATAAATAAATAATCAGGTGGCTTAGGCAACACGGGATTATCCGCAGCAAGGAATTTAACTGCAGGGAAATGGAAATGGTTGTGTCCTTGCCGGGCGTGTTCTCTTTAGGCAGTCAAAGTATTTGAGGCGCCAAATCGCCATCAGAAGACACGTACTCTTCTGCCTGTTGACTGGCAACATTCATGTTCCTTGACGGCCATCCCTGGCCTTCATGTCTCACCAAGGATGGCCCAGCTACTGGCCCGCTCCATTAGCCAGGACACCCCTCCTTCCTTAGATGGACGTGAACCGACACCACCGTTTGCTCTCTCTCTCCTTTATCTCACGTCCAGGCAGACCGTGCCCCCGCGCAGAAGATTCCTTCCCTAGACGGCGTGTAGCTGAACCAGGGAAGAGGCACCAACTCCCGAGGAACACAGGGTTTTACAGCGTATCCTCCACAACAGGCTGCTTTGGAGAAAGGGGGCCCCCAGCCCTAAGTGCAGCTGTCTCAGGAAAACCCGACGTGGGACTGGGCTCTCTCTCCCGACCCACCGAGGCTGCTCTTAGGGATCAACTCCTGACCACTCCTTTCCCTCTCACCCCACTCTGTCTTCTCTCTCAGGAGGAGCGGGAACAGGATCCAGGCAGAGAACTGAGTTCTGCAGGTGTAATTTTGATAAACTCCTTGGAATGGCAGCGGAATCTCGGGACGGCACCTCGATGTGAGTGGGATATTCTGTGGCCGGTGAGGTGAAGAGGAGATTCGTTCTCCAAGGAAACGGGAGGAGAGGGAGGCGCAGGAGGCACTGCTCGATGATGAGAACGCTGCCAGCACACACACCAAAGGCTGGATGAGGTTCCCAGAGGCAGGAGGTGCCGCGCAGGAGAGGCGTTTGGGGAAATGGGAAAGGTGGGTGTCTTTACAGGCTACAGTGTGGATGGAGCTCCCGTCGTGACGCAGTGGAAATGAACCTGACTAGGATCCATGAGGATGCGGGTTCCATCCCTGGCCTCTCTCAGTGGGTTAAAGATCCAGCATTGCCATGAGCTGTGGTGTAGGTTGCAGACACGGCTCGGATCCCATGTTGCTGTGGTTCTGGTGTAGGTTGGTGGCTACAGCTCCGATTAGACCCCTGGCCTGGGAACCTCCATATGCCATCATGCGTGTGGCCCTAAAAAGACAAAAAAAAAAAAAAGAAATGGATGAACCTCAAAAATACAATGCAAAGTGCAAGAAGCCAGTACAAAAGTCCTCCTATTGCATGAGTCCTTTTATGTGAAATACACAGAACAGGTAAATCCACAGAGTCAGAGTACAAATCAGTGTTTGCAGGGGGCAGTGGAGGAGAAGGACGGAGTGACTGGTCAATGGCAGGGGTTCAGTTTCTGGGTGATGAAAATATCTGGAGCTATATCTGCGTCATGGCGCAGTGGAAATGAATCCAGCTAGGAACCATGAGGTTGTGGGTTCGATCCCTGGCTTTGCTCAGTGGGTTAAGGATCTGGCGTTGCTGTGAGCTGTGGTGTAGGTTGCAGACACAGCTCGGTTCTGGTGTTGCTGTGGCTGTGGTGTAGGCTGAAAGCAACAGCTCAGATTAGACCCCTAGCCTGGGAACCTCCATATGCTGTGAGTGCAGATCTGAAGAGACAAAAAGAGAAAAAAAAAAATCTGGAGCTAGAGGCAGTGGCTGCACAGCACTATGAATGCATTAAATGCCACTGAGTCGTTTGCTTCAAAATGGTTAATTTTGGAGTTCCTGTTGTGGCTCAGTGGGTTAAGGACCAGACATTGTCTCTGTGAGGATGTGGGTTCAATCCCGGGTCTCCCTCAGTGAGTCAAGGATCCAGTGTTGCCACAAGCTGCTGTGTAATTCACAGATGCGGCTCAAATCCAGTATTGCTGTGGCTGGGGCTGGGGTCACAGCTGCAGCTCTGACTTGACCACCCCCCCAGGAACTTCCACATGCTGCAGATGTGGCCATAAAATAAATAAATAAAATAGTTAATTGTATGTCATGGTAATTTCACCTGAATTGGGGAAAAAAAGAAAAAAAGGCTGTGGTCTTCCCAGCAGAGCTGAGCCAGGCAGGTGCTGGCAGACAAACACAGAGGACAGGTGAGCAGGGCTGGACCCTGGGAGCCAAGGGTCCCACAAGACCAGACTTGCAAGAGGGAGGCCCCATCTGTGTCTGGGTCATAGAGTGGGGACAGGGGGGCCCACCTCCCTTGAGTCCATAAGAACTTAAATGTTAAGTTTCTGGTTTCCAGCATACAGTGGAGAACTGTTTTTCCAAATAAACGCAGCAATAGACTATTATTTACTGGATCCACATTTAAACATGGAAAGGCTGGATGTGAAGGTATGAAAAAAAGATGTCCCAGCTAAGTGAGCACAAAAAGAAAGCAGAGGCAGTAAAATTAATACCAGATGAAATTGGAAATCATTCAAGGAAGCAACAGGGGTATTTTACATTGATGAAAAGTTTAAGCCTGAGCTTTTACGTACTTGACAACAGCTTCAAAATCTGTGAGGCACTTAGAAAGATCAGTAGGGATTGATAAACCCATATTGCAGCTAACACTCCTCTCTCAGAAATTGATCAAGTAGACCAAAAGCTTTTCCCTAAAAGAACACCCAAACCCACAGTTTTAGAAATTTAAAAACACAGTTCAAAACAATATATCAAAATTTGTGTGTTTTGCTAAAGCTTTACTTGGAAAGTCAGAGTTTTAAGATATATACATTTATTTATTAATATATATATATATTCTAGAAAAAAGATTAAAGTGGATAAACTGAACAAGTGAGAAAAAGAACAGCAGCACAATCACAAAAAAAGCAGAAGGAAATTATAAAGCCAGCAAGAAATATACAGAATAGAGAGAATCCATAAAACCAACATCTATTTTTCAAGAGATTAATTTAAACAAACATTTGGCATGTCTTGGTGAAGAAGAGATAAGACATAAAGAGAAGGTATAATACAAACTGTTAGGCATGAAAGGGGGATATAATTATAGTTACAATTAAGATTTTAAAAATTAGAAGACTTTGATGTAAAAAACATATGCCTTATACCACAGTGTGAAAACAAGTGAAATTGAGTAATCTTCTAGAAATACGCATCACAAATAATGAATTTGGAAAAAGCAGAAATCAAAATGTATCTATCAAATAAATCGAATCAGAGTCAAAACTCTTCTCACACAAAATGACTTCTGATCCAGCAAGTTGACAGTTAAGTTTTACCAAAGTTTCAAATAATAAGTCGATTATCTCTCCCTTATGTAAACTGTTCCCCCACGTCCTTCTACAAAGCTAGCTTCACATTAATATCAGAACCAGACAAGAACATGTAGAAAAGGAAAAGCATTGGCCAGTTTCATGCAGCAGCTTCCTGGCTAAAACGCCTCCTATTTTGCTCCTTAGAGTTTATACTCCTTATTGTGCAGCCCAGTGAGATCTCTTTAAAGCATGTAGGATCACACCACCACCCATACCCCCTTGCCCCAGCCGCCTCTCCGTCCTGTCCTCTGCCTCACCCCCTTGCTGCTCCTCAAGCTCCCAAGGCACTCCTGCCCCAGGGCCTTTGCACTGGCTGGCCCTCTGCCTGGACCACTCTTCTCCCCACATTCCCATGGCTCTCTTCCCACCTTCATTCTGTCTCTGCTCAAACACCCTTTGCTCAGAGGCCAGGAAGGCCACTTTGTCTAAGACAGCAGACTCCCCCCACCGTCCTCAGCCTAATGACCTCCTGCATTGTCCACGGCACTGCTGGATGCTATGGTCTGAACTATGTCTCCTGCCACTCCCTCCCGTGCCCCCCACCGCAAAATCATATCGAAGCCCTAATTGCCAAGGCGACGGTATTTGGAGATAGAGCCTTTGGGAGGCAATTAGGTTTAGATGAAGTCATGAGGGTGGTACCCTCATGAGGCATTAGCGCCCTGCTGAGAAGAGACCCTAGGGAGCATAACTGCATCTCGACCAGATAGTGTTTATATCAAGAACGCAAGAATAATTATTTTTTCTTTTTATGGCCTCAGCTGTAGCATATGGAAGTTCCAGGGCTAGGGGTAGAATCGGAGCTGCAGCTGCTAGCCTACACCACAGCCAGGTGGATCTGAGCCTCATCTGTGACCTATGCCACAGCTGGCAGCAATGCCAGAAACTTAACCCACTGAGTGAGGCCTGGGATCGAACCCACATCCTCACGGACACTCTGCTGGACTCTTAACTGACTGAGCCACAATGGGAACTCCACAAGAATAATTTAACATGAGAAAATTTGCTGATGTAACTGCTCTGGGCTTCACTGTCTCCACTGAAGGTGCCTCTGTCGTAATCCCCAGAACCTGAGACTGTGTTAGCTTGTGTGGCCAAAGAAATGCTGCAGGTAGGATTAAGTTAAAGTGCTGCCACTGGCATCTTGGCCCGGATTGTCCAGGTGAGCCCAATGTTATCACAGGATCGCTATGAAAGGAGACAGGAGCATCAGAAAAGGAAACGGGAGGACGGGAGTGGAGACGGGAGAGAGGAAGAACGGGGAAGGGAGAGAGGTGGCGATTTGAAGACGCTAAACTGCTGGCTTTGAAGGGGAAGGAAGGGGCCAGGAGCCAAGGAACTCGGGCAGCCCGCAGAAGATGGAAACGACAAGAAAGCCGTTCCATCCCCAGACCCTCCGCAGGGACTGCGGCTGGGCTGACCCCTTCATTTTAAGGCTTCTGACTTTCAGAAGCGTGAGATAAGAAGTGTGTCATTTTTATGGTCGTTAAAATGACATTTGTGGTAATGAGCGCAGCAACGGGAAACTAATACCGCAACTTACTTTACCAGATTAAAGGGGAAAAATCGTTTCCACAGACGCCGAGAGAGCATTCCGCACCTGCCAACCACACGGACACGACCTCAGGGCTACTGGCCAGGCCAAAGCCAGCCATTCATTGTGGAGCACTGATCCTGGTGCCCCGGAGCCCAGTGGGAGCCCCACGACTCTTGATTCCAACATTTCTAGGCAGGAATCTTGGCCCATGATGCAGTCTGTAAATTTGGACAAGTGACATGATTTCTTGCATTACTTTTCTCATGTGTGAAGAATACACCTACATCAAAAGCCATCATGGGGTTAGAATGAGGTGGCCATGCAAACCCTCCTAGAACAGAGCCTGTACTCAGTACGTGCTCCAAACAGGGCAGCTTAGCTCCTGGGGGCTGCCTGCCCGGGGAAGGTCCCTGCGGGTGTAGGGAGGGCCACATCACACCGCTGTCTTCCCCGTCACCCAGAACTGCCCAGTGCCGGACCCCCAGCTTCATATTCCATCCAGGGCAGGTGGGGTCTGCACCTCAGGCTGGGACTGCCCTACTTGCCTCTGCACATGGAGCCCGTGCCTTTTCCCACTGGCCGAGGTCCCTCCAGAACCCAGTCACCTCCTCAGGCCTCAGGCCACCTGCAGATTTGTCCAGCGTCAGCAGGACCCATGGATTTCCCCTCCCTCCCCCGTGTGGCTGTTTGCCGTTTTCTCCAGCTTGCCTTTGAAGGTCCTCGTGCCAGGAACAATCTGACAATGACACTAATAATGTGCACTGGTTGGGGTCACGGCCTAGGGCAGGCCCTGTCCATCTGTTATTTGTAAGCTCACAGCAACCCAGCAGTGGAGCCACGTTGGCGGGGGGGACAAGATCACAGGGGCTTCGGTGAACCCAGGCCCACGGTCAGGGTTTGCACAGCTCAGCAGCCAGTTCACTCCCATCAAGAGGAAGGAGGACCTTAGGAAAGTCTGTGCTTCGGGCCCACAGCCAGGTCAGCTCTCCCCAAACCTGCAGAGACCAGCTGATGAACACCCATTGCTCCATGGGCCTAATGTTTATGGTCAGAAAAATCAACCTGGAAAGGGGGTTCCTGCCATTCTCAACACTTCTCTTACCTCCTCTTTCACTCATCAGTAGATTTTACTGATTTTTCACTTGGAGGTATTTAGAAACCCAGCTGATTGATTATAGGAAATCGAATCCACTCAGGGAGAAAACCAAGCCCTGTCTCCTGGCTGGCCAGGCTCAGAATGGGCTCTACCTCAATTAAAAACCGCACCTTTTCTGTAGGAAAAAAACGACGAACACCGAGGGGTCCTGAAGTCTCCATACTAAAATCTTAGCTTTGGTCCCAGTGGTCAGCCCGTTAACCACAGCATGGAGCTCAATGTACAGGTGACCGCAGCAGCTGTGTGCTTCCAAACGGGGGACCCCCCACGTGGAGTCTACCTTTCTAAACCAACCCTTCTCCCCCTCCTGCACCTCACGCTGCCGTTGCAGCTAAAACATCATTCATTTAACGGCGGCAAGGCACACTCATCTTGGATTTTTTCTTCTTAATAATTAAAAAGAAAAAAAACCAGGAAAAAACACTCATTATAAAATATACCACATTAAAGAAATTTGGAAAATGGCAAAAAGAAAATTTAAAAAACCCCATAATCTGAGCAAACGGAACCAGTTAACGGTTTATGGCGAATGTCCACACGGTGGTCCTTGCAAATGTCCAGCTGAAGGCCACCCACGTGGTGACAGGCCCTCCCTTCCCAGCAGGGGCAGCCTCCTGTCTGGGATGCGCACGTGTGTGTGTGTGTGTGTGTGTGTGCACGCGCGAGCGTGTCTTTCCTCTCATTTTTGTCGTTGATGCTCCTATTCATTTTTCACTTGAGGTCTTATCCTTCTGCACTTCCTTCCGGGCAAAGTTCTTTAAGAGATGAGTCTTTCATTATACGTGCTCTCAGATGCCATCCATGCAGGAGGAAAGGAATAAACAGCAAATGGAAACTGCCCGCCTGCCTGGGGGAAGGTGGCCCGTGTGCGGGAAGACGGGCTTCACCCCCCCACCAAGGCCCATACCTCCCCAGAATTAGTCACGCCTCACTGCTTCAAACAGCGTTGCTGAAAAATCCTGCAGTGTGAGCTCCTCCCCTCCCCCCAAGTGTGTGCAAATACATCCTTGCAGCCCAGGATTTCAGGGTGGGACCCGGGGGAATAAGAGTGAAACCAGAGATGAAGAAGAGTCCTAGCAGTGATCTCTCATGAGTGCCACACTCCTCGGAGCCACCTGTCAATGGGAGCCTCAGTTTCCCCATCTGTAAATGGGGGACATCTCAAAGGCATCTCTAAAGCTCCCCAGTCACCACAGCCCTCTGGTGGGAGCTGTGACTGAGTGATACTCACCCCAGCTGGGCCCTGCCCTGGACACCAGGACCCACGCAGACCTGAGGATGAAGGAAGCATCAGCCTCTCATTCCAGGATCTGCCACGTGTCCAGCCCTGACCTCCCTACCCCGGTTCAGGAAACGGGGCTTAGGGCTGATGTATTTAGGCGGCAAACACAAATGAGCTTCTGCCAGAGCTGGGTGCTGCCCCAGGATGCGCCAGAGCAGCCGAGGGAGGCAGACAGGACAGCCCCACACTGTCCTGGGGCCTGCCCTTCCCCCTGTGCCCAGGCCCCTGAGCAGATCTGCCTGGTTCCCCGGACCAGAACCTGGACCCGGCCTGCACTTGTGACCCTCCTAGAAGCCACCGACTCTCCCATTCCTACCTGTGACTGTGCCATTTTCCTCGGGGACTTGCACTTGTCCCCTGCACCTGGCTCTGGGGGCCTGAGTTCACAATTTCTAAGAATGCCCTGACTCTGAGCTGCCCTCTGCTGCTGAGAGCCGACAGCCTGGGAACAGTCCCATACTGTGGGGCATCTGTTTGGACCCTCTTCTCTCCAAACTGTCCCTCCCGCCCTTGGGGGCGGTGTCCCAGCAGCCACCACACTCTGCCCCTCTGGCTGTAACTGATCAGCCCGAGGGGAAACATGTGGCCTAGGTTGAGAGTGCCAGAAAAACACTGAATGCCCATCTAAGTTGAACTTCAGATAAATAACGGGTCATTTTTTAGTGGAATATGCCACTACACAATGTTTAGGCATCCTTTATTTTCACTGGCTAAATCTGACTGCTCCACCCAAGGCAGACCCAGCCAGGGCTCTCTGGCAGGACTTTGAAGCCGGAGTTCACCAAGACTAGAAGGTAACACCTTGGGTGAGAATGAGGCGGCTAGATTCCACCAGGTGGAAGAGAGAGCAAGGAGCTTGGCAAAGGAGAGAATGAAGCTGAGCGAGGCAAGAGGCAGCCACTTTCTTCGTGTCATGATGTGGACATTTCCCAGAACTGGCCCGTAACTGGCCTCAGTGCTCCAAGATGCCCTGGGGTTCTTATAATTAACACCCTCTTCAGGTGAGGGGTCTTGCCAGCAGGTTTTAGGTATGACCCCTTTTGGGACCAGGGCAGACTCCAGCTGGTGTGAATGAGCTTTTGGTTTTTGTTTGCTGCTTTTCACCCCAAACACCGCGATGGTGCCCCCCGTGTCCCAGGCAACAGTCTAGACCTCTCTCTCCCCTCACCACGCCCCCGCATCCAGGTCCTGTTGGCTCCATCTCCCAAGCCTGTGTCCGCTGATCTTCTCCCCATCCCAGCACAGCCACCCTGATTCTGGCCATCGGCCTTTCTGGCCTTGATCACTACACTGGCTCCCTGTTCGTCTTGCCTCCAGTATTCTCTACCGTCCAGCCAAAGCACTGTCCTCAGACATAACTCTGACTTGCTCCCCAAACTCCCCCACTTGAAACTCTTCCGGGCTTTGCCCTCCAGGGGCAGAGGTTCCTCCTTAACTTCTTACCTTGTTGTCCCCCCATTACAGGCTCTGGCCATCCTGGCCTGCTTTCCTGTCCCCCTGCAGACTCCCCCTCGCTGCAGGGCCTTTACTCATGCTGCCCCTCCTGCCCTCCTCACCCGGCTCTCTCTCACCACTCTGGGACCCATCTGGGGTCATCAGCCTGCCACAACTCCTTCCACCTACTTCCCAGCAGGTGTGCTAAGCACCTCCCCAGCACTGTGCTTCCCGGCCTGTGGCCCCTGAACCACCAGCAGCAGCAGCAGCACCTGAGAACATGCTAGAAACGTGCATTCTCAGGAACATCCCCACCCTCGGGTCCCAGATGACGTGGGGTCTAGTAAACAGTGTTTTAACAAGCGCTCCAGGTGGGTCTGGTGCTCACCAATGCTGGGGAACCACTGCTATACTGCAATTGTATATTTCTTTGAAACAAATCGTTTGAGAAGCTGAGAGGATTAGATTAGAAAGGCCACAGCATCTTCATCAGCACAGACTCTTGGATGGAAGGAAGCAGAGGAAAGAGGAAACTAGAAGGCACAGCACAGACTCTTGGATGGAAGGAAGCAGAGGTAAGAGGAAACTAGAAGGCAGGATGGGAGGAACGCAGGCAGCAGCCACAATCCTGCAACAGCACACTCGGTCTTTCCGACCCTCTGAGTGCTTCCAGACACAGCCACCCCCATTTTGACATTTCCCTGGGTCTCCCCTCTGCTTGCTGTAAGGCTGGGCAGAGGACTGCACAGGACTCGGCCTCTGGCATCACTAGTTGAGAAGCAGCAGCAGGACTTGCCCTGCTACCAGTGGGCCCACATGCCTGGATATGGGTGCTTGAGAGAGGCCCAGGGAGCTCTGTGCCTGCACAAATGGCCAGAGATGGTGCAGGAGCCTAGCAGCAGAACGAGACTAAGGCGCTGCTGTGCCCACCTCCTAAGGCTGCTTCAGACCATGTACTCTGGCATGTCCTCCATCTGAGGCAGAAAGAAGGGCTCCAAGATAAACATCATCCTTTTAGTTCTTGGTGGCACAAAACACACGGACCACGGACCCTGACTGGGTGGCCCATGGAATTCTGGATGTCCTGTTTCCAATCTCCACTCCCCAAGCCTAATTCTGAGTCTATGAATCTCTAGTTGCCAGGTCTGAGCCATCACCTATATAACTAAGGGGAATGGGCAGAGATCTGCAGGAAAACCCAAGAAATGAATCATCTACAGGGGAGGGAAGGGGCTGGCCTCCGGTGCAGAAGCGTCTGGAAGGAATCGTCCAACGGGCTGCCCCCAGCACCCCTTCCTCATGGGCTGAGAAGGCAATGAGAGGACAGGCTCAGGCCCACTTTCCCAAAGAGAGGAAGTGGGAGGATGTGGGAGAAATCATTAGCTACTGAGTGGCAGCAAATGGACTCTTCTGCAGAAGAAACTGCAGCCATCTTCAAACAGTTGTGGTCCATGCGGGGGTTGGCAAAAGAAGGTTTAGACTCATAGTGGGGTAAAAAGAAAGATAAGTTTTTTGAGACAAGAGACGCTGCTAGCGCAGCAGGACAGCCCCCTGATGATCAGGGAGAGCCAACCCCGGGTGCGTGGTCCTGTCTCTTTATAGTCCAGAGACAAAGGAGAGAGAGGAGAGGTCTCAGGATACACCTGCTGACCTGCCATTTGGCTGGGCAAGGATGGGCTCTTCCAACACACTTGCTGGTTGGTTGGGGGTATATACCGCCCCATAGGGGCGGGTGAGGAGTGGGACTTAGACCTTTCCTAGTCGGGGAAAGAAGGAGCAGACCAGGCTGCTTAGGGAGGGGCGCTCAGGAACTTTGTAACAGTTACAGTGAAAGAGGTGGAGGATAAGGGTCTGGTAATTCTTATCTCGGCCAGAGGCTTTTTGAGTTTTATCTCCTTGGAGAGGCCTTGAAGTCTCACACAAACTGGCAGAGAAAAGGATCTGGTCCAGCCACAGCCACAGCCCCGCCCCCACAGAAGACGAGACCCTCAAGGCAGAGCTCCAGGTCAGGCGGGTCTCCTTCAAAAGGAAGCGGCTCAGGGAGTTCCCGTCGAGGCTCAGTGGTTAATGAATCCGACTAGGGACCATGAGGTTGCGGATTCGATCCCTGGCCTTGCTCAGTGGGTTAAGGATCCAGCGTTGCCGTGGGCTGTGGTGTAGGTTGCAGATGTGGCTCGGATCCCACGTTGCTGTGGCTCTGGGGTAGGCTGGCAGCTACGGCTCCGATTAGACCCCTGGCCTCGGAACCTCCATGTGCCTCCCTTTCACTTTCACCTGAGTTGTTAAAGACCTAAAAGCTCTTTCGCAATTTCAAAGCCTGTATCTCACCCAGTCCTCGCCAACATCTTAGGAAGATGTAAGATTTCAATACATCCCATAATTGATGAGAAAAGCTGTGGCGCAGAGAAATCAGTCCCTGGCTGAGGAAGGAAAGGAGCAGAGGAGGGAACTTCTCTTCGGATGCACGGCCCAATTCTCACTCACGTGCCCAAGCTCCTCACTCAATCGCAAAGCTAACAAAACAACCAGAAAACCATGTCTAGAGGAGGCGCTGGTCCAAGCAGAGAGAAGGCTACAGAAGCTTTCTCAGGTGTCAACACCCTCCGCATGGGGAAAGGATATTACGCAGGGCTGGTCCTCGGGTATTTTCTGGGTGGGTTTCATGCTGCTTCCCACCCAAAGGACTTTTCCCAATCGTGGACTTGCTGAGGGAAGTGCACACTTCTCTCCCTACCCTAGACCACAGCTCACTGCCCACGCCTCCCCCCAGCTCAGGGCAGGCAGTTGATCTAAGGGGAGCCCGTTCACAGGCTGGTCGGTAATTTAGGACCTACAAAGTCCACTGGATAAGATGAGCTGGGCCAGTCTGTTGCTTTTCTCAAAAACTAAGATTGGGACAGTTGGCTGTGGGGGTTAATCACGAGTTTGTGTAGAGGGGCCACTGAGAGCTTGTGACAGTCATGTGACGTGCAGCTGGTCATGGATGGAGACCGGGAACCCGGGGCAGGAGCAAAAAGAGATGGAGGGGATCCTGGGAAAGACCACGTGGCTGTCCCGCCACCGTCCTCCCTCCTCAGAGAACCACTCTACCTAGAAAGCTGGATTCCGGAGCCATCCCCCACGCACTTAGAGGAGACCCTCCTTCACTGAAGCTACCGCGGAGGAGTTTTATTTGAGTTATTTAAAAGCAGAGAAAAGGAAGTGCAAACTTTCCACAACTGTGGAAACCAAAGACCACAACAATCAAGGACCTTGAACGCAGGCTGCCCGGTGACCCCCCAGGGCCCCATCACAACCTTCACGGCCTCTGAGTTACAGAACTCAAGAGGGCAAGGTACACTCCCCATCTTTAAACGAAGCACAAATTAGTCTGTTTCTAAAGACAAGTCCATGGAAAGACCTGAACGGCTCTGGGCACGTCATTAGCATTTCAAGGAAGCATCACCTGAAGCACTGCCTATGAAAGAGTGAGAAGACTTGATTTTGTAAATGTGAGAGGCTAAATACCACAGCCATTCCTAGGTGGGTCCTCACTGAAATTCAGGAATAACAAAAGTCTAGCTGAGGACCCAGCCCGCAAGAGCAATTGCTGAAGAAGAGGATATGTGTGCCAAGCCCAAAAGCAATTTCGTTGCAGCTTTCTCGCTTGGCCAGAGGATCTGGCATGTGCAAGTGCTGATTCAATTTGGCTCTCTTGTTAAAACGTAAGACGTGGAAAAGTTAAACACATTTGTGAAATCTAAGCACACTTCTATCTCTTAACATCCACATCGCAGCATTCCTGCTTTAATTTTCAGTTAATAATAACAGCTAACCTTTACTAAGAGCTTAGTACGTGCAAGGAACTTTTCACTCATAACCACACTTCAAATCCACAGTAACCCTACAGGACAAGCGTATTATTTACGAAACTAAACTAATTCGTATTTAAGGGCCTCCCAGGAACTTGCCCAGGACACGCAATGCCAGGCCTCTGCCTCAGAGGCCCATTCTCTCTCGCCCTTTCAGCCATCTCACCCCAGGGAAGGCTGGCTAAGGAAACAGATGATTGCTTATTTGTTTGAGGTGCAGACAAGGACGATAACTCAGGAATTTGTAATTGCTCATCCCTGCTGGGGGTATTAGCTGGACATGAGCCGTGACACATGAGTCATGACACTTGTTTCCTGCTGAGCTATTACCTATGCACAGTGGCACTTACTCGCTTGCTGCTTGCTTTAGAAAATGCTGGAAAAAGATGGTCCTCGCTGCATCCAGCTGCTGCCCCCTGCCCACGGCTCAACCAGGAATCCAGGGCTCCCACCTGACATCCTTGGTGGGCAGTCCCTGGCTTCGGTTCTCCACCTGTAGGGGGAGCTGTGGCCCCGGCATATTTTTTAGGGATATTAATCTCTCACAGGCAACTCCTCAAGACGCCTTCTGGAAACACTGACTGTGGATCTATGGGGCAACAGCAGGTGCTCAGCAACCCTTGATGGAATGCATCCTCAGGGTCTCAGAGTCCCCTGTCCCCCAGGGGCAGGAACAGTCCCCTGAGAGCCTCTTTTGTCCCTACTCTTCATGCGCTGTGGGAGGCCAGGGCCACACGCTGGGAACTACACAGATTCCTAGTGACATGGTGGAGGGGCTTGCCCAGGCGCTGCCCCCTCTGCTGGGCAAGTCACTTCCCCTCTTGTGTGTGTCAGCTTCCTTACTTTTCCCCAGCAGGGCCTGGGGGAGGCGGGGAGGGTTTCGGCTCTGCCTCCGTGAGCCAGACACCGTCCTGCTTACTCCTGGGATTCGGGGCAAGCCCAGGGCTGCCTCCTCCAATGCTTCCATCCCACTTCTGGGGATGACAAGGCCTTCATCTTCACCATGACATTTGGAGCGACAATTGTCACCCTGGTGCTTAGAAAATGCAGGAGGGGAAGCACTTTTCATCTATTAAAAAAAAATCTCCATTCCCCACATGTCCCTCCCCCTCTCTGCACATCTGAAAGGATTCTCTCACTGCCCAGACACCCCCTGGCACTTTCCCGCCCTTTCTCATGCTGTCACCTCCCACCCTAAGGAGTCAGCATGAAGCTCCCCAGGAAGCCCCCACCCCTGGAAGCCTCTCTACCTGGAACTCACACATCCTCCTGTGTGCTCCCAGCAGGGCACTTTATTACTCCGACTTGTATTTGAGCCATTCATTCACTGATTCATTCATCGAACACACCCCAGCCCTTCTCTGCAGGGGAATACGCCTACACAGCTCCCTAAACTCTCTCCAACCAGTTTATATTCCTGTTTATATCTCCAAGCTACACAGAATTTCACTTTTTAAAAAAAAAAAAGTATTAACATTGTTATCCTTTCCATGGAATACCTGTTAAAAGTACACACCCGTGGAGTTCCCGTCATGGCTCAGTGGAAACAAATCCAACCAGTATCCATGAGGATGAGGGTTCGATCCTAGTGGGCCAGGGATCTGGCGTTGCCGTGAGCTGTGGTGTAGGCCGCAGACGCAGCTCAGATCAGGCTGCAGCTCTGACGGACCTCTGGCCTGGGAACTTCCATATGCTGCAGGTGCAGCCTTAAGCATATATATATACACACACACAGCACACGTATGTGATGCAAATGAGGTTTTGAGTGGCATGTGATTGCGGAAGGGCACCTGGAGATCTCCTTTTGCCCACCTGGTGCCCTAAAGCACAGAAAGGTCTAAATGGCTCCTTCAGCAGAAAGAGGCTGGGACAACGTCTCAAGCGCCGCCACCGCCTGGGGTAAAGCCGAGTGGTCTTCCTGTCACCGAAATGACTGAAACAAAAGGACCACCACTCCTCATCCCTCCCCTCTAGAAACTACAGAAACGGAGGGTTTCTGCTTAGATTTCTCCCCCATCCAAGGACCTCCCCTCCCACGGAACCTGAAGCTAGAGGGGCGTGGCTCACAGGAAAGCGCTGGGGCCCCCCCACTGCCAACTGCTCCCCTCTGTCTTTTGCATCCACCTTCCACCTTCCCCACCGCCCCTGCCCTCCCCCAGCCTCCCCCCCTCCAAGCAACCTCTGCCCCCTCCAAGCAACCTCTGCCCAGCCACCCAGTATTTTCCTCCTTGAACACAACCCCCAACCACTGATGAACACTGAAACCTCAAAACGGACGCAAATAAGGCCATGCGATCACTCTTACCTCTAAAAGGTCGGCAGGAGGTTGACAGCAAAGTCGGGCACCTGCTAGAATTCAGCAGTGGTGGAGGGGTTCCAGGTGCGAGGGTGCACGGCAGCTGCATGGACCTCGGGTCCCTGGGGCAGCAGGTCAGGCCCCTGTTCCCCTAGAAGTCAGAGCATCCGGGTTCCCCACTGCACTCCACTGTTAGGGGTCATAGCCCCTCTCCGTCTGCCAAGGCTGGGCTGCTCCAGCCCCACCAGAGACCACGCCCCTCCGGGGTGCAAAGCGCCCTGTGTCCGCATGCAGAGTAGGGGTAAAGGGGTGCTGTTGGGATGCAGAGGGCAGGGTGGGATAAGAACTGGGGTGGGGGGAGGCGGGAGAGAGGCTGTGCCTGGCCCACCTCAGGTTCAGTCCAGGCCTCTCCCAGGTCCCATTAGGAGCGTGCAGGAAGCATCTGCTTAAGGAAAAGACACCTGATTTCCCCAGGGAGATGGAAGGAGGCCGTGAGGCAGCCAGGTCCTAGCTCCAGGACAGGGCGCGTGCTCCCTCTGGGTCCTCACTCCCCTTCGGCGACAGACTGTACATCCTAAGGTCAGGGCCACGCCCTCCCAGTTCGACGCAGTGTCCAGCACAGTGCAGTGATGGGTAAATTTCTTACTAAATTTTTGATTGAATGAAAAAAAAAGTGCATGAAGGAATGAGTGAAGGAAGCTCTCTGGGTCCAAGACTGGTATATGTTTTGATTCTACTTACAGAGAACCTTCTTATTTATCACAACCAACGTTGTGGGTATTTAAAAAAAAAAAAAAAAAGAGGCACTTAATTCACTCACCTACGAAGCTTTTACTTGGCGCCTAGTATATGCCGTTTGTCCTGGGGAGCTTACTGGCCCTGAGGGATCTCCGTATCCAGGAACATTCTTCAACTCTCCTGATGTTCTGAAACTCAATTCCTAGAATCCCAACAGTCACATAAGCAGGAGGAGAAAAGAGCCCGTCCTTTTAACTGAGCACCCTTATAGGAGTTTCCCTCTATAATAAAACATTCAGGATGTCAACAGATTCCTCTTTTCAAACACCCCTCTGAACAGCCAAACCTGGGCCGCATCTCCCTGTCTGTCTAAACAGGTAATTATTCTTTGTGTATTAAAGCCTCATGGCTCTGACCTATCCAGTGCACGAAAAACAGTTTAACCTTTAAACCAAGTCATGTACACCATTTTACTCCTAGGAAGATGAATTTACGTTACTCCGTCAAATCAGTATCAACCTGACCTTTAAACACATCAGTGTTTCTTGGAAAAATATTATGGCTGGGATGCCTACCGAGGTAAACAATATTAGCTGCTCCTACCCAGCACTGAGCCCTGCTGTGCGGAGGCCTATCAGAATACGGGGGTGGAAGCCAGCAGGGCCCAGAGCTCTTCCGACAAACTCCACAGGACACGAAGAACAATGCAAATGCACCAGAGTTGGCAGCTATATTTCGATATTACTGTTCCAGAGATAACGGCTAAGGTGGCTCATTTCCCACCACCTACCATTCCAAATTATTTCAAATTCTGAAGGGACCCTATTTATTCCACTGGTAGCTAGCAATTTACTTAGCCGAAGATCATTATATTTATGTGTCTGTGAAATCCTCACAATAATTACACATTTGAGCTGTCTCGGATGTGCTATACGTGCTCTCATGAGTCATATACTTGGAAGGATATTATCACATTTTGTAGCAACCTTCGCAACGGACGTATAAAGCGCCCAACTGGATGTGAACTTTGAGTCTCATGGTTTTCTTACATATCAGATTTATCAAACAGCAGGACAGCCTGCATTCCCAGGCAAATGCTTACAGAATGCTAGGAAATTGTCTTAATTTCTCCTTTTTCTGGATCGCTTCAGTGCAACAGCCCTGGAAGATATTGTATTGGGCAGCAGGGAAAACAAACCTAGCTGAGATCTAAAATTACTTTAGGAGCTTAGCAGAAAGTTCCATAATGGGAAATATTTATGAAACGGTGTGCTTCTTTCCCAACCGTACAGTCATCGAAGGGTTAGGAGGCGGTGGCTGAAATGTCCAGAATTCTCAAGGCTGTGCCCCTCCCTAGGTTGAATTCTCAGGACAACATTTGTGAGGCTGCTTGGTTTATCTGAGCGGTTGACGTTATGGTTTTAAGGCCAGAGATTATTGGAGGGAACTGACCCCCTGCTGGTGGTACCCATTTCCGCCTTCCACACATTTATTTCAGAAGAATCCACTATTATTATAAACAGGGAGAGTCTTAGAACATCTCTAACCTCCATGGCAAAAAACCATGATAGGAGAGCAGTTCCCCTCCTGAGCAGTGATTCTAAGAGAAGATGGCAATTCATGCTCCAGAGAACATTACAGAACCACTGAGCATCTATGGGATGTACCAGGGCACATAATTTGTGTGATCATTGCATTTACATGTGACCCCCCCCCCCCCTGCCGCAAGTAGATGGCCAACCCCATAAGCATATGTAAGCAAGACTGTACCTGCTTATATTCCCCCTTCACATCCTCGGCACCTAGTACAGTGCCTGGCACAGAGGAGGTGCTTGATAAATACTTATTAGAAATTGAGATATATTTCAGTTATGGTTCAGGGACTTATCTGGACCAGCTCTGTGCCTCTTGCCTTTAACAGGTAGGCTGACTCTCTGATATTCACGGTCTGAACCTGAGAAGTCATGTGACTAACACATACCTGAAGCCAGAGTCTCCAGACCATCGGGTTCTATCACGATCTATTCATTAAATAATGATTTAATGAGCACCTGCTATGTGCCAGGAATGATGCGAGGAACAGTTCCTAAGGATTCGGCCCACACAGACCGTTAGCAGGCACTCCCAAGAAAGGAGAGCCCCAGAGAAGGAAGCGCCATCCTCAAACAGGCACAACAGAGCCAAGATAACGTGCTCCCTGTCGCCACTGCTGTGTATCCCAGTGCCGGAGGCTGGTGGCTTAGGAGGGACTTTGAGGGATGGAGACGTCTTCCACCTCCTTTGCGACGGTGGTTTCGAAACCACACACTTGTCCACGCTCACCAAACTGTACACTTTGAGAGGGTATGTTTTCCTTGATGTGATACCTTAAACTGACTTTAAAAACTCAAACAAAAACTTCAAAGGCTGAAAACAACACCCACTGGTCATAGTCATGGATACTTTGGACTGGGGATCTGGGCTGACACAGCAGGAAAGCTGATCCCGGGGCCTCGGCTGGGATGAGCCACACTCCGGACGCATCTGAAATAACTGAGGGCTGAGGTCACCAGGAGGCCCCTGCTCCCACATGCCTGGGCTCTGGGCTGCAGTGACTGGAAGAATGACACCTGGGGGGGCCCTCTACGTCAGCCTCTCCATTCAGCACTTCCTGCTGTACGCCAGGCACTGCTGTGGACACTGGGGATACAGCAGTTAACAAAACAGACAAATATCCTTGCCCCGTTGGAGCTGCCAGATGGAAGCTAGACAATAAATAATAAACATTATAAATAAGTAAATCGATGGTATGTTGGAGGTAATACAGTGCATGGAATTAAAACTTAAGCCGGGTGGGGGGATGGAGAAGCAGAGGAGACAACAGCCTATGTAAATGGTGCCTCCTGGAGGTGTACAGTCAAGGGTCCTGACAGCTGGCTTTGCCAATGCCACAGTGTAAAAGGGCGTCTTGCTGCAGTTGTATTTATTTACTTATTTGTCTTTTTAGGGCCACCCCCGTGGCATATGGAAGTTCCCAGGCTAGGGACTGAATCAGAGCTGCAGCTGCCAACCTACCCCACAGCCACAGCTATGTCAGATCTTTAACCCACTGAGCAAGGCCAAGGATCGAACCCATGTCCTCAAGGATACCAGTCAGGTTCGTTTCCGCTAAGCCAACACAGGAACTCCTCCTGCTGCAGTTTCAATTGCATCTCCCTGGATAGCGGAGCGCTGAGCATCTCTTCAGATGTGTGGCAGACACTTCTCGGCCTCTGTGCTGTGGCCTCAGAGGCCCAACCAGTCAAAGGTGAGCGGGAGGGTCCTCCCCATTTCCAGGTCCCCTCCTAAATACCTCTTTTCTTCTTCCCGCTGCCCAGTTCCTGGGGCAACTCCAGAAGTCCCATATCCAAGATGGGCAGGGCTTCCAGCAGCCTGGCCCCTGGGGTGCTGTTGAGGAGCAGAGCCTTGGCCCCCAGCCCTCACCTGCCGAGAGCGGCGAGCAAGGAAGTCTCATCTCGAGGCCCCTACGTGACAGCAGCAAGCCCGTCCCCACTAAGACACTTTTCTTGCTCACGGAGTGCCTCTTCTGCGCAGGGCCGGCTCGGACCCCCTGCCAGACTTGGGATGCGGTCATTTCTTCCCTCTTCTTTATCTGCAGGACTCCTTTACAACCTTGCCCTTCCAAGGGCGGTCTGTGGACCGGCAGCATAGGCTTCACCTGGGACCTTGTTAAAAACGGAGACTCTCAGACCGCACCCCCACCTGCTCAACCACAACCTGCATTTTCAAAAGATTTCCTCTTGATTTTTATGCACAGTAAAGTCTTGTCACTGGCAAAGCCCATGAACAAGTCCGGGAAATAAAAATAGAACCTGGGATAACAAAATAAAGCCTAACCTTTTTTCTTTTCCTTTGTGCTTAGTCTGGTTTCTCTCGCTCAGGGCGGGTCCGGTGCCGAAACCTGGAACTCAGCGCTTCAGGGGGCGCTTAAGACCCGCGCGGCCGGGGCCCCAGGGCTGTGCGCGCACCGCTGCTCAAGATGGCGGCCGCAGGCCGTGTGCAGACAGGCCACGCCCAGCACTGGGCCGGGAGCACAGATGCCCCGCCCCTGAGAGCCCCGCCCCCGGGGAGCCCCGCCCCCTTCCCTCCCGGCTGTTGAGATCCCCATACAGCAGCCCCCACCCACCAGCTGGTGGGGCCCGCTGCGTGCTCTAGAACCGAGCTGGCACCTCTTCTTTCTCTGAGCAAATAAAGCTTCCCTTTGCCTGTGAACCAAACTTGGTCTCATTCTATTGTCTCAAATGACACAAGCAGAAGGACATTTGTTTGACCAACTCAGAAGGGTCGGAAACAGTTTGAGAAACACTGCTTCGCATATTCTGCAATATTTCTTTATCTTTTACGTGCACTGAATTTATTTTCTTCCAGTCTGTTGCTCTCTCTCCAATTTTTTGGCCCTAGCATTTCATGTTCGGATTTTTTTGTAATGTTTAACGTGGCAGCATTTACCAAAATTTTGTTTTATGGTGTGTATGTCCTCTTTGTCTTCTAAGAAATAATTTTCCTGAGATCAGACTCCTTTCTATATTTTTTTCTAAAAGTTCATTTTTTTCCCTCTTTTTCTGGCCGCATCTGCAGCATATGGAAGCTCCAGGGCCAGGGCTCGAACTGGAGCTGCAGCTGCAGGCCTATACCACATTAACGCTGGATCCAAGCCGCACTTTTGACCAATGCGGCATCCTTAACCCATTGAGTGAGGCCGGGAATTGAACCTGAATCCTCAGGGACACTCTGTTGGGTTCTTTACCTGCTAAGCCACAGTGGGAACTCCTCTTATAATAGTAGTAAAATTACTTTTCACAACTTTTCTTCCACCTGGAATTTATGTTTGTCCACAGTGTGCCATAATGCTCACTTTATTTTATTTTATTTATTTATTTATTTATTTTTGTCTTTTTGCCATTTCTTGGGCCGCTCCCGCGGCATATGGAGGTTCCCAGGCTAGGGGTCGAATCGGAGCTGTAGCTGCCGGCCTACATCAGAGCCACAGCAACACGGGATCCCAGCCGCATCTGCAACCTACACCACAGCTCATGGCAAAGCCAGATCCTTAACCCACTGAGCAAGGGCAGGGATAGAACCCACAACCTCATGGTTCCTAGTCGGATTCGTTAACCACTGCGCCATGATGGGAACTCCCTCACTTTATTTTTTTTGTATGCCTAACAATTACCCCAGAGTCAGTCCCTGAATTAGCAATCTAGTCCCTACAGGTTTGTAATGCTACCATTTAGTTTTAATATGGCCACAGGTCATATACCAAATTTGCATACACCTGTGGTTCCTATCTCTGGCCTCCCTACTGAGATTCTTCTGTTGTGTCACCTGCTTTCCTTGGTCCCAATCCTGAGGTCCTTTTATAATGTAAATTTCAGTGGCTGTCCAGTAGTCTGCCATTCTTCATGTTGTTAGACTATTAAGGTTTTTCAGTTGTGCTCTGTTGTAAATAACACTGGGATGAATATCCTTCACACAATCTTTGCTCAAATGCATATTGATTTAAGATAAATTCTCTGAGTGAAATTAGCACGTAGGTATATTTTTAAAGTGTTGGATAGATTTTGCCAAATTGCCCTCCGGAAAAACTGTACCAATTTATATTCCCACCTGTTTCCTGCCACCTTCCTAACATTCTGATTCCTTAGCATTTAAATTCTTGCCAATTTCGTGGGCAAAAGTAAGTAAATAAAGACATACTATTGTAAGTCATGTGCCTTTTATGATAACTGACAATGAACGTTTTCATATGTTTATCAGCCTTTGTTTTTACTTATTTTGACACATGCACGAAAGTAACCTGTTCTAAGTGCACTTATGTGTCCATGCATGTGTCTTTTTCTTATTTATGGATTAAAGATCTTTATGTATAAAAAACTACAGCTCTTGCTTATGTAGATTTTGCAAATTTTTTTTTGCAATTTGCACTTTACATTTTGCTTGTGGTCGTTTCTCAACATGCAGAAGCTTTAAGTGTTGACATGACATGGTCAAGTCTAGCAATGTTTTCCTTTAGTAATATACTAAGAGAAAAAAAGTCCTACCCCAAAATCATTCGTCAATATTTTCTTTCAATTCTTTTAGATTTTTTTTTTCACATTTTACTGTTACTGTTGCTGAAATCTCAGCTGCCTCTGTACCCCGATGCCAAATAGAAACACGGAGACAGAGTTGCAGGAAACAGAAAAAGCAGCTTTCATTGCCAGGCAAAGAAGGAACACAGCAGGCTAGTGTCTCAAGGACTGTGCCCCCCTTGGAGGGAGACCGAGGCATCTTACAGTGTTCGAGGAGCAGGGTGTGGTCAGCTCATGGCCACTTTCCTGATGGGTGGGTGGGGAGGTCATCGGGAGTCAGCATCTTCACCCTTCTGGGTCCAAGTGGTCTGGGGTCTGCGTGCTTGTGGGCAGCACACAGTTGACTTCTTGCACCTCTGGGGCTTTGGCACCAGCAACACAGCTGCAAGGACAAGGCTCAGAATATTCTCTCTAGTCCTTGAGGAAGAACTCAAGGTCCTTGACTTGGTCGAGTGGCTAAACTGTTACTATTCTGTCTTGCTTGACTGTTTTCCTTCTTCTCTGTATTTTCTCACTTTCTGATTAAATTGATCCTTTGACTAAAGTTTTGTTTGTTTGTTGGTCTTTTTAGGGCCACCCCCATGGCATATGGAAGTTCCTGGGCTAGGGACTGAGTTGGAGCTGCTGGCCTACACCACAGCCACAACAAGGTGGGATCCAAGCCGTGACTGTGACCTATACCTCGGCTCTCGGGGAAAGCCAGCTCCTTTTACCCACTGAGTGAGGCCAGGGATCGAACCTGCATCCTCATGGATACAAGTTGGGTTCTTAACCTGCTGAGCCACAGCAGGAACTCCCCAAGTTTTTCTCTAGATAAAAAGGCAGGCAGACGTGGGTGGGGGTCCATTCTGGGGAGGCCCACAGGGTCCGGCTTAGTTATATCACATTCGCTTATTAGCTTCACTCAATCTACCCTCAGGCGGGAACTGAGTCTTTCCTGACATCTCAAGGTGGTGAACTGCCCCTACCCTATGCTTGCAGAGCCCCAGGTACCTTTCTTCTCACTGCTTTCACAATGGTGATGTTTCATATGTGTGCGTTCTTTGCCTAATGTCTACGTCCGACTATAGTATGCAAGCCCAATGAAGGCAGGACTCTGTCTCTCTTCCACCTTTTTTTTTTTTTTTTTTTGGCCACACAGGCAGCATGTGGAAGTTCCTGGGGCAGGGACAGAACCCACGCCACAGCAGGGACCCAGACCACTGCAGTGACAATACAGGATCCCTAATCCAGAATCTCCTTTCTCCCTTCCACCTTCGTGTCCCCAGCATCCATCAGAGTGCCTATTCGCTCCTGTGTTATCACTCTAGCTTTGTTTAGGGTACCTGACAATTTCCATTTATTTCTATCAGCCCCTACCTATGTATTTAGCTTAACTAGTATGCACATACATATATATACACATGTATCTGTATATAGTTTCATAGTTATACAATTGTATCCTACCCAGCTTTCTTATGAGTTTGCAACCAGTTGAGGGCTGCCCTGGCTTATTTGACCTTGTCTTTCTCTTCCACGTTACAGTAGTTCTCTAGATAGTATACCTCTGGGCTTCATAAGAGGCAAACGTAATATCTAAAAATAATTTAGTTTGTCTTAATCCTACCAGTCATAATTCACATTTTTGATTTGTTTATTGCATTGACTACAATTTGCCGAACATGTAGTCCTTTTAAAATCAAGAGGAAAAAAAAAAAAAACTATGTAAACCCAAAATAGAAGATGCTCAGATGGTCTCCTGATGTGCACACAAAGATAATTTTCATCATTCTCATGTCACTACTAAAAACAGCCACCACCCACCCACCCCCACTTCCCACCCCCTGCAGCCTGCACTGGTCTCTTTTTGCACCATGGCAGTGAGTCCAATATTCCAGTGGGAAGCGAAGGTCATGCCCCTCCCCCCCCCCCAATAACAGGGTGCCGTGTACAGGCACACGGCCTGGGTGTCAGGAAAGGTGGGACCCAGCCCTAGCGATGACCCTGGGCTGGCAGCCTATCTGGGACAAGACATTTTCCCTCTATGGGTCTCATTGCCCCAGTGTCCAGTTGAGGCACCTGCCTCCAAGCACTGCAGCCAGTGACTCCAGGCCTGTATTGGAACGTCGGTCCTCCCATCTCCTAGCTTCTGATCCCTGAGCAAAGAGACCCTCGCCAGGGCAAGTGCAAGGCAAGTGATGCCTTAAATAAGCCCTGCCATGGAAACCTGCTGCAGCAAGGGTATTAAGGAGAGAAGCCTTGGGAAATATCCTGTATTGGCTGGGTCGAGCCTGCTCAGATTGTGGAGAGAATAAACCCTAAAGAAGTGTCAACCCACCACAGGAGCAGAGTGCCCAGGACGAGTAATGCCAGGGAAGGGCAGGCAGCAGGAAAAGCGATCAGGCCCAGGGGAAACAAGGACACGGGCTCAAGTCCTTTATGGCTGCAAAGCACCACCCCTCATCCAGTCCAGTCACCCCTATCCCCTGCCCTAGCACCGCGGCAGAGGTTTCCCTAACTTTGCACCTTCTGCTTAAGGACAGAGAATAGAGAACATGTCTCATCATTTTTGTCTTCCTTGAGTCATTTTAGATGCTCAGATGGGGACATAATTTTTACCTTTTTCAAATTGTATTTTGAATTAGGAAAATATCAATTGCTTATTTTAGAATATTTAGGAGATATAGGAAGGTACAGGAAAATCAATTATAGTCAACTCATTCAGAAATCAAACATCACATTTTGATTATTATATTTCCTTTCTGTTTTCAATATTTTCTTTATAAAAATGATCATATTGCATACATAGTCTATATCATTGTAAAATTTCTTACATCATTAAATATTTTTCTAAGATGAGATTTTTAGTAGCTGAATGATTTTTCATCAGTAACCTATGCATTTTCCTTTTGCCAGGTATTTAGCTCTGGTCTTTGAACTATTACAAATAACTCTGTAATATACATCTTTGCCCCTAAATCTTTGTCTAAGTATCTTATTGATTCTTTAGGATACGTTCTTACATAGGAGATCATTGTGTCAAAAGATATTAATTTTTATAGGGCTGTTCATCTGTGCCACTACATTTCTTACAGAAATACACCAATTCTGTATGAAGTTATCCATCTCAACAAATCCTTGCCAGCATTAGGTATTTAAATTATAATAATAAAAATCTTTGCTCATTTCATAGTGAGAAATGGAAACTCATTGTTGCTTTAATGGGCTTTTCTTTGATTACTAGTGAAGCTGAAAATTTTCTCATTTGGTTACTGTCCATTTGTAATTTATCTTTTGTGAATTTTCTCTTCATCTCTTTTTCCCTTCCTCCCTCTCTTTCTCCCTCTTTTCCTCAGACATTCAGTAAAACTATGCTGAGCATCTATTTGCCAGATGCTGTCCACAGACCATGGAGGACACGGGTCAGGAAAGTACCATGAAGGACTCAACACACCTGGTGACATGACTCTAACAGTGACAATTACTATAAAGAGGCAACCATGTGTGTGTGTGTGTTTTTTTTTTAATTATGGCAGGAGTTCCCATTGTGGTTCAGCAATAACAAACCTGACTAGTATCCATGAAGACTCGGGTTCAACCCCCCACCTCGCTTAGTGGGTTAAGGATCAGCGTTGCCACGAGCTGTGGTGTAGGTCACAGATGCAGCTCGGATCCAGCGTTGCTATGGGTGTGGATAGGCCAGCAGCTGAAGCTCTGATTCAACCCCTAGCCTGGGAACTTCCACATGCCACAAGTGAAGCCCTAAAAAAGCAAAAAAAAAAAAAAAATTAATGAAAATAAAGACATAAATTACGGTAAAATACACATCATGTAAAATATACCAGCTCAACCATTTTTATGTTCGGTTGAGTGTTGTTAAGTATAATCACATTGTTGTGCAATGAATCTACAGAACTTTTCATCTTGCAAAACTGAAACTCTGTCCCCATTCAAGGGCTCCCCACTTTCCCAGCTCCTGGCAAAACCACCCTCCCATTTCTTGTCTTTATGATTTTGACTCCTCTCGGGACCTCATGTAAGTGGAATCATGCAGTAGTTGTTCTTTCGTGACTGGCTTATTTCACTTAGTGTCCTCGAGGTTCACACATGAAGTAGCCTGTGATAGGATTTCCTTCCCTTTTAAGGTTGCGTAATATTCCATTGTGTATATGATATACATTTTCTCAATTTTTCTTTATTCCTTCATCCATTGAAGGATGCTTGATTATTTCCACCTTCTGACTACTGTGAATAGTTGTCATGACCTTGTTGCCAAAATCTCGGCTACCTCTGTACCCCGATGCCAAATAGAAACACGGAGACAGAGTTGCAGGAAACAGAAAAAGCAGCTTTCATTGCCAGGCAAAGAAGGAACACAGCAGGCTGGTGTCTCAAGGACTGTGCCCCCCTTGGAGGGAGACCGAGGCATCTTACAGTGTTCGAGGAGCAGGGTGTGGTCAGCTCATGGCCACTTTCCTGATGGGTGGGTGGGGAGGTCATCGGGAGTCAGCATCTTCACCCTTGTGGGTCCAAGTGGTCTGGGGTCTGCGTGCTTGTGGGCAGCACACAGTTGACTTCTTGCACCTCTGGGGCTTTGGCACCAGCAACACAGCTGCAAGGACAAGGCTCAGAATATTCTCTCTAGTCCTTGAGGAAGAACTCAAGGTCCTTGACTTGGTCGAGTGGCTAAACTGTTACTATTCTGTCTTGCTTGACTGTTTTCCTTCTTCTCTGTATTTTCTCACTTTCTGATTAAATTGATCCTTTGACTAAAGTTCTTCTATAGACAAAAAGGCAGGCAGAGGACATGCAGGGTCCACTCTGGGAGACCTCACAGGGTCCTGCTTGGTTTCAAACTTGGGTGTACAAATGTCTCTTCAAGGCTCTGTTTGTAATTCTTCAGAATATCTGCCCAGAGGCAGGATTGCTGGATCATTAGGCAATACTGTTTTTAACTTTTTAAGGATGCTCTGTACTATTTTCCAGAGCAGCCGCCGCATTTCGTATTCCCATGGACGGTGCCCAAGGCTTCCCTTAGCCCCACATACTCAGCAACATTTGACTCTTCCTTCTCTTTCTTTCTCTTGTCTTTCTTTCTTTTCTTTTTTTCTTTTTTGCCTCATCCATGGCATGCAGAAGTTCCCAGGTCAGGGGCTGAACCCACGCCACAGTAGTGACCCAGGCAGCTACAGTGACAATGCCGGATCCATAACCCACTGATCCACAAGGGCGCTCCCCTTTCCCATGTTTTTTATAGTAGTCATAATTATGAAGGGATATCTCACCGTGGTTTTGATTTTTGTGTCCCTGGTGACTAGCGATGTTGAACATCTTTTGTGTGCTTGTTGGCCATTTTCATATCTTTACAACAGGTGTTTTTTGTTGTTTGTTTTTCAGCCAGAGAGAAGAAATGTCTCCTTAGCCCACTGAGTGAGCCAGGAATCGAACCCACATCCTCATGGATACTAGTTCTTAACCCGCCGAGCCGCAATGGGAACTCCTACAACAGGTGATTTCTGACATGGCGACTACTGTCGTTGCAAGCAGCATAGCAATAGGGGGAAGAATTGTCCTTCTGTGTCAGTTCATTCCTTTTTTCAATACCTTTAATATGCAGCTGACTTGAAATCATCCCTGTGATTGGCTAATTTCGAAATGAGAGAGAAAACTTCTGTCTGTCCCTGATCAACCAAATCCTACAGGACCCTTAAACAGTAAGGTGTGAGGGTCTGTGACGGTCCGAGAGTGAGGTTTGAAGTATCCCTGTAAGTGTGAGAAAAGCATTTTAAGTTCATTCCAGCTCTTTGCAGCCTCACTAGGAATGCTTTATCTGCAAGTATGTTCCCGGGGATTTAAGAACACATTAAAGAAAATATCGGAGGTCAATTACTTTGAATGGCAGTCTGTGCAGTTTGAATTTACAAATAATCAGTCGTCTCTTTGCACTGGCTGCCAGACAGGGCATGGGGACTTATTATCCGCGATCATCTTAGCCTGGCCTCAAAGTGGACACACGGGTGAGACTCAGCTGGCTCTGCACGTGTGTGCACGAGCTGGAAGGCTTGCTGAGGCAGTGACTCTTTCCCCTCCTGGTTTCATCAGTTCTTAAGTCTCAGCTTTCAGAATTACCTGCAGCCACTTTTTCATTCTAAACTGGACAAGCTTTGTAGTCCGGATCTCTTCTCTTAGCTGTGAATCGCGGCAGCCTCGAGGGAAGCTAATTACTTCCAGGGTTTGTGGAAACAAAACATACTCGCTGCTCAGTCTCCTCACCTCCCAGGCTCCGTGATGCCTGGTATTCATAAGAACTTCTCAAACGATAGCCAAAGGATATGGGCACCACGCCGGGAGGTCCAGTGACCACTGGTGGGACTCTCCTTCTCCTAGAGCTGGGGGGCAGTGCTGGGTGAGAGTTGGGAGCAGGTAGTGACCAAACGACAAAGTGAAAAAGCCTAAAAGCAGGAGTTCCCGTTGTGGCGCAGTGGTTAATGAATCCGACTAGGAACCATGAGGTTGCGGGTTCGGTCCCTGGCCTTGCTCAGTGGGTGAACGATCCGGCGTTGCCGTGAGCTGTGGTGTAGGTTGCAGACATGGCTCGGATCCCGCGTTGCTGTGGCTCTGGCGTAGGCCGGTGGCTACAGCTCCGATTCAACCCCTAGCCTGGGAACCTCCATATGCCACGGGAGCGGCCCAAGAAATAGCAACAACAACAAAAACAACAACAAAAAAAAAGACAAAAGACAAAAAAAAAGCCTAAAAGCAGGTCACTACATGTGTGTCCTACGGTCCTAAGGCTGTTTGGGGGTCTGAACCAAAGCAAAAGATCAGATGCTTCACACTGTCCTGAGAAAAGGGATCCATGGAGCCGGAGGAAGAGATGGGTGGGTCATGTCTGGTCGGGCTCAGTTCGAGGGTGCCATCCAGACCCTGAGGTCCTTAGGCTCCCACACCCACCTTGTTACCGTGGGCTAATATTAAACGGACGTCCAAGAGAAGTGAGACGGAGAATGAACATTCAGCAAGGGGACCAAAGACGACTCACGAGACGTACGATTCTGCAGGTTTCTTTTTGTTTTGTTTTGTTTTGTTTTTGTCTTGACCACAGCATGCGGGAATTCCCAGGCCAGGGATCGGGCCTGAGTCACAGCAGTGACCTGAGCCCCTGCCACAGTGACAATGCCAGATCCTTAACTCACTACACCACCAGGAAATTCCCAATTCTGCAGTTTAAAAACAGAAAGACAAGCGAGCAGGAGCCGACCCTCTATACATGCGTTTAATGGAGCAGGGACCAGGGGACGAGGGACACGGCAGAGCGACTTTCGTGAGAGGAGGCTCGGGTGCAGAGGATTCCAGGGACAGCCACTGACCCTCCCGCAGCAAGCATGGCCTCGAAAGCAAAAGCCGCCTTTTCGTCCAGAAAGATACGGCGAGGCACTCGAAGGCAAAGGCACAAATCCGCGAAGGCAACGTAGGCACCATCACCTCGGGGAAGCCAGGGGGACCTGGAGTTTGGAGAACAAACACAAGCAAAAGGAGGTTTCCAGGAGACCAGCCAGACCGCTGACTTAGCTAGCAGTCTCTCCACGCTGGCGGAAAGTCCATGCTAATCTTTGCCCCCTCCCCGCCCTCTCCCGGCACCCAGCTCGGCCACCGCTTAGTGGGCTTGTGTGCACGGAAGCTCCTGCCAGACCAGGCACCCCTCCTGGGCAGGAACTGTGCCTCAATCACCCGTTTCCAAGCCCAAAGCCAGAGCAGTGGCTGACGCAGAGTAAACGTTACAAGGAAAGTGTGGCAGTAAAAAACTAAACAGGGTTACGTCCCACCGCCTCCCCAAAAAAGTTCTAAAATTTTCTCTTGAGTGAGATGAGAGGCTATTGAAGGATTTCAGCAGCAAACGGAGAGGGATCCACATGTGAAGTGCAACTGAGGTTTGATCCAAAGTTGATTTTGATGTTCTGGCTTAGGGCATAGTTCAGTTTTAAAATGTTTGTTTCCATCCGGCGGTGGGCAGAATTGTGTGTCGTCAAACCCCAATGATGTTTTCTCTTTTAAGAGAAGCAGGAGGCAGACTGGAAGATTAACCAAGACGGAGTTCTTACAAACTTTCAAAATAATTTGAAGAGCAATTACTGGGATGTAGTTTACATAAGGAATGTGGGAAAGTCAGTGTGTCACAAGGGCACTGTTTGATGTAACCCCAAACCCAGTGCGAGAGACAGAATGTTGCCAGCGCCCCAGAGGCCCCATTACTGAACGCAGTCAACATTCAAAAATCAATACAAGAGGGAGTTCCCACTGTGGCTCAGCGGGTTAAGAAGCTGACTCGTATCCATGAGGTCGTGGGTTCGATCCCTGGCCTCGTTCAGCAGGTTAAGGATACGGTGTTGCTGCAAGCTGTGGTGTAGGTCACAGACGAGGCTTGGATCTGGCGTTGCTGTGGCTGTGATGGAGGCTGGCAGCAGCAGCTCTGATTTGACCCCTAGCCTGGGAACCTCCATATGCCACAGGTGTGGCTGTAAAAAGGAAAAGGAAAGGAAAAAAGGGGAAAAAATAATTTAAAAAAAATCAATACAAGAGAAACAAATGTCGGTAGAAAGGAAAGTTGCTTTTAACCAGAAGGCTGGTAATCTGGGGAGACAGTGACTCAGTGTCCCACAGAAACTACCTCTGATGATTCTGTTTGACCATGAAAGTCTTTAAACGGAAAAAGAAAAGTAATCTCAGTTATCGTTTAGATTGAGGGGGGGCAGCGTTGTCGTCCCACTGGGTGCAGCTCCTTGTGTGCAGGCTGATTGACTCCCGTGATCTTTCTCTCTTTTTTTTTGGCTTTATTTTTTGGGGGGCCACACCTGCGGCATATGGAGGTTCCCAGGCGAGGGGTCAAATTGGAGCTACAGCTGCCGGCCTACATCACAGCCACAGCAACGCTGGATCAGAGCCTCGTCTGCAACCTGCACCACAGCTCACGGCAAAGGCGGATCCTTAACCCACTGAGTGAGGCCAGGGATCAAACCCGCAACCTCATGATTCCCAGTCAGATTTGTTCCCACTGTACCACGACAGCAACTCCCGTGATCTTTGTTTTGACGCTTCTCTTGGCCACAGTTTGTTCTCGAGACTTCTGAGGGAAGCAAGGGAAGGGATCTGCCCATTCCTTGGGCTGCAGTTCTACTTCTTTGATCTATGGAAGAACCAGTGAGTTAGGCAAGGTACTGAGAGATTGAAAGATGTGGAAGGTGTGTGTGGGCAGAGGTGAGGAGAGCCTGGGTGCCTGGTCTTAGGAGGTGAGGAGACGAGGGGCCTCATGCAGGGAGCTCTTTCCTGCCAAAAGCCGCTCGCAGCCCAGCCCTGGATTTGGAGAGTCCAAGCACCTGGCCTAGTTCAGAGCCACTTTGGCAGCAAAGAAGCACCTCCCACCCCTGCCAATGCCATGCATACACCAGGCTGTGTTTTTCCACCCAAAGGCGGCCTCCGCTGGGGGCGAAGGATCCGCCAAGCCCAGCTTCACGGCTCCCAGCGCACTCTCTCCAGCCACGGATCCCTCAAGGGCTGGTGCAGTGGCCTCTGCGATGCCAGACACACACCCCCCCACCTCCTGCCCGCTCCCAGCACACACCTTTAGGGACAGAAGGGCAGCCTTGCCCAAGGTCATGCTCCTTCCTGGGGTGACCCACGTCCGAAGTCTGATCAGTGCCGGGGAGGAGGGCCAGGCCATCTTGGCCCAAGTCAGAACCACCCGGAACCATCCTATCCCAGGCCTCCCTGTGGGGACAGCAAGGCTGTCCTCAGGCCACCCGCATGACAGCCCATCTACTCCCTCTGCCAGTCCCACTCCCTTCCCCTCCACAGGCTGGTTCCACGGGTGACCCACGTGACCATCTGCACACCAAACCGCCCTGAGTCTCTGCCTCCTGGGGGCCAGGCTGCGGCTGTGGGCTCCCTCCAGCTGTCTGGACCTCGTTTCCAGAGATGGTGCAGGGGGCAGGCTCTGTCCTGGGCAAGGCCCCGGCAGTGGCTGCCGTAACGAGAAGAGTCATGGATGTTCGTTTGCTGTGTACAAAGCATTCTGTCTCCTTTGGTTTCTGCTCATTCATTCATCCCGCCAGTGAAGTGCTTGCTCTGCAGCAGGAGTGACGGTGCTACCGAGGGAGCCTTCCTCTCCTCCGAGAGCTCATGGTCTAGAGCTGAAGGCTGATGCTGCCACAGAGAATGCTCCCTGGCTGTGAAGGCCACGATGAGAGAAGCTGTGACGGCAGAATCTGCAGAGCCCAGCGGGCCCTCCCTCCCTGCTCCCCACCCCCAACCCCCGTGCCTCCCCTGCCAGGGTTCTCCTCCCTACTTGGCACAGCTGGCTGGGGACCAGGCAGCGGAGCTGGGAAGGAAAAAGAGAGAGAGTAAGAAGGGAAGGAGGGAGGTTCCGGGCAGTGGGCGGCAGTGGTAGGTTTCTACACAAAAGAATATCTTGATCTTGGCGAGCTGCCCCAAGTCCTACTTCAAGCACTGGATTAAGTTAAATCCATCTTTGCTACTTTCCAGAGTCAACAGGATTTGTTGAATTTTGTATCTCCAGTAGG
Organism: Phacochoerus africanus; assembly: GCF_016906955.1. Lineage (NCBI taxonomy): Eukaryota > Metazoa > Chordata > Mammalia > Artiodactyla > Suidae > Phacochoerus > Phacochoerus africanus. Next base: position 135,306,085 of record NC_062558.1, read on the forward strand.
GGAAGAATCTTGAGAGAACAAGACTTTAAAAATACAGGAAAGTGAGATGTTTTCACGAAACTGAATTGCAGGCATATTGACACTTGGGGAAAATTTCAAATGCTTAACTGGGGGTAAGAGAGGGAGTCAAAACTCTCTTCAGAACATCTCTGCACAGAGGAACAATTAACATCAGATTATGCTTTAAATGTTACAGAGATGAAAATGTATCTTGGCTATGTAGCAAATGAATCACCCTATAATCTAAAGACAAATGGGATTCCTAGGGCAGTATTCAGCCAGTAATTTAATACCTAAGTTTTTCTGATCAATAAACCATTGGCCTGTTAGAATATTTAAGTTGTGCTTAGAGTCATTCAGGAAAAAAAATCTATTAACTTAAGTTCTTTGAAAGCATGTCTTTAATTTAAAATGTCATTTTCTATTTAAGCATTGCATTTCACATTATATAACAATACCTAATTTTAATAAAAATATTTAAAATTGTTTTGAATCAGAAATATGGTCTAACATTAAATCTTTTATTCCACAAGGATTTGTGTGCCATTATCACATGCCACCCCATCGTATAACGCTAGGGGGCATCATTTAGTTTGCGATCCCGAGAAGTGGTCCAGGTCTGTGTATGAGGCTTTGGGGATGCTATTTGGACTGCCTGTTGGTGTCCCCCAAAACTTCAGGTGCTGAAACCTTAAGACTCCCCCCGCCCCCCATGAAGGTATTTGGAAGTGAGGCCCTTGGCGGGTCATGAGGGTGGAGCCCCCATGATGGGATTAGTGCCCTTTGAAGAAGGATAAGAGAGACCGGAGCTTGCTGGCTTGTGTGTTATCTGCCGTTTGAGGACACAAGAAGGGGAGCACCGTTTGCAAACCAGGAAGAGAGTCCTCCTTAGACTCTGGTCATGCTGGCTCCCCAGCTTCCAGAATGAGGAGAAATAAATGTTTGTTGTTTGAGACACCCCAGTCTCTGATATTTTGTTATAGCAGCGTGAACTAAGACAGATGCCCCGAGGCTAAGACGCAGTCCTGTGCTCGAAGAACACACAATAGAGGCTGAGACCAACTCGCGAGAAAAGCCCGACCAAAGGGGGCTCAGGTCCCTCTGGAGCCTAGAGGAGGGCACGGATCCCGCCCGCCGTGGCATTCGGGAAGCGCCAAGTGTGGCTCCGGGAAGGTTAAAGCCACAGAAGTCTCTTCGAAGATTCTCCAACTGAAACATGAAGCCATCTATCCAGGCTAATCCAAGTGGCTTGAAGACCAGAGTCAGGATTTACTGCTGGTCCACATTTAGCATGTTTACACTCACAGGTTAAGGGTTATGCGAGTTATTGGTGCTTTAAAAAAAAAAAAAACCCTCATAGTAAAATATATTTGGGAGCATGTAATGATAACAAACACTTGGCATGGTGAAGGGGAAAAAGTGCAGCTGTTGTAGAGTCCTCGCCATAAAAACATCTGCCTTTGGGCCTGGGTAAAAGAAAAGCTTTAAAGAACTGCATCTGGAGTCACTGCCTAAACCGGGCCTGCTTCCTGCAAACAGGGTGTATGTTGTGTCGTAAATGATTTCCACCCCAGCACCTCGGACATGGACACACAGCTCATGTCCCACTACAGCTAATTTGTTATTGTGGCCTCTGATGTGGGTTTGTGGCAGTCGTGCAAAATCTCCCTAGGATTTCATTGTGGCAAACCTTCAGAGGGGAAACCAACAGATGGGCTTCTTTGGAAGTTGCTGCCTTTTCAATAGATCAGCATGTTCAGGAGCTCCCTTGCGGCTCAGCAGGTTAAGGATCTGGCATTGTCACTGCTTTGGCTTTGGTTACAGCTGTGGTGTAGGTTTGATATCTGGCCCGGGAACAGCTGCGTGGTGGCACCCACCAGCCAAAAAAAAAAGAAAAGGAAAAGAGAAAAATAGATCAGTGGGAGATCCCACTGTGGCTCAGCAGTAATGAACTAGACTAGTATCCGCAAGGACTCAAGTTTGATCCCTGGCCTCGCTCACTGGCTTAAGGATCCAGCGCTGCCGTGAGCTGTGGTGTGGTTTTATCCAGTCATAACAGCTGAGTCTCCAGACACAGCACGGAAGCATGGAAAGGAATATCAGTTCCTGAGGAATCTTCTAGAAGACTGGAGAGAGGGCATGCATTTGTATGCAGCTAGTAATGGAGATTCAACACTTATTTAGAATCTTTGCTTTCAAAATCTTTTTTTCTTTGTGGCTGTACCTGCAGGATATGGAAGTTCTCAGGCCAGGGATCGTATCTGAGCTGCAGCTGTGACCTACACCACAGCTGCAACAACACTGGATCCTTTAACCCATTGAGCCTCCACAGCAACCCCAGCTGCTTCAGTTGAATTCTTTTTTTTTTTTTCTTTTTAGAGGTGCACCCATGGTATATGGAAGTTCCTGGGCTGGAGGTTGAATTGGAGCTGCAGCTGTCAGCCCATGCCGCAGCCACAGCAATACCGGATCCTTAACCCCACTGAGCAAGGCCGGGGATCGAACTTGCATCCTCAGGGATATTAATTGCGTTCTTAACCCACTGATCCACAATGGGAACTCCATGCAGTCAGATTCTTAACCCACTGCACCATAGCAGGAACTCCCCAAATCATTTTTTAAGATATTTATAGAACAAAAATCAAGGAAGTAATCACAGCCAACTCTTTGCCAGGTTCTGCTCTGTCCCAGGCAATGCGGTAGCCGTCCCACAGGTGGTGCGTGGTCACAGGAGAGGTGTGGATGTTGGGGGCGGCAGGGGGGGTGCAGAACAGCTGACCTAAGGCCAGGCACAAGGCCAAGTGCTTCCCATCTATGATCTCACCCAATCCCCAAAACCTCCTCTTAGGAAAAACACAAGTAGGACCCTGTTAGACTGATGAGAAAAGGCTAAGCTGCAGAGAGGCTGCTGAGCTGTCCAAGGTCACGCACAAGACTTCCATGCCCCAACGGTCTATGGCGGAGCCCCCAGCCTCCACGCAGCTGCTCTGGGTGGTGCAGGGCAAATTGCAAAGGAGCATTGCATTAAAGCCTTCGCAGTTCCAGGGCTGTTGGTACCACAAGGGCAATTAAACTGTGCTGCAGAGACCAGCACTGACCAGCCACAAAGCAGTGCCGAGTGCCTTATGCGTTAAGAAGCACTCCGTGAGCCCGAGGGTCTGGAGTTTATAAGAAACATTTTGAGAAAAACAATTTGTCATCAGAAAAACCCCAGGGTCTGAGGAGCCTGTTTCTTCATCTTTCTTGAGGAGATGGAGGCGACTTTAAATTACCCAACAAATTAGTTCGTTTTAATGTCAGAATGCATTGGGAGAGGGGGTTCTGAGGTGAAAGAAAACTAAGGGTAATTGCTTCTTTTTCAAAATCACATATTACTTTGTTCATTATGAAATAATGAAGCATTATTTAATCCCATTATGAAATAAATGAGATTGAGTGAATAGCACATCTGCATTCATGCAGTGATATAAAGTCAGGAAATGTTTATCCCACTGACATTTAAAAATAGCAGCTCAATTTTTCTTAGTAATGAAATTGTAGGTGTTTTCATTACAAAAATATATTTTATAAGAAATACAAATATGGCTTTGTTAAATTAACTGTTAGGGGACCACTCCTACAGAAGTCTTGCCCAGAAGATTGCGTTTTGAAATGTAGATTCACTTCTTCGCCATGAAGCCCATCTGCAGGCAGGGATCAATATCTAACAAAATCATCAGTGAAAGATTAAAAAAAAAAGTCAATAAGCGAGACTAGGGTTGAGGCCATGTTTCAGTAGGAACACCTGCCCTCTTGTGGTATTTATCTGTATGGTCACCTACTGTCATTTTCAAGACTTTGAAAATGGGTATCTTAACCAATATCCTACATAGCTGTCTGTTTACACACCTAACTCCAGAGCCTTGTCCCCAAATAGTTATTCTTTCCAACAGACACTTCCCAGACATCTCTTCTCAGCCTTAAAGCCTGCAAGGCATCCTCGCATTTGGTGATGGCAATATGGGGAAAAAAATTCTATTTTCTGGCAGTTTACTAACTTGGTCCAGCTGCTAAGGCTGTACAAAAAAAATTACCCCAAAACCTAATGGTTCAGAACCACCATTCTGTGAGGCAGGATTTCAGGAAGGGGATGATTTCTCTGCGGCCTTTTGTGGGGACTTGAAGCCTGTGGGCTGGAAACATCTGAAGGCTTCTCCACTCGGATCTGGGGGTAGAAGCTGGCTGGGGGCCGAGGGCCTCAGTTTCTCCAGCACGGGGGCTCTTCCTGAGAGCCAGTTAGCGCTTCTTCAGAGCTTGGCGAGTGTCCTGCGAGGCAGGAGCTCTGTTCATTTTTCTGACCCAGCCTCAGAAGTCAGCTACGGTCCCCTCCCCCATATTGCTTTGATGACGAGGAGCCAGTCCTTGATTCACTATGGGAAGGGACCCCCCCCACCCCAGGCATGAATACAGGGAAATGGAACTTTGGAGCCCATCGTGAGAACTGACTGCACATGTCTCAATAATGAACCTACATTGTATTTTATTTTGGGGGTGACATATGATTGCCATCATCTTCTGCCCTTGGTCCTGATGCTCTCCACTGAACTGCATTTGGGACTGAAGGCCCCTGTCTTTCCTGATTAAGTGTCTCTGGGGGGTGTCCCCATTACAGGAAGTCATCCCAGGGGACAGATGAAATCTTACGAGGTAGCTCTGGAAGAAAAAAAGGGGGGGAAGGGGAGGGACGGTAGCACAGGTGGGTGGGGGTGGGGGTGGGGGTCAGGCTCCAGGAAGGGGGGAAATTGGGCTGTCTCTCTGCTCCCCTCTTCTGAGACATCTCCCCCCAGCCCCCACCCCCTACCCCCACCCCCACCTGCATTGTAAGAGGGTTTCATCAAGGGCTCTGGGAGAAATCCGAATGACTAATACACATTAACACACACACATGCACCATAATGTCACTAGTAACCCTGGAAACAGATATTGCACAACCATCTGATACCCCGAAAGGATTTTTTTTTTTTAGGCAGGAAAGCTGTGGTCAGGCCGCCTTCTCAGTGAGTGCAAGCTTGTGTCATCAGCAAATTTACTGCTGCCTCTAATTACCTGAGTACATCTCAAGCCTTAATTCAGATTTATTTTTTAAAAATATGAGGGTTTCTTTCCATCTTAAAAAAGTAGCCTCGTTCTCAGAAACACCAAACACTGGTGTTGTCATCACTACCCACAAGAGTCCGTAGCCAGACGCTCCCTTGGTGTGGCCACAACTGTAAGTGGGATTTCACTCCAGCTCTCAAACATCCATGTGTTTTTCAGAAAAGAGAGGACCCAGGGGCAGGACTGGGGAGCATGGGGACCCTGAGAAGGCATTGGACCTGGGCCCTGAACGAGAGAAGAAAAGGACTTTGCCCAGCCTTGCTCCTCACAGGGAAAGCATTCTAGTAAAGAGAACGTATGAGCCGAGACCCGGGGGGGTGTCGACGCGTGCCATGCGCTTGGGAAACGCTGCAGGTGCTCCACGCCCAAAGGTGACGCAGGAAGCGGCTGGTTGGAGGCTGCACGTGCAGGTTGACCCTAGTGGTTGAGGACCAAGGCAGGAAGGTGGGCTGGAGTCACTGACAGGAGCCTTCGGTGTCTTAAGCAAGGGCCCCAAGCAGGAGGGTCATTACTCTGAGCCTGGCGGCCAGGGAGGAGTTAGAGCATGTGACAGCAGATGACAGCACTTGAGGGATGGCTGGGGCAGCCGTGGTGGGAGTGGAAAGAAGAAAATTATTTGAAGAGACACCCCTAAGGCGGGATGGCAGGGTGCTGGGGGTGGGAGGCCCCTAGCCTTGGGCTTTAATGACTTGATAGATGGGGGTGCCTTGGACCAAAATGTGGGTGACAAGGGGGAGGAGGGTGGGTCTCGAGAAGGGCTTGAGCTCACATTTGGACCGGCTGAGTGTACGTGCTGATGGGATCTGTCAGGAGCCAGTCCAAGCCTGACCTTGGGGCATTTCTCTTGAGAAAGTTAAATCCTTTTGGCTTGTCTGCAGGTCTCCTTCCTCTGAAATGTGCCCTCCCTCCCCGGGGGGAGCCACTCTCCTTTGTCCTGAATCTCCTGTGCACCTGGAGAGGGTGCAGCCCGTTTTGCTGAGTAAAGGGCTGTCTACACAAGGAACTGACGGACAACACGCAGGCCAGGAAGAGGAGGGGGGGAGGGAGAGGGCAAAGGTGGGCTCTCCGGACCACCTTCTGAGAAACGGTTGGAAAAGAGGGAAGCCAGTGGAAGTGGTGGGAAAGAGAGGAAGGGTGGAGGCAAGGGACCCAGCCCAGCAAATGCATTGTCCCCAGCTCTTCCGTGTCAGCAGACACAGCAGCAGCCCAGCCAGGAGTCCCTTGGATGGAAAGCTGGCACTGACCACGCTCCAGCCTGACAGTGTGGGCTGGAATGCGTCAGGACTGGCTTGTCTGCTTTCGTGCAGAGCCGGCTCCCTGTCAGCAGCCCATGTGAGCCATCGAGCTGGTCTCTCCAGGGCATTTTCTAAACAATGTGAAACGACCAGAGGTGGGAATTACACATGCGGTCCATTGCCTCATCTTTCCACATCCTACTTATGGAGAAGTTCCCTAAAGATGATTAATTACCTGAAAGAATTCCATAGGTGAAAAGACCTGGTGGGAGGTGGTTTTTAGTTAATGGAGGTAACTTTGGGCATCTGTAAAAATCAACAATCCTCCAGATGAAAGCTAAGAATTCAGTCCTCTGATATGTAATTGAACGTCTTTCTTTTCAGTGGATTTGCTGGAAGCCTCTCGTGATGGTCTTTATTCTGAGCAAAAGCATCTGCTAAACAATTAACTAATGGTTTTACCGATTGGATTTTAATTTTTTAGTGGTTGTTATAAAATCAATAGGGCAGCAGAAAATTTAGAAGATGCGGAAAACAATCTCCCCGAATCCTGCCCCCATCACGAAGATCTGAGATAACAATTGTACGTTTCCAGCCCTTCGCCCTACACAGACGGTTTTGCAGTTGTAAACACAGAGTAGGCTGTACCCTGTTTTTTTTCACTTAATATAATCTGATTCTCTTTTATGAGCAATGAAATTCGATACGAGGTACGGCTCACAGTCTTTTGAAAGACCATTGTTGGAAGGATTGGTGAGTATTTGCTAAGGCCCATCGACTTCAGGGAATCAGGAAATTAAACTTTTTATTTATTGGTCTTTGACTTTCCCATAAATGGACACAGTTCTACCTTGTTTGACTGCAGTGTCGGCCTGGCTGAACAAAGGCCATGCCGATGAGGAATTAGGCATTAGGTGGAGGCAGGGCAGAGCTTTATGGGGCCATTAGTCCTTGCCCACAGCTGCTTTCAAGGTTCAGGGGCTGCTCCTTGGGCATCAGGTACCTTGAATTTCTTTGGTTGAAGAAAATAACCTATGAATGTGGTGTTTTGTTGTTGTTTTTGTCCAAATGTTTAAAAACAATGCCTGGACTCTTTGTAGCCATTTAAGGGAGAGGATAAAGGGTATTTGTTACATATGTGATTTTAAAACAAAAACAAAACCATTTTATGAATCTGATGAATCTTGTGTACGCTTGGGCGCTTGGGAACGTCACACCTAGATGGTGCGATTTACGCTGCGGAGCCCAGGAAGGTGGTTGCCAGCTTTGTGGCATCTCTTTCACGCCAAGCGGAGGAGGTGGTCTGACCGCTGCCCGTTTCTGTGACATCCTCGAGAGGTGGTGTGGTCCTACTAACATTCCTCTGAGGGCCCACTGGGGCTGTTCATCTTAACCACAGTTCTGGGGGAAAGTGGTTTTCGCTTTGGGCACTTTTCCTCGTGACATGTTATCTCTTTATATACAGTCTAGAGCAAAAATTATCTTCTCTACCCGTGATCAGAACTATTAAATAAATAACTAAAGGGAATTTATCATCTGAGGAGAAAAATTGGAGCATTCTTCTCCCCAAACGCGACCCCAGTAAAACGTTGTCATCTTTGTAAACCTGTCTTACTTACCTTACCGCTGCTTTGTAAAGCAAAATGATCAGTGCCACGTCTAGAATGGAAAATGTCCGTTTCAGGAGTTCCCATAGTGGCGCAGTGGTTAACAAATCAGACTAGGAACCATGAGGGTGTGGTTCGATCCCTGGCCTCACTCAGTGGGTTAAGGATCCGGCGTTGCCGTGAACTGTGGTGTAGGTTGCAGACGCGGCTCGGATCCCACGTTGCTGTGGCTCTGGCGTAGGCCAGCAGCAAAAAGCTCCGATTCGACCCCTAACCTAGGAACCTCCATATGCCTCAGGAGCGGCCCTAGAAAAGACAAAAAAAGAAAAAGAAAATGTCACTTTCGTTAAAATTCAGAAGGTTAAAAAACTGCCTAGATCTGCAAACACTGGTTTTAGTGGTTTCCTGTTTCAAAACACTCCTTTGTTCATTAGCGCAATAAATCATTGATGAAGATCAGACAGAGAACTAAGCACTGTGACAAGGTAGAGGTGAAAGGGATGGATGTGCTGTGCCCAAGGCTCTGTAGCCTGGGAAGATGGAGCAGATACTTATCATAGCAGTGGGCTCGGGACTGTGAGGGAGCTCAGAGGAGAAAGGAGAAACCTCCAACTGAGGGCCAAGGTGAAATGGTCCAGTCTTCCCTTACCAAGGCGGGATGAAGGGTCAAGGTCATGTCAGATTCACCACTCACCCAGTGTTCCTCAGTTCTCTAGGAACTAATGCAATCCACTGTCGATGCAAGAGAATTGTAACTAGGGACCTGATATTGTGAAGATTTAACAGCAAAGAGTCTTGATAAAAAGTGGGCATCTCCCAATAGCTCCATGCATCCAGAAGAAGGGTCACCCTGCTGGCCTCTTCAACTAACCATTGGAACGACCACTGGAACATTCCAAGTAGCTAGAGTGCCTCCATGCAGAACTCTCACCTTGCACCCAGCACTTTGAAAAATACTTTGCATGCATCCCTCATGTAAGTCTTAATCCTAGGAGGTGAGTCTAAAATCAACCTCAATATAAAAATGTGAACACCATATGTAGGCATAACTTGTCCAATTCCACAAAAATAATAAATAATGGGTACCGAAGTTTCATATACCCAGTAAGACCAGCCTTCAAAACTGCCCACTGCAAAGACATTCTGGATGTTCTTTTGGGAGTCTCTTTCAACAATGTCTCTATGCTGAGTAATGGCAGAAGTGAAGGACAGACTCTAATTCAGGACAAATACTGAGAATAAGAGCATACAGGGGCTGCTGCTAATACTTGGATGTGGGGAGAGAAGGGAATGGAAAATCAGGAATGATGGGTTTGGGAGGTCCTCTCATGACTCAGTGGGCTTAGGATCTAGGAATCTTGTCTTGTCATTGCTGAAGCTCTGGTTACACCTGTGGCTTGCTGTGGCTCTGTTTACAGCTATGGCTCAGGTTCAATCCCTGGCCCAGGAATTTCAGATATGGCAAAAAAAAAAAAAAAAAAAAGGCAGGTTGTGTGGTGTTGCTATTTATTGAGATCGGGAAGAATGAAGTGAGACAGCTTGAAAGGACGAACAAATGTTTGGCTTTGGACGTGAGATGTGTAAGAAGTCCCCAAGGAAAGATGTTAAACAGGCAGCTGGATATGGAAGCCTGGGGTTCACGGGAAAGATTCGTGCTGGAGATCAGATTTTCTAGGATATAAACCTAGAACTAGTACGTTCAGTCTGAAGGCACACAATCCCATAAGGTGAGAAGGAAAGCTGGGTGGGTGTGCTGTGCTGGGGTCTGGAGGTACAACAGAGAGGGGGAAGGGCACAGTCTTCTACTGCCTCCAAACACTGCATCCTCCAGGCCAGAGAACCTGGCAGTGTCCGGGTGGCATCTCACACCCCAGCATCCCGCAGAGTTCCACTGCAGCCCAGACTGGACCCCAGGTTCCATGACTCTTCCAACCTCTCTCCTTAGTGACGGGCAGCCTGAACCTCCGGGACACGTCAAGTGTCTACTCCTCATGTTTGTTCGACTAGTTTATGGAGGTGATTTGTCAAGTCAATCACTGATTTTGACGTCTTTGTAAGAGTTCCCAATATGTCCCCAAACATACGTTTCTCGAGCCTACGTGCTAGTTCTATAAATCTGCCCCATGCATTCACCCACCTTTGGACCCTTGCCTGCACGTGTGTGACAAGCACGCTCACCCCTCACTCCTTTGCATGCTCAGATGAGTTCCTCTCATTTCCTCCTGTCTTCTTGGCATCCTCAGTCCTGTTCTAGCTTCTCCAAAAGCTCTGGCGTGTTGTCAGTGTGTTTCCTTGTGTTCCACAAGCAATTCTCAGCCCTGACTGGCCCTGAAATCTCCTGGGGATCTTTTGCAAAAAAAAAAAAATTACCAAAGCTGGGTCCTACCCGATATAATTGATATGGGTGTGTGACCTAGGTCCTGGCACTGCTGCAAGTTCCCCAGGAGATTAAAAGGGCGGCCAGCCTGAGGTACCTTCCCCAGGGCTTTTTTTTTTTTTGTCTTTTTTTTTGCTATTTCTTTGGGCCACTCCCGCGGCATATGGAGATTCCCAGGCTAGGGGTAGAATCAGAGCTGTAGCCGCCGGCCTACACCACAGCCAGAGCAACGCGGGATCCGAGCCGTGTCTGCAACCTACACCACAGTTCACGGCAACGCCGGATCGTTAACCCACTGAGCAAGGGCAGGGACCGAACCCGCAACCTCATGGTTCCTAGTCGGATTCGCTAACCACTGCGCCACGTCGGGAACTCCCCCAGGGCTTCTCATAGCTGCATTTCCTCTCTTTTGCCTGCAGGAATGATTTTCCCTCCCTTTCATCATTTTCTCCTGTCTCACTCCTGATCTGCTGAGCCCTGTTAGGAAACCCCAAAGCTGGACCATGGATCCTCTCTAAATCCAGACATTGTCCCAGCTGAGGGGGCGGCGAGGGGGCGGGGGGAGCCGCCTCCAGGTGGCCCTGCCCACCTCCCCCAAGGTTCCACCTCAGGCCCCTCATTCTCCGAGGACCTGCCCTCCACCTCCCTGCGAGGAAGCGGTCACTCCCGGGGGACGGAAGTCCTCGCTCGGCCCCTGAAGATTTCGCTCACCTTCCCGCCCGCTTTTGCCCTGTGCCCTCATCCAGAGCCGGGTCCCCCCTCCCGGCGGCCAGCCTCACCTACGCCTCCTCCATCCTTAGGCAGCCTGGTCCACCCGTGAACATCCCCTGATCCGCCTAGCTCTGTAAGCCCCGCTCTTTCCTAGGTTAGAAAACAACACCAGTACAACTAAGACGCTAACAAAATAATAATAATAATAATAATAATAATAATAATGATAATAAAGGGAGAGTGGAGGGGAATCCGAAGGCAGAACCAGAGAGATGGCCGTGTGGGAAGGACTCGGACCAGAATTGCTGGCCTTGTGGACCGAGCCCAGGGCCACAGATCAAAGCTCCAGAAGCTGCAAAGGGAAGGGAAGTGGATTCTCCCCTAGCACCTCCAGAAACACGCGAAGCCCCGCCCACATCTCCATGGTGACCCATTTTAGACTCTGACCTCCAAGAGGGTAAGATAACAAACTTGTGTGGTTTTAAGCCAAAACAGCAACAAAAAAATCTTTTTTTCTGACCCTTCCTCTATCAAGGACCCTCCACGCACAGCTGTCTGCTGGAGGGTTCCCTCTGCCTCCAACCCTCAGACACCTTAAAGGGAACCCAGCTGCCATCACGCTGGGTCTCCCCAGCCTGGAGCCTTTGTCTTACCCTGCACAGCTCGACTGACCTGAACGGGGCTAAATGCTGCCTTACTTTCCCCAAGAGCAAACCCTGTGACTTCACGTTCCCAGCTCGCAGGTGGGAAACGGCAGACCTCTCTCCAGCTGCCAAATAAACCATCACTATTACCCTATTAATTCTTCATTTCACCTATCATTACGCTTTCAATAAGTAAATGAATGAAACCAAAATAACTGCTTATATCCATAAGTAATCAAAATGTATTTAGAGCTTTAGGAGTTTGTTTTTCTAATTTTCCTTTAATTAGCAGAGAAAGAATTAAAATCAATTCCTCATCCAGGAGATGAAAAATTAGACTCTGCTTTTGCCCTTATACATATCCAAATTTGAATGTACACAAGAAACACACATTTATAATGGTTCTGTAATGCAGTGTGTGTCCAATATTAAACACATTTCTATGACATTTATCTTATCTCCCTGATCACAGCTTAATAAAATTATAATTATGACCTTTCAAAGTGTTACTGCCTGATCCGCCCTTAATCGGCATTCTTAGCTTGAAGTCTTGGCTGTTCTGCAAGGGGGCTGCTGCATCCTGTCATCCGACAGATCACCTAGATGGCATGCACTCTGAGCAAGGGTGAGTCTGCTGTCATTCACTCTCGTACCAAAGACCAGAGCAGGGGCTTGGAAAACAGTCACTGAACCATGACTAAATACGTGAAGGGGTTGGGCATGTCTCACATGGATTCGCATTGGTACCCGTGAGAATGTGGCGGGAAGGGAATGGGGGTAACTGAGACGGGGAGTTTGGGGCAGGGCTGTGTTCGGAATGAGCTGGAAATCAGCCCTGGTTCAATTGGCCAACATGCCTGTTTTAACCGGGACTCTCCTGAAGGACTCAAGACTCCGACGTGGACGAGCAGAGGCAAGTCCTACCTTTAAAGCTCTGGACTGTCACAGGTATTAGGTGTTGGTTTTGATATAAAATAGGCTCTGGAGGAACATGAGATGCCTCCTGTGGGATGATGTTGAGACGTTGCCATCCTCTTTTGGAGCCACAGTGACATTTGTTGGAGAAGGATTGGTTATACCACATGGTAAATAAGAGTCATGGAAGCTTAGACGAAGGGTGTAAACAGCAGGAAGACACTTAAGACAGTTCAGGTGTTTCTCTTCGGGCTTAAGGAACAGACAGCCATGTGTTCCCGCGCAGGGAAGGCTGTGTTTTGTTCTGGTCACTTGTAACCCTGGGAACAGCTCAGGGATGATGAGTGGAGTTGCTCCTTCTGCTGGGCGCTGGGGCTGTCCACTGCCAACCATGCAGCCCGATGGGTGTCCAGGTGGAGGAGAAATAAAGGTCCTTGCAGCTGAACATTCTGTGTGGGCAGGGGGCGCGGTAGAAGGGACGAGATGAGGACGTGATTTGCGCCCCTGCGCCTCTATTTCCCAATTTGGGCACTTGCAGAGCTGTTGGAATTCCGTTGGGAGAGAGAATGAAGCGTTTGAAGTTATTTCGGTTATTCTGTGCAGAAATCACACGTTACACCTAACAAATTCAACAGTGGCAGAGAGCCGTCATCAAACGTGTGAGTTATGGTTTTATTCATTCCATTTATTCAGTGTGTCAGGCTCTGACAGGGGGTTGATTTGTTGTTTAATATTTGGGAGGATTATTTTGGTATATCTGTAATGTGTTTACTTAAATATTGTGGGTTAAATGAGATGTTTTCATTTGTTTTGATAGGTACTTATAAAGGCAACGTACAGCATTTCACACTTACACAGCCCTTTCTGAGTCCTCGACACGGCACCAGGAATCCCACAAGGACTACCTGGTATGTTTGGGAAATGCCAGTCTTGTTTCACCCAGAGAAAAGCCAGGCTTGAGCCGTGCTGTCAAGCCTCAAAGCCCAGAGCCAAGTTGAAGGGGGTCTAACTGGCTCAAGACACCACATCAGAACCAAAGATTGGGGGTGGCAGCAGAGAGCTCAGAGGAGGAAATGTGTTCTTCTTGCTTGTTTTATGGTTCTTAGGGTGTTACCATAACAGCGTGGATTCTTCCCTGAACACAGCAGAACATATGGGAAACCTATACTTAGCTTATCATTTCAAACCCTTCCTCCCCCACACCCATCCCCCCTCCCAGGGTACCAATTCTGCAGGTTAAAAAAAAATTGTTGAATTGAAGGATGTGCCTGTTCCCCAGAACCATGGACCAGCAGTGATGTGTCCTGAGATTTGACGGGAGTTTTGATTGACCCACTAACATCCCAAAAGGAAATTGTTCACACAATGGTTGTAACAGCCATGGAAGGAGACCTGCGGCCACCGTGTCTGCATCCGGGGCCACCAGAACAGAGACGGCTGTGGCCAAAGACAGCCACAAAATATGCAAAGCAAAGAGAGGGCACAAAGCCATCTCTAAAATTTGTCATAAATGTCAAAACGGACCAAAGGAGAATGTGCTGCTCCACCTAAAAACAGAGAGCATGTAAGAGTTGGTCTCTTAAAGGAAATGATTGCTCTGTTCTTTCAGCCATTGCGTCTGAGGGTCTTGAGATCTGATGTTTGCAAGTGTAAATTAGAAAGTCCAACCATTATGCACATGCCTACCACACACAGTAAGTAACGGAAGTTTCCCGGTTTTGTTCTGGAACAGATATTAGGCAGCATCACTCCAAAACAGTATTACGAAGCCATCAGCCATTCTTTTAGTGTCTAAGTCGTTGCTAGGATGGCACAGGTCCAAGTCTAATTCATTAGCCAGGAAGAAATCTATAAACACCTGCATGTAATTGATTAGTAAGTTGGGGCTTCTTTAACTGGCTGTTTGCGCCTCTGTTCGAAACAACACACTAAAACAAAGAACCAACAGCGGCAAGTCATTGACAGTTTGCCAAGTTATTACAGATTTTTACTTTTGCAAATTGTGTTATTGTACCTGGAGCGTCAATCCTGGAGACCCCAAGACCTATTCCCCCCATGAAATGCTATATCCTTTTGTTCTTGGCTCACTGATGAGAACCGTCAAGGTCATTGGACAGCATTGTTTTACTTTTTTTTTAATAGAAAACAATTAAATGGAAAAAAAGACTGGTTTTAAGGGCAAGTTCCCTAATTTTCATGTCTATAGCTGGTAAACATACTCTTTAATCCCAAAGAGGAAAGACAGATTTTTTTCCCCCATCCCCACAACTCTGCTTCCCATAATTGCAGATTTGATTCTATATACCTTTTTGGTAATTTTTAATTTAGTCTTTAAATTTTTCTATATATTTGTCTTTTTAGGGCTGTACCTGCTGCATATGGAAGTTCCCAGGCTACGGGTGGAATCAGAACTGCAGCTGCGGCACCACAGCCACACCAACACTAGCTCCAAGCCGCGTCTGTGACTTACACCATGGCTCATGGCAATGCCAGATCCTTAACCCACTGAGAGAGGCCGGGGATCTAACCTATATCCTCATGGATACTACTTGGCTTTGTAATCCACTGAGCCACAACAGGAACGCCCTTTTTGGTAATTTTATTTATTTATTTATTTATTTTAATTTTTTTTTTTTTGGTCTTTTTGCTATTTCTTTGGGCCGCTCCCGCAGCATATGGAGGTTCCCAGGCTAGGGGTCGAATCAGAGCTGCAGCCACCGGCCTACGCCAGAGCCACAGCAACGCTGGATCCGAGCCGCGTCTGCAACCTACACCACAGCTCACGGCAACGCAGGATCCTTAACCCACTGAGCAAGGGCAGGGACTGAATCCACAACCTCATGGTTCCCAGTCGGATTCGTTAACCACTGCGCCACGACGGGAACTCCCCCTTTTTGGTAATTTTAAATATTTCATCTCCAGTATATTGAGTTTTGGGTCCTTCTTGCTGGAGATTGTTGGTGTTTGAACAGAGAAAGGTGAGGCAAGGCAGAGGTTCGGCAGATGAGGGTTTGGGAGGAGACCTTGGGGGAAGAAAAGGAAAGTGAAGGAAGTGTACCTGTTGGAGAACTCCTTCCTGCATGACAGGGACTTGCAGAAGACTTACCCCAGACAGAGCTAAAGCCACGTAACTCTGTGCATGGGGAGATGAACTTGAACGTCAAGTACAGTGCAATCCCACAGGATTTTCATGGATCGGATTACTTTGAATGTCTGGAACCAGGAACCCAGGAAACAAGACTGAACATCAGAAGTAGCTCAAGTGTCAGAAAATCTGCCTGTGGATAGAATCTGGCATCCTATTAAACCAAACCAAAACAAAGCATCTCTTTGAAACTGGTAACAAGAGGTTATCACCTACAGTTTCCCTCAAAAAAGGAACATCAAGGGGTTCTCTGGTGGCCTAGTGGTTAAGGATCTAGCTTTGTCACTGCTATGGCTGGGGTTCGATTCCTGGCCCAGGAACTTCCACATGCCATGGGCGTGGCCCAAAAAAAAAGGCGTGGTCATGGACATGCCCATGAATACTAGTTTTGGATGTATAAAATGTCACTGCATAGTCTCTTGATTTTAGTGTGCCATTTAAAAATTTCGATTTAGTGACTAGAAAACCACTTTGTAAAGGCTGTGATAACCCTCACAGTGACTCTTGTTTGCATTCTTCTCCCAAGAGCTGAAGTTCTTCAGTGGTGAATTCTACCAGAGGTGGGGCCCAGGTGAGCTCCACCTTCCTTCTTAGATGGGGGTGGGGGGGTGGTCACGCCGGTACCATCAAAATCAGCAGAGACTGGAATAGTTGGTTTGCCAAACACTGTGTCCTTTTCAGGGTAGGGAATGGTTATTCATGCGATTGCCCAGATGTGAAACATATATTACAGAGTAAAAGCCAACATTTAAGCGTTTAAAAATTACTCCCTGCAAATGGCGCCCAACATCCGCCGAGCCTGCTCTCCACGTGTGTCCCACGTGCTCCACGCAGGGAGGGGGGTGGGGGCCCTGAAATGTAACTGCGAGCGGGAGCAGCCTCCAGGGGAGGGATGTGACCGAGTGTGCAGAGGCCTAGCCTTTCAGGGTCAGAAGGCAACCCTGGGGACACCCATTCCCAGTCCTTTCCTGGAGGGTCCGAGATCCTTTTAGGTGGTTGCCAGACACCGCGTGAAATAATAGTGGCTTATACGTTAAGGAGGTTTCCTTTTCTATTTCATACCCTCTGTTCGAGTTGGGGAGAAAGCCTCGGGTTTGGCGATAGTCCGTCTAAACCTCTGACGCTTACTAACACCCCTTTTCAACCATGGCCGGGCGGGCCTCAGACAAGAAGTCTTGAGCAAGTCATGATGGGTGGGATTTAATCCCATTGGATCCGGTTTTTTTTCACACTGCATTTACTTTTAGGTTACCTGCTATTTATGACAAGTGATCTTGATTTTCTGAGAGACGGAAGAGAGGAGCAAAGGGTGCGCGTCAGGGCTGCTGCAATCGTGGTAACCGTTCCAGGGGTGCTCGTGTGGATGCAGTGGGCTGGGAGTTGTGCGTGGAGACTCTCTGCCAGAGGTGGTCCTGGGTACATTCTCTGACCCAGGCAGTGAGCTGGATCCCAATCTGTGCCAAAGCAGAAGGATCAAGAAAACTAAATGCTGTATCCACAAATAAGAGCCAAATAGAGAGCTTGAAAATTAAAACGTCACTTGGTTACAGGACAAATTTAGTAAATAGCGGAATGGCTGGATCACTGAAGAGCCAGTGAGTAACCTGGAAGACAATGCAGGTAGAAATGCAGATAGAAAAAAGAAAGGAATACTGGAGAGCCAAGAAAGATAGCTGCACATACTTCAAAACCTCTCAAAGGAGCGTTCTGGAAGAAAAAGGAGAAAATGGAAGTGAGGAAGCAATCAAAGAAATAATTGAAAATTTGCTATACCTCATCAAAAGACCCCAACCCATAAACCTAAACATAAAAACCCGGGGAGCTCCCATTGTGGCTCAGCACGTTAAGAACACGACTAGCTGGATCCCTGGCCTCGCTCAGTGGGTTAAGCATCGGGCGTTGCTGTGGCTGTGGTGTAGGCTGGCAGCTGCTGCTCTCATTCGACCCCTAGCCTAGGAACGTCCATACGCTGCAGGTGCAGCCTTAAAAAGTAAGTAAATAAATAAATAATAAAAATAAGCGTAAAAACCCACGGATCCTGAAAGTGAACCATCCCATCCAATTTCCAAGTATACATATCATGTAAATAGGAGACTTGTTTAGCCAATTAACAAGCTAAATATATATATAATTTTCTAGCCAGCAAAGGAGGCTACACACATAAAAATAGAAAAACACACACACACACGCGCCCATGTAAAACTGGCAAAATAGGATGGTCTGTGGGTTGTACCAGCATCCATCTCCCTGTGTGATGTTTGTGGTAGGCAGACTTCTAAGGCGATTCTGTTGATCTTCTCTCTTGTGTCGCCTGCTGCCCTTGAGTGTGGGCAGAACCTGTGAATATAATGCAATATCATTCCCATAATTTAAGGTATATGGCAAAGGGGACTGTCCTTGAGTAGTTAAGACCGAAGTCCACTGACCTTAAGTCATGGAGATTGTCTTTCTGCCACCTGAGATTACAGCGAACACAACCCTTGTCCAACACTGAACCTGCCATGACCTTGGACCTCCCAGCCCCCAGAACTGTGAAAAACAAATATTTAGTGTTAATAAGCAAACAAACAGGACGTTCCTGTTGTGGCACAGTGGAAACGAATCCAACTGGTATCCGTGAGGAGGCAGGTTCAATCCCTGGCCTTGCCCAGTGGGTTAAGGATCCAGTGTTGCTGTGAGCTGTGGCGTAGGACAAAGACGTGGCTCGGATCTGGTATTGCTGTGACTGCGGTGTAGGCTGGTAGCTGTAGCTCCGAGTCAACTCCTAGCCCAGGAACTTCCATATGTCATAGGTACAGCCTTAAAAAGCCAAAAAAAAAAAAAAAAAAAAAAGGCAAACAAAAAGATATGGAGATTATTGGATCTAGTCATATGATCCTACAAAAAGAGACAAAAGTCTTCCTGCTGAGAGAGGTCACAAAATGGGAAAGGAATTTGAATTCCAGCCCTGGCTTTGGAGCTGGAAGAAGCCATGTAGCCAGGAAAGCGGCAACTTTTAGGAGCTAAGTGGCCCCTGGTTGATAGCCAGCAAGGGATCAGGGACCCCAGTCCTATGAGCACAAGAAACTGAATTCTGCCACAACCACTAGACTTGAAACAGGCCCAGAGGCTCAGGTGAGTGTGCAGTGCAGTTAACCCTTGGTTTTAGCCTGTGAGACTCGAGCAGAGAACACAGCCACGTATGCCCAGTCTTTTGACCTACAGACTCGGAAGCCAATCGATGAGTGTTGTTTCATGGGAATTTGCTACACTGCAACAGAAAATTAATATACTATTTACTGCACTTATGCCAGATGTTATCATCAGGAAAAAGAGGGTGAAGGAGATACAGGATGTCTCTGCACTATTTTTTTTACAATTTTTTCAGAATTGATAATTATTTCATAATAAAGTTTTTAAAATGGGAAATTGCATATTCTTTTCGAATACATGTAGGACAGTTACAAAAACTGACCATGTGTTAAGACACAAGAACATTTAAAATTTTTTAGTAAGCAGAAATCATAGAGGTTTTAATCACAGACCACAATGCAGAAATCAATAATTAATAATTAACAAAATATGGGCAATGAAGTAACAACAAGAAATACACCAGAAAA
Source organism: Phacochoerus africanus (assembly GCF_016906955.1). Lineage (NCBI taxonomy): Eukaryota > Metazoa > Chordata > Mammalia > Artiodactyla > Suidae > Phacochoerus > Phacochoerus africanus. The sequence goes on from NC_062558.1 coordinate 135,325,454, forward strand.
AAAAAGAAAGTAGAAAGTACACAACTATTTTTGGATTAAAAAAGAAAAAACAGGAGTTCCCGTCGTGGCGCAGCGGAAACGAATCTGACTAGGAACCATGAGGTTGCCAGTTTGAACCCTGGCCTTGCTCAGTGGGTTAAGGATCTGGTGTTGCCTTGAGCTGTGGTGTAGGTCGCAGATGCAGCTCGGATCTGGCGTTGCTGTGGCTATGGTGTAGCCGGCAGCTGCAGCTCCAGTTAGACCCCTAGCCTGGGAACCTCCTTATGCCACAGGTGTGGCCCTAAAAAGACAAAAAAAAAAAAATTAAAAATGGAGTTCCCATTGTGGCTCAGCAGTAACAAACTGGACAAGTATCCATGAGGATGCAGGTTCAATCCCTGGCCTCGCTCAGTGGGTTAAGGATCCAGTGTTGCCGTGAGCTGTGGTGTAGGTCGCAGATGAGGCTCCGATCCTGTGTTGCTGTGGCTGTGGTGTAGGCTGGCAGCTGCAGCTTCAATTCAACCCATAGCCTGGGAGTTTCCATTCGCCACAGGTGCAGCTCTAAAAAGACAGGAAGGAAGGAAGAAACAACTACAAGCTACTTTAAAATAAATAATAAAAAAAAAACAATAATGAGGAATTCCCTTGTGGAGCAGCAGGTTAAGGATCTGGCGTTGTTGCTGCTTTGGCTCAGGTAGCTGCTGTGGCACAGACTCAAACCCTGACACAGGAAATTCCACACACAGCAGGCACAGCCCAAAAACAAATAAAATAAACCGTAATGAGAGGCCCATGCTGTAGCTACCCAGTGGCATTTGAAAGAAATAGCCTTACCTACATTGACAAGAAAACAGGAAAGGCTGCAAAGAATTGACTCATGTTTTTATCTTGAGAAGCTAGGGGGGAAAAAAATCAAAATAAGCCAGAGAACAGAATTAGTAAACATGAAAGCATCAATTATCAAGATCAAAAGCCAACAAAGGCAACAAAAATGTAGATTTGGTGAACAAAGCAAGACTATGTGAGCAATGTTCAACATGTCAGAGGATAGGACATAACTTTAAAGCAGTAAAGAGAATATATGAAAACATCAACAATTTTAAAACCCATATAAAGCAGATGCTTTCCACGAAAAATAAAAATGTCCAAAATTAGAGGAAAAAAATAGAAGCACCACACAGCCCAATCTCCATAAAATATATTGAAAAGATTTTCAAAGATCTGCACCTGAAAACAACAACAGGTCCAAGAGATTTAATGGCAAATTCTGTAGACACTTGCAATTTATATAAGTAGCATCGGCACGTAGTAAAAATCGATTTTAAAATTCTAAATAACATATCAAAAAAATAATGCAACATAACCAACTAGAGTTTATCCGAAGAATGCTAAAAGGACTCAGCATTATAAAACCCATTAATATATATAACTCTATTAATATGTCATTATATTAACAGATTAATATAGAAAAGTTACATGATCATCTCAGTAAATGCCAAAATATCATTTGCTATAATTTCACCTCATACATAAGCAGTAAGAACTACAACAAAACTCTTCAAATTACTGAATAATCTTAAACGAAGGAGATGCTAAGTAAGTATGAAATCCAGAAGCCATTAAATAGGAGAGTCATACTTTTATATATATAAAAATCAACAAAGAAACAAAGCCAAACCAGCTGCATGAACCACTTGCCATACAGCTGTTACATATCTTCCTGGTGAAATTGTAAGCTGGAACATGGCCTCTATTAGGAACTTTGAATTCCAAGTCAAAATCCCGGAGTTCCTGCTGTGGCTCAGCCAGTTAAGAGCCCAACATGGTGTCCATAATAACGCAGGTTCAATCCCTGGCCTCACTCAGCGGGTGAAGGGTCCAGCATTGCTGCAAGCTGCAGCGTAGTTTGCAGATGCAGCTCGGGTCCGTCACTGCTATGGCTGTGGCACAGGCCAGCAGCTGTAGCTCCTGCGTGACCCCTGTCCTGGGAACTTCAATGACCCGTAGGTGCTGCTCTATACATAAATAAGTAAGTAAATAGATAAATAAAATTTAAAATCCATATACTCTTCAGTTGAACAAGTTTATTTTTATGACATATTTTTATATATAGAAGTACTCGTAGATGAATGCAAATATTTATCTATAGACATGTTTATTCCAGATGGTTTATAGTGGGAAAAGCCTGAAAACTACCTAAATGGCCATCAAAAGATTACAGAGGCTATGCCATGTTCATATGTGAAATGCCAGGCAGCCATGTTTTTGAAAAAGAAGCAGACTTATAAGTACCGATGTGGAATGACATATTTATAGGTGTAGTTGGTAGTGGTGTTTGTTAAGGGTGTGTGTGCGAGAGAGAAAGACAAGAGACAGAGAATCTATGCAATTGCCTACCTAGAAAAAGAGGCACACAAAAAAATATCAACAGGTGAGTGAATGAATAAAGAAGATATGGTACGTATATATAATGGAATATTACTCAACCATGCAAAAGAATGAAATAATGCCATTTGCAGTAACAAGGATGGACCTAGAGATTATCATACTAACTGAAGTGAGTCAAGACAAATACCCTATGCAATCACTTACATGTGGAATCTTTTTTAAAAATGATGCAAATGAACTTATTTACAAAACAGAAATAGACTCACAGACATGGAAAACATGGTTACGAAAGGGGGAGAAGGATAAATTAGAAGTTTAGGATTAACAGACACACACCACTGTATACAAAATAGATAAACAACGAGGTCCTACTGTATAAACAGGGAACCATTTTCAATATCTTATAATAACCTATACTGGAAAAGAATAAGAATATATATGCGTGTGTGGGGTGTGTATAATGGAATTGCTTTGCTATATACCTGAAACTAACACAACATTGTAAATCAACTACACTTCAATCAAAAATAATAATTTAAAAAAATGTCCACAGGGCTGGTGCTGGGAAAGAAAATGGGGCTAGAAGTCAGGGTTCCGAGAGAAATTGTTTTTCACTGTTTATTTTTATTTTCTTTGAAATTTTTCCCATGTACATATACTTTAAAGAAATCTCAGGGGAAAAAACCTCCCGGGAAACTACGAATATAAGAGAATGTTCTTAACTAGATAAGGTTTATTTTTACCTCAAACCTACAATAGTCAGACTTCAGATTGACACATTGGTAGCAGCCCTATTAAATTCGGATAGAAGGACAGGACATGCCCTGTCTGTGCAAATATTCAAGTTGTACCTGATGCAATAAGATGGGGGGGTATAAATGTTAGAAATGATATAAACCATGGCTTTCATAAATGTTACAATTATCTACATATAAAACCCAAGAGAATTGACTCAAAGACTATTGGAACTTTATTTGTATTATATTAGAATTTTAAAATTTATTACTTGAAGTTTTTGCAGGTAGTCAAATAATACAAGATCCACATACAGAAATCAATAGCTTTTGGAGTTCCTGTCATGGCGTAGTGCTTAACGAATCCGACTAGGAACCACGAGGTTGCAGGTTCGATCCCTGCCCTTGTTCAGTGGGTTAAGGATCCAGCATTGCTGTGAGCTGTGGTGTAGGTTGCAGATGCGGCTCGGATCCCGCGTTGCTGTGGCTCTGGCGTAGGCCAGCGGCTACGGCTCCAATTCGACCCCTAGCCTGGAAACCTCCATATGCCGCGGGAGCGGCCCTAGAAAAGGCAAAAAGACAAAAAAAAAAAAAGAAATCAATAGCTTTTTTATGCATCAGGCAAAACCAACCTAAGTGTAACTTAAAAACATACACACACATTCAAAACAACTACGTTTCAAAATATACAGGAATAAATATAGAAAAGAAACAAATCATACCTATGTAAAGAAAATTATAAAACTTTACTGAAGAACATAAAATTTGAATAAATGGAGAGATGTACCATATGGTGTGACAATGTCAATTCTACAAATTCATATCTAAATTTAGGGAAATTCCTATCAAATTGCCAATGAACTTACTAGACAAGCTTATTCTAAAATTCATCTCTAGGAAGAATATTTAAATAGAAACAAGGAATTTTGGCATAGAATTCCAGTGACACTCCTCAGTTTAACGGGCAATATAAATGGCCATTGGGTGGGAAAAGATGGCAACTTCACTAATAATCGGAAAAATGCAAAATAGGAAAATAACAAGATATCATTTTTCATCCTTAAATATCCTTAAATATCTAAAAGACCATTTGAGCAGGGGGCGGGGGTGGGTGGCAGTGGAGAACAGAATCTCACAGATAGAGTTGGTAGGAGTTTAATTGGTCCAGTTTTTTCTGAAGGTGATTTGGCAGGACTTATTAAAACTCTGTGCATACTGTACAATCCAGCAGTAACAGGGAACTTTCAGAGCTGACTCTGAAGCGCATGTAAACTGGCCCCCAAAGAGTATGTTCATGTAACACTGGGGCTGATTACCAAAAACAGAAACAATTCAAACGCTCATTAATAAGATAGATTTTGGGGAGTTCCCTTGGTGGCTCAGCGGTTAACAAACCCGACTAGGATCCATGAGGACGCCGGTTCCATCCCCGGCCTCGATCAGTGGGTTAAGGATCCAGTGCCGCCGTGAGCAGCAGTGTAGGTCACAGATGTTGCTGTGGCTGTGGTGTAGGCCAGCGGCTACCGCTCCAACTGAACCCCTAGCCTAGGAACTTCCATATGCTGCATGTGTGGCCCTAAAAAGACAAAAAAAAAAAAAAAAAGGTTATCTCACTCCTGGACACAGGACAAGGATTAGAGATACAGTGAAATCCAAAGGGACTTCTGCTTCCTCTGTTCTATTTGAAACTTTGAAATGAAAATGTAAGCATATATTATATTTTTTTTAACTCACCTCAATGTTAATGTGGCCATTTTAAAATTTTGTTAAACGTATGTCCCTTTAAAACACATTCATTTAAGATGTGTGTATCTTCACATACTTTTATTTTATAAGGACTTGAATATTGTTTAACCTTACTAAAGCCATAAAAATATTTTAAAGCGGAAGGAGTGGTAACATGATCTGCTGTCTTTCTGGTTTCTCAATGTAAAAACTTTCATCCCTGCATTATCACTGCAGGGAAACTTCACCTCAGCATTCAGGCACATGGAGTCTATAACCTCTAATTCTAAACAAATCTCGTCACACCACAGAGCTGGACCAGAAAGTGCATAATTTTATAATGTCTGATGAAATACAAATATGGAAAATCTCATCAAGAACCTTCTGGAAGGATTAGGACTCTGATGGAGAACCGACCTTTCTGTTCATCCTGAACCTTACTTTTGGATTTTTTTTTTTTTCAAAAACTCTGTATAGCTTCACTGGGGGATAAATTTAAAAGTCTTCCATATTTCATTGTAACATCTTGGAAAGCGTCTGAAAATTGGAACCACCACGGTCTCCCGATAGACATAGGATATTTGGTTATTTGAAAAGCCATCGAGACAAGATGGAATATAGTCACAGGCCCAAAGATTGAAATTTCTTGAAACTTGTTGCCTTTTTTCTGGGGAGATCTTCTTGAGTCCCAGGCCCTGGAGAAGAAGATTAAGAGAAAAATATTCAAGGCTACACAGTTCAGGGAGTTCCCGTCATGGCACAGCAGAAACACATCTGACTAGGAACCATGAGGTTGTGGGTTCAATCCCCGGCCTCGCTCAGGCAGTTAAGGATCTGGCATTGCCGTGAGCTGTGGTGTAGGTCGTAGACACAGCTCGGATCCTGCGTTGCATAGGCCGGTGGCTACATCTCCCATTGGACCCCTAGCCGGGGAACCTCCACATGCCGCGGGTGCAGCCCTAAAAAACAAAAACAAAAACAAAACAAAACAAACAAACAAAAACAAGGTTACACAGTTCTGAGGTCTCTAGTAAAACCAGCTCCACAGCATCCTGTGTTTAAAAGCACAGTAGGACCCAGACCAGAGGCATCCTTTACCAACCTGTTGTAAACTCTAAATTGACCCTCACAACATCCTGGTTCTTGCAGCTTGCAAGAGGGGACTGGACTTTTTAGAGACACAGAGGGAAGAACCAGAGAGAGACCCCCAGCCTGGGCTCCCAGGGACCCCCTGTACATCTTCTGCACCCAGGAATCTCCTCAGCATAACCATCCCTGGCTGAGTCCCCAGCAATCAGTGGGATGGTTCTGACTCTGAGAGATCCAGAGTTTCCTCCCCATCCCAGAGGATTCCCAACCAAGCGAGCAGCACCTTTGTGTCTCTGCCCTGAGGCTTTCTCATCAACTTTTGGCATCTTACATGTGAGCCTGAGAATTACTATGTATTCAGGTTTGTACTTCTGACTTGATCATAACCAGGCAAAAACCAAAAAAGAAAACCACATACTTAGATGGAAGCCTAGAAGGAAATAGACACTAGATTACCTAGACTTTGCATTCGTCAAGTGACACAGTCTTTTCATAAGGGTCAGCTGTCATTCTGACAAGAGTCAGTGTCCTTCAGAGTGGCAGCAGATGGCAGATGCTAATGCAGGTAATTTGAAGAGATTTGATAAAGGGACCATTTACCCACTGGGGAAAGACCCCAAGGTCAATGCAGTGGCTCTGGGTGCAAATGGCTTGAGAAGGAATGTAGTGCATACAGATCAGCCCTCTGGGGGCCAGAGCAGGAAGAAAGAGGAAAAGTGACCCTGGAGGGACCATTGATGCTGGTTCCACTGCTCAAGCACCTTTCTCAAAAAATTATTTGCAGATACTCCGGGGCGGGGGGGGGGGGGGACGGGAATGAAAGGGAGAGACAAAACTGAATAGGGGAAAGAGCTACAAGGAAAGTAACAAGTTAAGCTTTTTTTACTTTCTTTCTTTTTTTTTTTTTTTTGAGAGTTAAGTTTTATTGGGGGCTTAAATCCCAGAGAGAGTATCTCAGGTAGCCCTGAGAAAACTGCTCCCAAGTTAAGCTTTTAATTAAGTCTAAATACTTGCTGGTAATATGACTATGAAATGTAATGAAATTTTAAGTCAGAATTCACAAAAAGAAAGTATGGAAATAAGGGCAGAGAGGGGGAGATTAAGAGAGAACCAATCTGGACCTGAAACTCCAGGATTTCAACTTGACTAGAGAGGTCAAGGCTACTGCTCTGAACTCCAGAGGCATCACTTCACCTTATGCCATGAGAAGAGCACCTCCATGAGTTGGGGGAGCCCAAGAACCACTAGGAACGGAGGTAAAGGAGGTAAATTTCTCTGAAAGACTTGTCTTACTTTGGAGGAAAAACTGTAGATATTAATTTGGGGGGGGGGGTGCATCCTCATCATACAGAAGTTCCTGGGCCAAGCCACAGCAGTGACAATGCCAGATCCTCAACCCTCATGCCACCAGGGAACTCCCTAGTTTTTATAGTCCTATAGTGACATAGTGTTAACACTGTAACTGAGCAGGACACTGTGAGGCCTTCCCAGAACTGACCCCTCCATGTCCTCTTCCTGCCTCTTATATGTAGAAAAACTTTAGCCTCCAAGGCCTTCTCTGAGTTCCAAAGAATAAATTTAATCAGAGAATTGAGGAAAATGCAGAAACAAAGGAAAACAGTCGAGTAAAACAAAATAATAATAATGTAGCCATTAAAGGAAGTCAAAGACCTTTAGTTCCTCAAGGGCTGTACATGATATTCTGAGCCATAGCCTTGAGCTATTTTGCAGATACTAAACCGCCCCCAGAAGTTAGGAAGAAGTTAACTGTGTGTTGATCACGAGCACAGAGACCCTAGAAGGGTGATGATATTGGAATCCGAAGGTGGGTGATGCTGACTCGTAACGACCTCCTAACCACCAACCAATCAGAAGAATGTCCACAGCTGATCGTGCATCTTGCAACCCTCTTCCTCCCTCTATTTTTCTAAAAATCATGGGAGATTTCAGATCTTTTGAGCATTAGCCACCTGGACTCCTTGTTTGGCACCTGCAATAAAAATGCTACCTTTCCTTCATCTCAACCTGGTGTCGGTAGATCGGCTTTACTGTTCATGGATGAGCCGACCCACGTTTGTTTCAATAAAAATATATTTCTTAAACAATTATCCTTAAAGGTAACAATAGAAGGCAGAGTGAGCAAATAAATTCAATTGAGCAAAGTCAAGAAAGGAGGAGTTCCTGTCGTGGCGCAGTGGTTAACGAATCTGACTAGGAACCATGAGGTTGGGGGTTCGGTCCCTGGCCTTGCTCAGTGGGTTAAGGATCCGGCGTTGCCGTGAGCTGTGGTGTAGGTTGCAGACGCGGCTCGGATCCCGCGTTGCTGTGGCTCTGGCGTAGGCTGGTGGCTACAGCTCCGATTGGACCCCTAGCCTGGGAACCTCCATATGCTGTGGGTGTGGCCGGCCCTAAAAAGGCAAAAACAGCAACAACAACAGAAAACAACTCAGTATGGCACAAGTAGCAGAAATTCATACAACACTGTAAATCTACTCTAAAAAAAACCAAACAAATCAAGATTAAAAAAAAGAAAGAAATAGAAAGTTTGAATATATAAACAATCAAGGAAGAAATTGAAAACTTATTCTAAAAAAAATACAAAACCCAAATAGTTTTATGGGCTAATTCTATCTATACTACATTAAACTGAAATCCACACGTTATGTTAACTATTCTAGAAAACAGAGAAAGTTGAAAGCTTCCACTACCTCAACTTCTGTGAGACTAGCCTAACTGGTGAAATGTGCATGGTACAATCCTGTTTATATCATCAACAGTCTATATTCTTATGTATGTATGTTTGATGCGAATTACAAAAATTCTCAAATTTTACCACCAAACCATTATCAGTGAATCATCAACGTGAGATTGTGAGGATGAAAAATAAGAGCGCAAATCTTATTTCAAATTTTATATCATTCTGTATTATTTAATTTTTTTTTTTTTTGGCTTTTTAGGGCTGCACCTGTGGCATATGCTAGTCCCCAGACCAGGGGTCGGACTGGAGCTGCAGCTGCCAGCCTATGCCGCAGCCACAGCAACACTGGATCCGAGCCACACCTTCAACCTACACTGCAGCTTACGGCAATACCAGATCCTTAAACCACTGAGCGATGTCAGGAATCCAACTCACAGAGACAAGGTCAGGTCCTTAACCCTCTGAACCACAATGGGAATTTTAAAGGTTTTATGTGACTTTGATCAGAAAACCCTTTTAAATATTCCATTTAGAAATGGAAGTAAAATGGATATTCTGGTTCTTTAGCTGCAGAAGCAGAACAGACTTTTTAGGCTAAACCATTTCCATCTAGCGTAGACAGTGTAGCCTCGAGGAAAGGGTAACTTTAGACACATTGTTTAACCTCACTTTCTTTCAGTTTCCTCATCTCTGAATTGGGAATGAGAAGAGTAACTGACCAGCAGGATTGTTGTGAGGGTTAAACGGGATAACATGAGAAGCTAGCACAGAGCAAATCTTAATAAAAGGTCAGTAGTATCAACATCCTCGTCATGGACTTTCAGGTGTGCTAAGGATTCTCGGAGATCACCGGATACATGTTAACCGTGACCGGTGCAGTTTGATGGTTCCTCTGCACTGGTGCTACTGAGCATGCGAAATGCACATCTTCCAAACTGAGAGGCACCAGGAGTGCAAGATACAGGCTGGATGTTAAAGACTTCGCTTGGGGAACGTAAAATATCTTCTTAATAACTTTCAATTGATTACAGGTTGAATTGATCGTTTGGAGATTATTGGATTACATCAAATATATTAAAATTAATTTCGCCAGTTTCTTTTTACCGATGTGGCCATTAGGACATTTTAAATTACTTAGGCGGCTTGCAATCTGTTTTTATCACATAGTCCTGTGTTAACCACCACTAACAAGGGCTCTCAGACTTTATTTTTTTTAGTGATGGGGAAACACCACCTCCAGAGAAAAGACACCTGCAGTTATTAGGAAGTCCTTCTTTAGATCAGGTAAACGCCATCCCTTCGATGGCTCCTTGTGGGTCCAGGCTCTGCCACCCAGAGACACACACAGCGGATCCCTCCTCCGAGTGATAGATGTTCACGAGAAAGCTCACAAATGAGACAGTGTGTGGGAAAACACTTGAGAAGCGTGAAATTCACAAAGACCTAAGCAGAAGGACGGCTGGGCAGATTTTGAAAGCTGCCTGGGGAGGGGGCAAAGAAATGATGTTGCCGTGAGCTATGGTGTAAGATGCAGATGTGGCTCGGATCTGGCATTGCTATGGCTGTGGCAGCTGTAGCTCCGATTAGACCCCTAGCCCGGGAACCTCCAAGTGCCATGGGTGTGGCGCTAAAAAGCCAAAAAAAAAAAAAAAAAAAAGAAAGAAAGAAAAAGAAAGCTGCCTGGGACTTCCAGAACTTCATGCGTTTTGGTTTTTTCCTGGTAATTTGTTACAAGGCTTGAATTTTGACCTTGTTGCAATTCTGAGGTCAGTCCTTTATCTTCAACACCTCTCAGAAAATCATGAGCCCTGATGTTGCTCCTCGTTTGATTAGAATGTGGAGAGATGTAACTTGGTCCCCATGCTGTACAGTGGGGGGAAAAAAAAAATCATAGAAATACTCACAGAGTCAAGGTAGAACCCAGAGTCCTGAAAGCTGCACCGATTGTCATGTACAGAGAAAGGAAAGTTGTTATTCACAGCTTGCTGGAAAAAAGCAAGGAGGGAAGAGATAAAAGGCACACGTCAGAACCCCAGTATGCTTCCCGAATCCGCCTACAGTGGTGTGAAAGGAGTCAAGACAGAGGAGGCAAGGTGACGTCTAAGTAGGAATTAAACTCATCAATAGCAATGGAGGAAACAGCACAGGAGTGAGGTCACAGTGTGTACATCAGCTCTAGGCTTTGAAGAGCAACCTTGGAGTTCCCTGGTGGCTCAGTGAGTTGAGGATCTGGTGTCATCACTGCTATAGCTCTGATTACTGCCATGGTGTGGGTTTAATCCTTGGCCCGGGAACTTCCAAATGCTGCGGGCGTGACCAGAGTTAAAAGAAACTGAACCTTATTGCCAACTTGCTAAAAATTATAAAGATTCTCCTTAAAACACCTTATTGGGAGGCAAGGGAAGTTGATGGATGGGCATGGAAGCCAATTTTGAAGCCATCTTCTTCAACTGGCCAATAAAGGACCCTAGACTGGAGCCCTGGCCCAGGGTGGCTGCGTGTGACGTCAGCCCCTGCTTCCCTTCTGGCCACTTCATGCCCTTAAAGCTGCTCCTGAACTGGCCAGGAGGGTACACCATGCATGTTGACAACTCTGTTCACGGAGGAGCCTGACTTTATCATCTGGACCAGGAGGCAGTTCCTTCTAGAGAGGGTTGGAAATAATATAGTGACCAGTGTCTGGGGTGATGACGCCAGCAGAATGTGGGACCCAGGGAGGAGAAGTGAGCAGTTCCTCCAAGGAAGAGTTGTCTGGCCAAAGTGCCAGCCGAACCATGCCCTCAGAGACCCCGGGGGCATATGCAGCCCACGCGCTGGACTCACTTTCTCCCGGAGTTTGTAGATGGGCGGCAGCTTCTCCTCCACTCGCTGCCGTAAACGTGGACTATGGGACTCCTTTAACATCGTGCTTGTGATGGATTCTGGTGTCTTTTGCATGAGTCCAATGTGAGGAAACTAGAAAAACAGCACACGCCTTGATTAAAACCAGACCCATCTGACTCTCCAAGCCAAGTATCAGGGCTTCCTCCGTAAAGCGATTAAAATGCAATTTGGGTGTTTCTGGCATGCGATGGCAAATGGCATCGTTTCTATAATTTTCAAGCATTCTGTCCAAGACAAGAAATACCGTCAGAGCCTGAGGCTACCACTGCCAGTTGTTTCGAGTTACAGGGGCCACCCTGCTGCTTGGAGCCTGGAAGTGTTTCTGCAGCCTGGAGAGGAGGGGTGGTTCATGAGAGGGATCGGATGTTCTCCCACGGGAGAGAACTGTGTTACCTGGGCTCTTCCTTCTGGTCAGAGAGCTCCCCACGCTTGGGGACACACGGCAGCCCAAGTTCACAGGGGTGAGCCAGCCTCCTGCAGGAATGAGGTGGACCTTAGGACCCCGGGAAGGTGGGGAGAGAAGGGTGGTGTTGAGTCTCCACTGAGAAGGTACAGTGTGTGACCAAGCAGGACCCAGGGGACCTTCCCAGAGGGAATCCCGACTCATGTGCCTGCCTTTTTATCTACAGAAAATCTTTGGTCAAAGGATCAATTTAATCAGAAAGTGAGAAAATACAGAGAAGAAGGAAAACAGTCAAGCAAGACAGAATAATAACAGTTTAGCCACTTGACCAAGTCAAGGACCTTGAGTTCTTCCTCAAGGACTAGAGAGAATATTCTGAGCCTTGTCCTTGCAGCTGTGTTGCTGGTGCCGAAGCCCCAGAGGTGCAAGAAGTCAACTGTGTGCTGCCCACAAGCACGCAGACCCCAGACCACTTGGACCCAGAAGGGTGAAGATGCTGACCCCCGATGACCTCCCCACCCACCCATGAGCTGACCACACCCTGCTCCTCGAACACTGTAAGATGCCTCGGTCCCCCTCCAAGGGGGGCACAGTCCTTGAGACACTAGCCTGCTGTGTTCCTTCTTTGCCTGGCAATGAAAGCTGCTTTTTCTGTTTCCCGAAGCTCTGTCTCCACATTTCTATTTGGCATCGGGGTACAGAGGCAGCTGAGATTTCAGCAGCAAATGGGTAGGAAAATTGTTCCAGAGGCTGGGTGGGGAGTGGGGGAAGTCTTTAGTATCCTCTCCAATGCACAGAAGGGAAGGAAAGAGGACTGGGCTGAGGGAGGTGGTCCCCACGAAGGCCTGGCTCACCCGCAGGGAACTCCAGCCATGGGATGGCTTCCCAGAATTGGCCTAAACTGGAGTGAGAGGACTGGGCCTTTCTGTGCCCTGGTCACTTGGTCCGTGGGTGTGTGCTGCCCTAGGAAGAGGGATGACTTTGAGGAGGCACCTCTCCTCAGCCAAGGAATGCCTGGGGTGGGGGCGGGGGGCTCCTGGGCCACACTCTTGACAGCTGGGGGAAGGGGAAGATTCCCAAAGCTGGATGCGGGTGGTGCTTGATGGCCATGTAACGCACCCCAGGTTTATATAAAGAGCACCACTTAAAATCCACCCCAATGGGAGTTCCCTTTGTGGCACAGTGGTGACAAACCTGATTAGCATCCATGAGGACACAGGTTCGATCCCTGGCCTCGCTCAGTGGGTCGGGGATCCAGCGTTGCCGTGAGCTGTGGTGTAGGTTGGCAACTGTAGCTCTGAGTTGGTCCCTAGCCTGGGAACTTCCATATGCTGCCCATACAGCTGTAAAAAGAAAAAAAAAAAAAAAAAAAAAGCAAAAAAAAAGAAAACAAAAGCCACCCCAACAAAGTGGCCTTTGAGGCAGGGATCTTCAGAAGAGGACTATGAATGGAAACTAAAATACAAAGAGAAGGCAGAGCCCCAAGTCTCCATGAGATTTCCTGCAAAGTGAAGAAGCAGAATGCGGCGGTGGGTCAGGCAGCAGATTCAGAAGCCCTGAGTCCAGTCCCAGCTTTCTCTCCCCTACGAGGTGAGCCTTCTGCAAGAGACCTAAATTTTCCAGGCCCCAGTTTCTTTATCTGTAAAATGGGAATAACAATACCTGCTTGAAAGGGTAGATGTGATTGATTAAGAGAGAGAATATGCATGTACCCAGAGAGTATTCAACAGCCGTTGGCAGGTTCTCTTTTTGCTCACAGCTGTCCCCTCCCTTGTCCCCAAACCTGCCGTCATCACCCCAGGCCAGTCCTCCTCCTTTTTTGGGGATTATAATGATATCGGCTAATTTGGCTGTTCTGTTCTATTTCTTCTCAAGTTAGGAGATCCCTGTGTATCCGGGTGGCTTTCGCTTAATCTCTGCACAAGAGTGTGTTTAGGATGCTCTGTATGCCAAAAGGTGGAAAGAGTATGTCATGGATGAAGGGTCCTTGGTGGGGCCGTGTTGGCAGAGAAAATGAGAAGCAACGGGCTAGAATGACGCACAGCAGTGGAGGGAATCTGCAACACAGCGCTGAGTGGAAAGAAGAAACAGAATGAGATCTGTAACCCCAAACCATTTATGTAAATAAATAATCCGCACACACAAAACAACAATACATAATTTACAAAACACATCCAAACAAAAGAACTCCCATTAAACACTGTGTGAACGCCTGCGGGGCGGGGGGGGGGGGGGAGCGTAGCCACAGTTTGAAGGGTGATCAAACAACCACACAAAACCACATGCCATCATGTGTTCAGGCTCTTCGAAGGATGAGCAGAAACCTGGCAACAGGGTCACCTGGGAAGAGGGCACGGGGAAGAGGCAGACTTTTTGGCCATCATTTAAATGTTTTTTAACAAAGCGTATCTGTTCCTTTGTCTTGTTTTCCACAATGAAAAGAGTTGTATTTGTTTCTGATTAGAGTTGTAACACATACCCCGTGGTTTTAAAACATTCAAACCATATAAGGATCCGGTTTGGATCCCGTTGCTGTGGCTCTGGTGTAGGCCAGTGGCTGCAGCTCTGATTAGACCCCTAGCCTGAGAACCACCATATGCCAGCAAGTGCGGCTCAAGAAAAGGCAAAAAGACAAAAAAAAAAAAAAGTTCAAACCATAGAGAAAAACATAAGGAAGGAAGTAAAATTCCCCTGAAATCCCACCACTCTTTCCCCTTAACTCTGCAGTAGCCGTCCTCCCCGTTCGTCCCTTTGCAACTGTACAGCCATATAAAAGATTAATTTTGCATCCATAGGATCATATTAGAAAGGTGATTTTGAAAAATTATGAACACCTTGTTTTTAACTTAAAAGTAACTTTCGGTTTCTTTCTCCTTCCCCTTCTTGTGACTCCCACTGCCACCCCAGATGGCAACTGAGCTCTCATTTTTACAAACACCTGTACCTGGAGAGGTGTCTTACACTGCTTTACAAAAATTGGACCGTTTGATACCTACCCTTTTGCATCTCGATTTTCTCACTTAGCAATATATCCTAGAATTTCTTCAAAGTTAAGCGATGATACATTTCTTTTTTCCTTTCCTTTTTTTTTTTCCCCCTCGCTTTTTAGAGTCGCATCCACAGCATACAGAAGTTCCCAGGCTAGGGTTCGAATCGGAGCTGCAGCTGCCAGCCTACACCACAGCCACAGCAACGCGGGATGCCAGACCTACACCACAGCTCACTGCAATACTGGATCCTTAACCCACTGAGTGAGGCCAAGGATCAAACCCGTACCCTCATGGATCCTAGTCAGGTTGGTTACTGCTGAGCCACGACGGGAGCTCCAAGCTATACATTTCTAAATCATCCTGTATTATATTTTTTTATGTTTTAAACCATTTTTAAGTAAAAAAAAATTTTTAAGAGAATGGGGTTTTAGTCATTGGATCAGCTTTGTTTTGGAAGTGAATGCTTTCCAGAACTTTTATTTATGACTTTGACTATACCTAGACTTGATGTTATTTTTATGGCTCTTTGCCAATCGCTTATTTTATTTTATTTTTTGGCCACGCCCACAGCATGCAGAAGTTCCCCTGCCAGGGATCGAACCTGAGCCACAGGAGAGACAATACAGGATCCATCCATAAGCACGAGGCTACCAAGGAACTCCTTACATAAATTTAAATAATATAAAGGGCCTCCAGCCTCAGAACCCTTCCCTGTTCCTTCCTTCCATCTGACTTTCCAAGCTCTGGAAAATCCAACTGGGGTTGGGGAGCTCTTCTCCCAAACCTTGGGAAGAATCTCCCACCAACTACATGACACTGACTTGAGTTCATTTGTATTCTGCAAGTCTGTGGACTAAATCACTGTAAAAAAAAAATGGCTCTAGCATTTTAATTTCACTCTTTTAAAATATATATTTAATGGCTATAACATGATAGCTGTGAAATAAACCCTTCTGTTAGATATTGTAACCGTGAAATATAGCTTTTGAACCAGTTGGCAGTGAAATTTTTGCTGCATTCAATCACTCAATGACTGAAATGTTAAGCAGGAAGGTGAAAGTGTGTGCAGAAAGCTTTTCCTACCCGGCAACAACCAGATTACCACCAGCAAGGTCAACTGCAAAATGACTGGTACCTCGAATGTGGCAATTACTGTCTCCCGAATGAGCTGCTGCTGGTGCAAAGCCAACAATTTCTTTAATTTCCCCAACTCATCTACAAGTTACTTTGGGACATTTCATGTCAGCACTATTCTTTTTTTTTTTTTTTTTTTCGGTCTTTTTGCCTTTTGTAGGGCTGCTACCGTGGCATATGGAGATTCCCAGGCTAGGGGTCTAATCGGAGCCACAGCTGCTAGCCTACGCCAGAGCCACAGCAATGCGGGATCTGAGCCGTGTCTGCGACCTACACCACAGCTCACAGCAACACCGGATCCTTAACCCACTGAGCAAGGCCAGGGATCGAACCTGCAACCTCATGGTTCCTAGGCAGATTCATTAACCAATGCGCCACAACGGGAACTCCCACACTATTCTTTTTATGCTCTTAGGTGCTGGCAGCAGGTGAGACAAAGCTTCTTCACCTGAACGGGGCCCTGGTACAGCCTTGGGATCCCAAAAGGGATGAAGCATTCTTTCTCAATTTCTCCCTCAGAATGCTGACTTTGGGGTGGCAATGTGGCTAGTTAAAACATACCTCCCCCGCAAAAGAAACAAAAGTTAGAGTTCCAGTTGTGGCTCAGTGGGTTAAGAACCAGACATAGGGTCATGAGGATACAGGTTCAATCCCTGGCCTCGCTCAGTGGGATAAACATCACCGTGAGTTGCAGAGTAGATTGCACATGTGGCTCAGATCCAGCGTTGCTGTGGCTGTGGCATAGGCTCCAGCTGCAGCTCCAATTCGACCCCTAACCTGGGAACTTCCATATGCTGCAGGTACGGCCCTAAAAAAAAAAAAAAAAAAAAAAGAAAAAGAAAAAAATTTGTTTTAAATACCTCCCCAAACTCCTTTGGCGCTCACCTGGCCACGTGACCCACTGAGATGACCACAGAAGTCTGTGGGTGGGGCGCCGGGAAAGCCATTGTTTCCCCAGAAGAAGGAGCAGACGTGGCGGACAGGTGCCTCCATCTTTTTGTTCTTTGACCTTCCCCTCATGCACCTGCCTCAGTTGAGCCCCACACTGAGGGTGACAGGACGGAAGGCTGAAAAGAACCTGGACCTGAGGACATCCTCAGGCACCTGTACCAGTCCTGAACGGCCTCCTCTTGGACTGACGGCAACTAGAGAAACAGACCCCCGTCTGCTAAAGACACTGTGGTCAGCTTCTGACAATATTCAGTCAAACGCAATCCTAACTGATATTGTAAGTGAGAAAAAGAGGCAAAGCTGGGAGTTCCCACCATGGTGCAGCATAAACAAATCCGACAAGGAACCATGAGGTTGCCGGTTTGATCCCTGGCCTTGATCAGTGGGGCTGAGGATCCAGCATTGCCATAAGCTGTGGTGTAGGTCGCAGATGCGGCTCGGATCCTGTGTTGCTGTGGTGTGGGCGTAGGCGGCAGCTGTAGCTTCAATTCAACCCCTAGCCTGAAAATCTCAATATGCCATGGATGCAGCCCTAAAAAGAAAAAAAAAAAAAAAAAAAAAGAGGCAAAGCTACTTAATCTGAGAAGCTTACTTTGTCTCTTCCTGACAGATTAGTATTGTGGAGTTTACACTATTTCCCATTTTACTTTGGCTGCCAGGAAACTCAAATTTGATGTCCAAATAGCTACTGTATAGGCTGAATGGCCTGTGTATAGCTATGTTATATATTTTTCAGTCTCGGATGCTTATTCTAAAGTATATTTAAACTGGTTCTGAATTTTTTTTTCTATATTTACTCGTTTATTGTGAATATTTTCCATACATTACTTTAAATCTTTATGGAATGGAGCAGGGTATACAAGAAAGAACATATGTGTAAATACATGTCCTTTGGAATCTGCGGGGGATTCATTCCAGGCCCGTACCCCACCCTGCGGGGAGAAAAATCTGCAGACATTTAAGTCCCTTCCTTGCCTTTCTCTGCCTGCAAGCTTTGTAAAGCAGACACACATACACACACACACACACACACGTACATTACATATATACATATATTATGTATCATCTATACAACAGCAAGTATTGAGCGGTTACTATGTTTCCGTGTATTATACTCAGCACATCTGCATGAATTATCTCATTAATCCCCACCATGGCTCTCTAACCTTGGCACACTGTGTTCCGTTTAACAGGTGAAGAGACTGAGATTTAAAAAGACTAAGCTGCTTAGCCAAGGTCAGGTCCAGGTGAGTACAGTCATGTTTTTAAACCCTTAGGCCCCAATTTTCCACTTTTGTTCTTCTTCTTTTTTTTTTTTCCGTCTTTTTAGGGCCGCACACGTGGCCTATGGAAGTTCCCAGGTTTGAGGTGTAGCCGCCGTCCTACACCACAGCCACAGCAACTCAGGATCCAAGCTGCGTCTGCAACCTATACCACAGCTCACAGTTCAATGGGAAGGCCGGATCCTTAACCCTCTGAGCGAGGCCAGGGATCGAACCCCTGTCCTTATGGATACCAGTCGAATTCATTAACTGCTGAGCCACGATGGGAACTCCTTTTTCCTTTTAAACAAACAAACAAAAAATATTTTTCTATATATTACTCCCTTAAAAGAGGTTGCTGTAAAGTTCTCTCTGATATAACTAGTGGGGAGGTGGCGGGGGAGGGGGGGGACCAAGATGCCAGCCCAGGCATTCTACAACACAGGCAGTAGAATAAATTATACAGATGTCAGAAGGTAGATATTACGGAAAAGAGGAAGAGTAGAGCAGGGAAAAAGGGGAAACTATCAGCTGAAGCGCCGTGGGCGGACCAGGCGCTTAAAGGCCAAGGTCAAGGTGGGGCTCGGCCAGCACTACAAAAGGGCTCTTTGAGGAGCCCTGAGGCAGACAAAATTACAATGATTATTATTAAAAGAAGAGAGAGAGAGAAAGAGTGGCGCACACAGCAATTCCTACCCAGTGGACATTCGCAAGGTGCCAGTGTGCTGAGTATTTTATACACAGATTTATTTCATTTAATCTTCCCAAGAACACTGTGAGATGCCCATTTCACAGAGGAAGGAACTGAGGCTGGGTGAAGGGAAGTGTCAGATTATGGTAAGCAGCAGAAGCAGGATCTGAACTCGGTTCTGTGCCCTGCCCACACCCATGTGGCCTGAGAGAGGCCAGAGAGGGAATATCTTTCTTACCCATAGTCCCTCCTTGTCTGAAGGTGGGTTGAAGCGTCTCCCTTTGGCCATTTTCTGCAGGAAGCTGAAGGGGGCTGAGGCTGGCTCTCTTATCTCTCCATTGTCACAGAAGCGCTACCCCTGGGAAGCCACCCCTCCTTGCTCCTGATCTTTAATTCTCAGCCTCTGCCATGAAGGGAGGTCTGGGAGTGGTCCCTGTTGTCATAGAATCAGAGCCACCCATCACAATGGGGGGGAGTGTGGGTCTTCCAAGCCCCCGAGGGCTCCTGCTGCTGGTTCTTGCAGTGGCCACTCCCCAGTGTATGAGCCACCAGGTCCCAGGTGAGGAAGCCCATCAACAGCTCAGACAGGTGCCGGCAAGACAGTCCTGGGATGATGGCACATATTCATACCCTCTAAAATTCTTGAACCGATGATTGATTTTTTTTTTTTTTGGTCTTTTTGCCATTTCTTGGGCCACTCCCGCGGCATATGGAGGTTCCCAGGCTAGGGGTCGAATTGGAGCTGTAGCCGCCAGCCTAAACCACAGCCACAGCAACATGGGATCTGAGCTGCGTCTGCAAACTACACCACAGCTCACGGCAACACCGGATCCTTAACCCACTGAGCAAGGGCAGGGATCGAACCCGCAACCTCATGGTTCTTAGTTGGATTTGTTAACCACTGAGCCACGACGGGAACTCCTTGAACTGATGATTTTTGAGTTGACTATGCTCATGGTAACCACCTATCCAACCTCTTAGCTTTCTGAGAAGTGAGCTGAATCTTCCCTGTCTACACCCGGGCCTTACCCTGGGCCAGGGCCCAGATCTCCCTCCGTGTCCCAGCTCAGACTCACCCTCTGTACCCTTACCTAGCCACACACCACTGAGGCCCCAAGGAAGCAATGATCACAAGCAATTATTAAATGCCAGGTGCTATGCTCAGCACTGGCATGTGTTTCTATTTTTTCTCCATGACAACCTTCGGTGTTTAAAAATGAGGAGATGGGGCCAGGTACCCAGTGGAGGGGGCTCCATGTCATGGGACAGAGCTACAGAGCTCATGAGCCTTTTTCTCAAGGCCACCTGGCCTCCCCTAAGCTGGGGTGTGGGGGTGGGGGGTGTCCCCTGAAAGCTGGCCGCCTTCTCCAGGCCTCGGCATTCAAGGCTTGCCTCCTTCCACTCAATAATGCGGTTTCTTCTCTTCGGCCTTTTCTCTTTAGGGCCACACCTGTGGCATATGGAAGTTCCTGGGCTAGGGGTCAAATCCGAGCCACATCTGCGACCTACATGGCAGCTTGAGGCAACACTAGATTCTTAACCCACTGAGCAAGACCGCAGATGGAACCTGCATTCTCACGGATGCTATGTCAGGTTCTTAACCCACTGAGCCACAATGGGAACTCCAATAATGTGATTTCTGAATCTCTTTCTTTCTACTTATTATTATTATTATTAGGGCCACGCCTGAGGTATATGGAAGTTCCCGGGCTATAGCTGCTAGCCTACACTAGAGCCACAGCAACTTGGGATCCGCGCTGTGTCTGCGACCTACACCATAGCTCATGGCAACACTGGATCCCTAACCCACTGAGTGAGGCCAGGGATCAAACCCACATTCTCATGCATACCACTTGGGTTCTTTAACTACTGAGCCAAGACGAGAAATCCCTCTTTCTCCTTTTCAAATGTGACTTGAGAGTTCCCTTGGCTACTCCTTATGAGAACAGGAGGAAACATCTACAGGAGAATCTGCCCAGCTCTCTTTTGCTAAGAACCTGTGGCCTCATCCCCCTCTTCCCTAACCATCACCTGGGGTGTCCTAACAGGAGTTGTCGTTAGTGATACAGGACCTCTCCTCCGGCCACGCTGATGTGATGCCTGAGACGAAACAGTCCTCTTGCAACTACGAGGCCAAAGTCAGACAGCGAGGAAGGAGGAGGAAAGATGGTGGCGGCCTCTTTTGGGGCTGGTGAGTCGCTGTGCCAGCTCTGGACAGGCCACCCTGCCTGCTGCCTGCTGACCTCAGAGATGAGGCTCCCTCCTGCCTCTCACTACCTTGCCAGGCCAAGGCCAGCTGTCCCCATGGCCCCAGAGGTGGCATCTGTGTTCCAGGCAGCCAGGGAGAGAAAACAATATTGTACCAATCCCACCTTCTTCGTTCATGGCACGCTCTTGTCATTGGCTCAGCTGCTTCCTTCCAAGGAAGGTTCCTTGCTGCTGCTATGCAGCACTTCATCTCGTGAGCCAGAATTTTGTCACATGGTCACACCTCAGTGTAAGGGAGGCTACAAAATAGGCTTTGTCCTGGGGTGGGGCACTGTCCAGTAGAAGTTTCTTTCTTTTCTTTTCCTTTTTTCTTTTTTGTCTTTTTAGGGCCACTCTTACGGCATATGGAAGTTCCCAGGCTAAGGTTTGAATCAGAGCTGCAGCTGCCAGCCTACACCACAGCCACGTCAGGTTGCAATACAGAACCCAAGCTGCAACTGAGATCTACACCACAGCTCGGGGCAATTCCAGATCCTTAACCCACTGAGCAGGGCCAAGGATCGAACACGTGTCCTCATGGATACTAGTCAGGTTCGTTACCGCTAAGCCACAAAGGGAAATCCCAGTGGAAGTTTCTAGCACTATGAAAGAGACAGACCATCAAGGACAACCAAAGGTTCTGCCACCCTGATGGGTATGGAATATGCTATCTTTTTTTTTTTTTGGCTTTTGTCTTTTTAGGGCCATACCTGTGGCATGTGGAGTTCCCAGGCTAGGGGTCGAATCAGAGCTACAGCTGCTGGCCTACATCACAGCCACAGCAACGACGGATCCTTAACCCAGTGAGCAAGGCCAGGGATTGAACCCACAACCTCATGGTTCCTAGTTGGCCCTGGAATGCTCTATCTTTAACCTGAATTTCCCTGAATTCTAGGGAGAAGCAGCAGAAGAGGATTTGCTGTCTACTTCTCAGCACTGCGGTGACGAAGGAGGTAGGCCCTGTAAAAGTGCTTTGTAAACTGTCAGGTATTTGGAAAAATAAGGATGGACACCCAGGGAAAGCCGTCGATGGTTACTAAATACTTGCATAGTCATTGTTGGATACGACTTTCACAGCACACCCAAGAGTGTGCTGGTTACTTTCCTTACATATCCCCCCTTCCCCCTCACTCCGATTCTTTCTCCACCCATCCCTACCCTGTGTTGCACGCTGGATGCTGCAACGACTGCATCACCTGTTCCCTTGCCCTTTGGCTCTGGTTGGATCCATGCACCAGGAAGAACCAAGGACTCGGAAGGGCAGGAAGAGGCAGGTGAAGGCAGCGGTGTGCTTGTTAACAACCAGGCTCTCGGGAACAAGTTGTCTGGTTTGTGGCGGGGGTTGCCACTTTCCCTGGTGTAAATACTTCTACCTTCGATCTCAAGTGACTCACATCACCAACCACGGAGTTAGGAAGGGATGTAATAGGGGCTCCAGGGCCTCCCTGGGCCAGAGTGTTGATCTCCAGGCCCTTCCCTCCCAGGCCCCACTGTGAAGGAGATGTGTTTCCCCACCTCCACCCACTGCTCTCCTACAGCTGCAGCTCTTACTGTGAAGAGCTCCTTCTCCCTGTCCCTTTGGCCCAGGGGTGAGCGAGGCTTCCTGCTCTCAACGGTCCCTTGTCAGACACCAAGCCCTGCCCCCATCTCTAGGAGGAGACCCTTCATTAAACTCTCTTGGGTCTCGAAGGGTCGTGGGCTCCTGCGTGAACAGACGGCACCTGAGCAGGTATCAGTGGTCATCTCCACCCACAGAGGAGGAAACTGAGTCTCAGAGAGGTGAGGGGACTAACCCTTAAGCACACAGCTAACAGGCAGCAGAACCCAAACTAGAATCCAGATGTATTGAGGCGGAGTTCAATGCCAGCATCCTACAGGGTTCATTCTATGGCACTTTCCTGACCCTGTTAAATTATTGGGTAGTGAATTTTCTAGCGTTGCCTTTAATTTCCTTTCTTTAATCTGCATGAAACCGGGCCTGACTACACACCTGTCTCTTAGCCATGATGCCTGCCCCACGGTGAGCAATGGCAGGCCAGGGGTCAAGTGACTGCCATCGGGCTCCTCTGGTGGCTTTCTCCAGTGGATGTTGACCCACAGCGAACCACGCAATGCTGCATGAACAGTGGGAAAGGATGAGTGCAGAATGCGGCTTCTCGAAGACTCCCAAACTAAAAGAAAGGCAGCCAGGAGGGAGGAGCCAGAGACTCAGACTAAAAACCTAAAAAGGGTGCCATTTCCCACACAGTATTTCACACACATTCACTGCGTCTCCACCGATGGAGCAGAAAATTCTTTAGACCTGAAATCTCATTTCTAAACACATTTTGCACCTCCTCAGTCTTAGGCTCTGTTAAACAAGGTATATGATCACTGGTTAAGATGGCTTCCAATTTTCCACTTTTGAATGATGGTTTAAAACCCTAACAAATTTGTCCAAGAAAATCAAAACTGCATAAAGAAAACCCGGCCAGGAAAAATGAAACTCAATTTTCCTTCAGCTAGGATTTCCTAGCTGCAGATCAGGATGGGGTTGTTCATTGTTGATGCTGTTATTTTCAGAGGTTGGAATTACAGAGCTGAACTTTTTGACTCACCATTTTGAAAACAAGTCCTGTAGCACTTGGGGCACTGAAATCACCGGGGCTGAGAACGGCGGAGGGTCAAGCTTCGTCCTGCCTTGGGTCTTTGCATGTGCTGGGCCCTGCTTGGAGTGCAATGGTGCAAAGCAGCCTGTGAAAGGAGGCTGTGGGAGCAAGGGTGAGCCTGTGGGCATGTTCACTCATTCATTCAACAAACACTCCCTTGAACATCCACCACGTGCCAGCACTACTTTCAAACAGTGCTAAGACAATCACCAAAATCAGGTTCGGTTTGGTTTGGTTTTGTTTTTGCCCTCCCAGAAGTTCAGGGAACAGAACCCGAGCCACAGCAGCAACCCAAGCTGCTACAGTGACAATGCTAGATCCTTAACCCACTGAGCCACCAGGGAACTCCCCAAATCATGTTTTTATACGTAGGAAATCATGGGTTCACTAACACATCAGATGCCCAGCACCCCAAATCACTGATTAACCAAAAATCATTTTCAGCGAGTTCTCTACAACCTTTACATCTAATCATTCCACCCAACGTATTTTTCTGGCATAACAGCTGTTGTGCACTTTAACTTTTAGATCTTTGACATCTGATGCGCTAAGAACCTTATGAAAAGCAGATGTGTCTACCTCTTCCACGTGTTTTCAGTGCCGTCTGCCATTCCTTGTTTTAATTAACGATTTGCTGTCTTTGGCAGGAGAGAAAGGGGCAGAACCGCGGGTGGCATGCAGGAGTGCTTTCACACATGCCTCTGCCATGTGCCCACCTGTGATGCCCTCACAAACTCTCAGACGCTGTGCACACAGCCCTGGCTCAGTGCATCACTTTGCCCAACGAAAGCTTCCCCTCCGCCTTCATGTCCACAAATCCTGGACAGCTTAACTTGCATATGAGGAAAACCGAGCCATCCTCACGTAAAACATTGACCCGCTGAGAAACTCTCAGGCATCTGAAATAGACAACACACTTTCGTTTCACCCTGAAAGGTAAACTATCTGGATTCTTTCTGCAAATGGCAACTGAATTGAGGTGACTCAATTGCACTTTTTAATTACGGTTTATGATTGGTTTGGAGCGAATGGAAGTTGTGATGGAGGCAGAACCCATTTGCACGCCATCTCAGGAAGTGTGCAGGCATCCGTAACGTGAAGCACATTTTTTGTTTTACCCTATGTTGCAAATTATCTGGAAAATTAACTGCCTCTCTCTCCCTTCCGCTCTAGAAAACAATTCCTGGATCAAGGTAAATAAGACAAATTGAAAGATGAAAAGGAGAACTTGACCAATTGGAAGTCTGTTCAACTGCAAGGTGGAAACTCACAGTAACATGTATAGAAACCCTTGACTGCCGCCGACATGAGTCAGCCAGGATATGAGACATTGCCCTGATAATGACTGAATGTTGGATAACCTTGCTGCAACATGATGCTACACCCTTTCCAAACTGTGTCTAGAGAAGCTTTCGGTGAATTGAAAACATGGAGGATTGGGTCACTCAAAGAGCTGCTGCAATCTTTTTTTTCTTTCTTTTTTTTTCCCCCTCTTTTTTGGCCTTCCCACAGCCTATGGAGTTCCCAGGCTGGGGTCTGAATCCAAGCCAGAGTTGTGACCTACACTGCAGCTGGGGCAACACCGGATCCTTAACCCGCTGTGCCGGGCTCAGGATCGAACCTGCATTCCTGTGGCTGCATTGCATCACAGCGGACGCCCTAGGCACTGCTGCAATCTTTGCAAACTGTCCCGGACGCAGGGTCGCGGTCCTCACGGAGCTGGCTCTCTGCTGGGGAGGCAGACATCACCATACAAAGCACTGGCTATAAGAGTGAAAACTCAAGACCACATGACCAGAGGGAGCTGAATGAAGCTGGAGGGCGACCAGGAAGGTGGGGAAGAAGTGAAAACTGATGCTAACCAGCCAAGGGGAGAGGGGAGAGTGTGTGTGGCAGGGGATGGAGATGGAGAGGCCACCAGAGCTCCGGATGTTGAGGACAGCACATGTCAGAGGTGATGGAGGGAAGGGCGGAAGGCAGGCCACTCAGGGCCTCCACGCTGTCCAGGAGTTGTGGACAGGCTTCTTGCCCTCTGTGACCTTGACCAGCCAGCCAATGTTAGGAGCAGGCCGAGACTCGGAGGACAAGCAGCAGCAGCAACAAAACACCAGTTGAAAGCTTCGGCTTTTTGAGGAAAAGAACCTTAGAAATAAGACTCACCCTTAATATGCAGCAGGCGTGCTGAGTTCATTCTCCGAATCTTGAAAAAGACAGGCGGAAATCTTGAGTTTGAGTCCCATTTCCACACTGCTTGGGTTTGTAATTCCTATTTTCACGTCTGTGTTTGCATGTTTGTTGAGGTTTATGGGAAGACTTGATGCTATTGTTTTTCACCCCCTGGAAAGACAGCTGCTTTTGTCCCCTCGCAGTTTGAATGGGACAGTCCTCTGAAGACACAGAATAAAAGACAGCAGTAATTACAAGTGTGGTTCCACACAGAGAGCGCTGGAATGGAAAATGCCAGCCTCCACAATTGTAAAGCAAAACAGCCACATAAATGTGTATTTTTTTCAGCTGAGGAGAAAATGAACAGTGTCTTGGAACATGATGGAAAGTTCGTCCCTACCCCATGCAGGGAGCAGTGCCGAGGAGGCAGGGTCCCCAACGAAGGAGAGATCTGTAGGCCTTTTGAAATCTCTCTCCTCTTCCTGGGTGCCATAAAACATAACGGAGATTTCATCAACTTGGCAGGAAATGCTGAGCTAATAAAAGAGCCTTGTTACAAAGATAATAAGAAGACAAAGTCACGAATGACAGACATGGGCTGAATCCTGGCATCAGGCTCCACTCTCTCCAGCTCGCCAGAGATGCGAGGTTCATCAACTCAGTTAATCGTGTGAATGACCGCCCATTTGTCCTTTCCTGCTCTGCTCCTTCTCTACATTCCAGGGTATTTCTGCCCACAGAGGGTACCCGGAAAAGGCAGAGAGGAAACGGACGCAGCAGCCAGTCTTGCCACATGGCCTTCTGCCCAGGGTCTTTTTTTCCCTACCTCCAAGGTTCTTCCCTCTTTCCTGCTAAGTTGGCTGGGAGGCAGGGAAGCTGCCCACCCCCAAGGCCTCACTGCTCCAGGGATGGTCCCTTGCATCAGCAACCAGAGCATCCCTTGGGAGCTGATTAGAAGTACAGCGTCTTCAGGCCCCTGCCCAGACCTACTGAATTAGAACCTGCATTGTAACAAGACTCCCGGGAGACCTTGCGCACATGAAGGCTGAGAGGCGCCGCCCCAGGAGTTGCGAGGACCCGGTCTGTGCTGAAGACTTCCTCAGTCTTTCTGTGGAAGGATGGTGGATTCTGGGCCTCTGTGGGTCCGTTTGACCTTGTACGTACCGATGGGCCCTGTGGCCTCCTCCTGTGATAACCATCACTGTCCTTTTAGACTTTTAAAGATTTGGAAACCAAAGTAGGAGGCGAAAAGAGTTGACATCATTGTTGACCAAGGAGGTTTCCCCACCTGCGCTTAAATCCTTTTCAGATGGTTCCACGCCGACCTTCCTGTGCCTGATCTGGAAGGAGAGACGTGGAGAAAGGTTTCCCCCGAGGTCTCCGCACTGTGCTGTTTCCTTGCACAGTTACATGAACACGCGGCAGTGTGGTTGTCCTAATGGTTCATTGAGATGGCTGCCCCATGGTCTCCGCTGGGGCGCAGGCAAATGAGAGTAAACCAGATCCACGGTCCTGCCGCGCCACGGTCCAGGGGATGTGGGAGAATGACCACATGAGGGCTGTGCGCCTAATTAAGCACTTAGTCAATAGCCCGCTCCCTCTGGACCGAGCGTGATCCATTGCGGGCACGAGATCAAGCTGGGCAGTGAATGTGGGTAACTCATGCGGGAAGAATTCGTTTGAGGAGAGGGTGGATTGATTGGAATTAGTTATTTCAGAAGCAGTGCTGGAGACCTCGGCAGAGAGAAAGCCCTATCCTTCCTCGAGCGATTCCAAATAGCCTTCTTCACAAAGGGGAGGCGCGGACCACATCCAGCTCGCCAGGGGCACACGGGAGTGTGGACCCTTTAGAGGCAGCATCCGAAGGCACAGGTGTGTAGGGTCACCGGGGTGGGCTCAGAGGTTTGGGGACAGACTGTCGCAGGTATGCACACAGCTCTGGGCTGCCTGAGACCTCTAATTGTTTCACAAAGAGATGAGAACTCTGCTTTTTATCTGACGTCTCAGGACAGCTTATGGAGCGCCCTGTCTGGCTGTACAGCACATAATAGCATTGTTAGGGGAAATGTCAGCGGAAGCACTGAAGGGTGGAAAACATGAAATCAAATTTCTCACATGACAACAGCTTGGGTATTTATTGGACTTTGGCTTCCGCCGAATGGAGCCGAGGATTCTTTTCAGGCTGATTCTCTCCGACACCGCACAGCGTTTGTCCAGCTGACCCACCCCAGAGTGAAGGCTCTTTAACAAGTCATCTACCCTTTCCCCTCCCCGAAAGAGGTCTGGAATGGTCTCTTCACAGAGAAATCATTTTTGGAACATCCCCAGCCTCCTAAGACTTCGCCTTGTGTTCTTACATCAGCCTTCTGCCGGGGTGGCTGCATCCGTAAGACATCTTCCTCCACTGGCATAATTAAAAGAGATGTTCTCCCTTCCAACGCTGTGGTACATTTACATTCAAAGTTATTTTGCTCTCTCATTGCCCTTGCCCTCAAGGAATTGTGGGAATTCAAGTTAATAGGCTTTTAATGGTCCTGTGATAACTATGATTATAAACTGTGCATCGACGTTCAGCTGCATGTCTTGCAAAGACACCGCCATCGCTTTTGATCCTTGGTGGATATTTGGTTTTCAGTGTTCAGACACCACCATTTAAAAAGAAAAAAAAATTAAAGGCACCTTGTTTGCTTTACAATTGCTTTGATAACAATTGTAAAGCCTTTAAACACACATTTTCCTTTTGATATATTAGCGGTATTCAGAAACACATCCTGTTGCTAAAAATTAAATTTCAAAGTCTACAATTGTATTTCCTGCTTCCCTTCAGAGGGGAAGATGCTGGGTTTATTTAAAACATATGCAACATATTGGACACGTGTGTGCGCACACACCCACACACTCCCATGCACTCACATGTACTTATGCACTGCTTTCAACCTTTCACTGCCAAATATTTAGAAATAAATTTTTACTGTGTGCTCTGAACATATAATTGCTGCTTTGAGGCTAGTTAATGAAAATATACTTTTCTTTGAAACATGTTGGTTCTACTGAACAAGTCTTTCCTTGTGAGTTCATAGATGAATCAATAGTGAGCCTCCTTGAAAAAAAAAAAAGAGGCATTCTGATCATTGTTGCCAGATGTCTCAAGCAAGCCTGCCAAGCTGGGGCCAGAAACACAGCCTTAAAATAGTAGGCATGGAATTGCATCATCAGCCAATTAGGGCCTTAGAGCAAATTAGCTCTCATTTCCCATTGGCCAGAGCAGCTGTGCCTGGACAGCCTGGGGAAGTACCAGCAGCATCTTCTACTCTGGCCAATGGTTGCTGACATCTGAAAAGGCCACAAAGAACAGTCAGCCCCCAATTAAAAAAAAAAACCAACAACAAACGAAACAGAAAAACCTGCCTTGCTGAAACTCCTCACTTCCCAGGAACCTCCCCACGGCCTCTCTCCGAAGAGCCAGGCGTTGTGTGGACAAGATAAGGCCTGCGGTTTGAACAGTTCCAAATGGCAAAGGCTTCACAAAGCTGGCCTCTAGCAAGAAGGTCTTACTCTCAGAGTGAAAGGTGGGTGATTGCACAACAGACAGCACAGCGCTGCCCTCTTGAATAACTACGATCTCAAGTCAGAGACTGAATTTGCCATCAGTTTTAGCAGAGATGTTCCAGTGAGGGTCCATGGGAAGCATGAACCCGTAAAGACCAGTGCCTCTGCAAGGAACAAAGGACAACCGTAGCAAGAGTCTTGTCTACAAAGGTCAGCTCTTGGCAACATCTGCCCAACTGGGCGGCTAGGAGCATTTTAAATGCTGTCCAGTGGTGCTGCCAGGACTGGCATCAGGACCAAGAATTAAGAAATTGCTATTGGCAGCAAAGAGTAATTTGATTGCAATAGTTCCCCAAAGCCTTAAAACGTCTATATTTATGATCCAGCAATTTTACTGCCGAAAATTTACCCCCAAGAAAATATTCAAATACTTGCACAAAGATGTATCCTTAAGTATGCTCATTACACTATTTGTTAGAGAAAAAAATTTTGAAATATAATATAAAGGTGAAGACAATACAATCATGAAAAACACAGGATGACACAGAAAAATGTTTACACTGCATTGTACAGTAAAAAGGAAAGATAAATGCTTCCATAGGATGATTCCCTTTTGTAAAATATATGAATATACATATTTGTGGAGATGGAAGATTACACCAGAATTTTAGAATAAATTGAGGGTTTTTTTTTCTTTTTAGGGCCTCAGCCACAGCATATGGAGGTTCCCGGGCTAGGAATCCAATCAGAGCTACAGCTGCCAGCCTATACCACTGCCACAGCAACTCTGGATCCTTAACCCACTGAGTGAGGGCGGGGATTGAACCTGCATCCTCACAGACACTATGTTGGCAATGCAGCCAGGAGCATTTTAAATGCTGTCCAATGGTGCTGCCAGGACTGGCATCAGGACCAAGAATTAAGAATTAACTATGTTGTGTTCTTAACCTGCTGAGCCACAGCAGGAACTCCCTTAATTGAGGTGTTTTGTTTTGTTTTGCTTTTTTTCTTTTTAGGCCTTTTCCAAATTTCCATGAGTATATATTGCTACTGTGATCAGAAACAAAATTGAAATAATTTTAAAAAGAAGCCATAGCAGAGTTCCCATCGTGGCTCAGCGGATATGAATCTGACTAGCATCCATGAGGACGCAGGTTCGATTCCTGGCCTTAGCTCAGTGAGTTAAGGGTCCAGCATTGCTGTGAGCTGTGGTGTAGGTCGCAGTTGTTGCTTGGATCCCGAGTTGCTATGGCTGTGGTGGAGGCCAGCAGCTGTAGCTCCGATTCGACCCTAGCCTGGGGACCTCCATATGCCAGTGGTACAGCCCTTAAAAAAAAAAAAAAAAAAAAAGAGGCGTTCCTGTCGTGGTGCAGTGGTTAACGAATCCGACTAGGAACCATGAGGTTGCGGGTTCGGTCCCTGCCCTTGCTCAGTGGGTTAAGGATCTGGCGTTGCCGTGAGCTGTGGTGTAGGTTGCAGACGCGGCTCGGATCCCGCGTTGCTGTGGCTCTGGCGTAGGCTGGTGGCTACAGCTCCGATTGGACCCCTAGCCTGGGAACCTCCATATGCCGCGGGAGTGGCCCAAGAAATAGCAAAAAGACAAAAAAAAAAAGAGAGAGAGAGAGATAAAAAGAAGGCACAGCAAAGCAAGTAATGCGTGATCAATGTCTTACAACAGTTCAAGACCTGGACAAGGGGATGGGCATGTAAATTAAACTGTAAAACATAGAGAATCAGTGACGGCCTGCTAAGAGTAGAGTGGGCTAGACTGGCTATGGCCGTGAATTCGCATGTGTTCCAGGAAATGTTTTACAGGCAGCCCTCCACGTTGTGTTAGGAGCTGAAGGTATCACGGTGAATGATCAGAGGTTGGTACTCGAGAGGGCACGTGGCCTGAATGAGGAATGAGTCCACATTTCCAAAGAAGCCTTTCATCCCACTCTTGTGGGAGGCCAAGTTCCCCCAGCAACTCTGGTGGAAGCCGCTTTAATAAGCTTTGCATTATGGAAAGTAAAACCATATAATGCTTGAAGTCTGCAGTGGCATAACACTTGGCCTTAACCCAGACTTCTGAGAGTGAGACCTGAAAGTCAGACAGTGAGGAATAATGAAGTTCCAGGTCCAGCAGTAGCCCTGCTGAGATCTGTAGGAAGGCTAGGATGGGCCAAAATATCTTCATGGGCTCTTCTGAATACAATCTGAAACTTTCAGAACTTCCATCCTCAGAAATAAGACCCCAAAAAGGTAGGTCCTGTCAATTGGGGATATACCTCCTCCCCATTATTGAAAAGCTTTTGAAACATCCAGGTTAATTTTTATAGTGAATAAGCCACCTGCCTTCCACCTGGCAGTGGGTTAAGGCAGGGCCCAAGGGCAGTGGCCAAGCCACCAAAGCCAAGGCTCAGACCCAAGGACCAGATCTCAGTGTAACGGGGTAGTTATGAGGGACTTGGGGGCAGGAGGAGCTGGGGGGTCGAACACATTTGGGGCTCGCCTCCCCAGCATCCATTATCCCCTTCCTTCCAGCAACACCCTCAATTTATGTCTCATCCCCACTGTCATTTCATTTGGTTCAGGTGGGGTTGATTCTGCCCTTTTCTCCAGCCCTAGCCAATCAGAGCATCACTTCTCCTGGCAATAATGTTTGTTCCTGGGATGGGCACAAGACAGAACCCAGGCCAGTCAGAGCAAAGCAAATTCAGCTCTAGAGCAGAGAAAGAATCTCCAGCTTTCCTGACAGATTCGAATCCGAAAGCAGGTGGACTGGCATCTCTGAGGCCACTTTCCACTCAGTCCCTCAAGAATGAGGCCAATTCCCAGAGAAGACCTACCCAGAAGAGCTAAGGGAATGTGGTTCTCATCACAGAGGCTGAACCTGCACCTGAGGCCAGCGATACCCTTGAACTTGCCAGCACCCGAGCCAGTAAACTCTCCTTCTCACTGTGAAAGGGAATGAGGATTGAGGGAGAAGCAGAGAGAGAGAGAGAAAAGTCTTGGCCTCACAGGTAAGGGGAAGGGAAGAAAACGAGGGGGATCCTGGAAAGTGATGGAAGAGAAAGAACAGAATCTGCTTCTAGCAGTTTCCGGGCAGCCTAGAGGTTAAGGATTGGTGTTGTCACTATCACGGCTCAGGTTCATTCCCTGGCCCTGGACCTCCTGCATGCCACGGGCGCAGCCAAAATAATAATAAGAATAAGAATAACATTAAATTTAAAAAAAGAGATTCCACTCTCTCCAGGATCAGGCTCAGGCTCAGGACACCTGACCCCGGGCCTGGCTAATGCTTTCAAAGCCTGGGAACCTGCTGCCCAGCCAAATCCTGGTTTCCACTGCTGCCAAGCATGTCCCAGTCCTTGGCCAGGCTTATCTTTTGCAAGTCAGGGGCCTCTGGATGTGGCCTCTCCTGGGGAATGTCACCAGTAGGAGGCTGAGCCTCGACTGGGGGAGATGGGGGGGAAATCCCAGCTTCCGGGTTCCCGTGGTCCCTGCATGTCCCCAACTCCAGCCCCAGCCCCCACACCCACGCTCCCAAACACCACCTGCCCCTCCTGGAAAGGACTTCTTTGGGCAAATTTCGGGGCCCCGTGACAGTCCCACTGTTCCCCCTACACCTTGAGCTTTCCCTCCAGCTGACCCAGAGAGCCCTGGACACACACCCCAAGTATCAAGGGACCCCTTCTTGTCCTAAATGTGGCTTCCCTCTCATTAACAAAATCTGCTCATGTGTTACCCACAGGGCCCAGTCTCTACCGGGGGTTAGAACCAGGAGGGTAAGGAAGTTATGATGAAAACTTTATTTTTATTTATTTATGTATTTTGCTTTTTAGAGCCGCATCCTCAGCATATGGAAGTTCCCAGTCTCGGGGTCCAATTGGAGCTGTAGCCGCCGGCCTCCACCACAGCCACAGCAATGCAGGATACAAGCCACACATGCGACCTACACCACAGCTCACAGCGGTGCTGAATCCTTAACCCACTGAGCGAGGCCAGGGATCGAATTGGTGTCCTCATGGATACGAGTTGGGTTTGGTATTGCTGAGCCCCAACAGGAACTCCACCAGGAAAACTTTAAAAGAACAAGTGGCAGAAAACCCATCAACTCAATTTCATTCAACAGAGTTGATAAGTTCCATATTTAACCCTTATTTTTACGTTTTTTGTCTGTTTTAGGGTTGCACCTGCGGCATATGAAGGTTCCCAGGCTAGGGGTCTAATTGGAGCTGTAGCCACCGGCCTACACCACAGCCTCATCTGTGACCTACACCACAGCTCATGGCAACGCTGGATCCTTAACCCACTGAGCAAGACCAGGGATAGAACCTGCAACCTCATGGTTCCTAGTCAGATTCATTAACCACTGAGCCACGATGGGAACTCCCTATCCCCTCATTAATCCCTGCATCTTGTGGAGGTGTCAGCAGGGTGAGAGCCCATGTGGAATGAAAAGGGTCACTAGAGGACAGAGAGATGTGGGAGGGAGGGGTGCTCCGGAGCTCAGTGAAAACTGGACCCTGGGAAGAGGTGGAGAGAAGGAGGGTTTAGCAGAAGCATGGCCGGAGCAGGAAGGAAGCAGAGAGTTTCCTATGTCTGCTCCCGCGTCCCATCATTCAATCCTGCCGAAGCCAGAGGGCAAAGGAGCGCAGGTGAGGCCGTTGGCAGGATCAGCCTTCTGCGCAGGTCAGAGGAGGATGGAGAACAGGCCGGAGAAGGAGGGCCGACGAAGAAGCCCTGCACACATCCTTTCCGAATGACCTGCATGGCCGTCCGGGCTCTGCGGGGACTGCAGCCTGTGCCGCCGCTGCTGCTGGGAGATGCCTTCGCCTGAATGCAGCTTCCTCTTGAGATGAGCCCAGATCTGGCAGGGAGGCTCCCTTACACCCGCTCTCAGAACGAGCTTGGAAACTTCTCCCCGGGCCACAGGGAAATGGCTTCTGGATTACCCACCATTTGGCCCGATGATCTGCGCTGCTGCCTCTGTCCATTACCGCGGAGAGCCAGGAGGGGTCTGGACTGTCCTTGGTGTTGCAGGATGACCTTGTGGAGAGCCGATTACAGTCTGTGTGCAGAAAAAGATGTCTGACTGTCAGTGTTTTCCTCACTCTGGTTCAGCGAAGCTTGACCTTTGCCCCGTGGCTGGAACCCATACTGAAGAGCCTGTCACTGCTGGTGATTTTTTTGGAAGACCTGAATTCAGACTGAAGCAAGCCTTACCACTAGCAAAGCTGTACAGAGTCCGTATTGCCTGTGAGCCGGCCCAGGGCCCCGTGGGGTCCTTAGGGGTCCCTCCTGCACAGCACTCCTCCCCCTCATCTCACTACACACCACCTGGTTGCACCCCCACCTGCCAGTCATAAGAGGCGCAGATGCCAACACAGCTGCAAGGGACCTCCTGTCTGAGCAGAGAGAGAGAGTGAGGGGCAGAATCCAGGGGCGGGGCCTGGGCGGGGCCTGGAGAAGCCGTCTTTGGGAATCTGGACGTATTCTTGGGTTTTTCGGGCTGACATGGAGAGTATCTGCCTCTGCCACAGCCTCCTTTATGTTCCAAAGCCCTGACTCATGGACAGAATTCCAGAGCCTCAGAGCGGGTCCTTCTGGCCCCGCCCCCCATCTCTGATAATGTAAAAAACTGATAAATTAAGACATCACTGCCTCAAACAATTGAAAGCAGAGGCTCAGACAAGGTATTCATACCATGTTCATTGCAGCAGTACAACAGCCAAAAGGTGCGAACGACCCAAGGTCCATAAGCAGATGAATAAAAACGTGCCATATACACACAATGGAATATTAGTCAACCTTAAAAAGCAAGGAAACTCCGACACATGCCCCAACATGGAGGAGTCTTGAAGGCTTTATGCGCGGTGAGATGAGCCGGTCACAAAAGGACAGCTATCATGATTCCACTTATATGAAATACCCAAGAATAGGCAAATTCATAGAGACAGAACGTAGAGCAGAGGTTTCCAGGGGCTGGGCGGATGGGGGAGGGGAGAGCTGCTGTTTAACAGGCACCGTAGTTACAGTTTGGGAGGATAAAAAAGCCTGGCTCCAGAGTCCCTGCTCTCAACTCTCCTACTTGGCTGCCTTTCTTGCTTGTGTATTACTGATTTACAAGTGAAAAATTAATTGAAAAAATATGGGAGTTCACTGGTGGCTCAGCAGGTTAAAGACCCATCTTCGTCAATGCTGTGGCCCGGGTCACTGCTGCGGTACGGGTTCAGTCCCTAGTCTGGGAATATCCTCCTGCCAAAGGTGCAGCCAAAACAAAAAACAAAAAACGCAAAAAACCCTTGTATACGTGTGTTATATGCTGGTGTAAAAATATCAGTTTCCGTGGAATGAAACACCCCCAAATTCTGTAAAAGACAAAATATGGTATTCAGTTCATCATGGGGAGCATAAAAACTCCCAGAATAACACTGATACTGATATTATGCCCATTGTATTATTGACCTGAAGCACAGAAACAAATGACTTGTCTTTGTATTACAATTTTTAATAGGTCTTCCTGTTTTTGGCGGCCCCTCCTACTCTCTCTCTCATCTTCCTGTGATCGTCATAACGGTACCTGTGGAATAAAACTTAAGAAAAATGAACACTGAGAGTAAATCAAGCTTCCTTTAGAAAGAGAGGAAAGTGGAGTTCCCGTCGTGGCGCAGTGGTTAGCGAATCCGACTAGGAACCATGAGGTTGCGGGTTCGGTCCCTGCCCTTGCTCAGTGGGTTAACGATCCGGCGTGGCCGTGAGCTGTGGTGTAGGTTGCAGATGCGGCTCGGATCCCGCGTTGCTGTGGCTCTGGCGTAGGCCGGTCGCTACAGCTCCGATTCAACCCCTAGCCTGGGAAACCTCCACATGCCGCAGGGGCGGCCCAAAAAATAGCAAAAAAAAGACAAAAAAAAAGAGAGGAAAGTAATTTTGCAGA
This sequence comes from Phacochoerus africanus, assembly GCF_016906955.1. Taxonomy (NCBI): domain Eukaryota; kingdom Metazoa; phylum Chordata; class Mammalia; order Artiodactyla; family Suidae; genus Phacochoerus; species Phacochoerus africanus. The sequence continues at coordinate 135,361,913 of NC_062558.1, forward strand.
TGAGAAAATATGTTGACATATTATTTTTACAGTGAAAAAAGTTCTATCACCTTTTAAATCACAGTTACGTTTGAAACGGAGTCGATTTGCACCACCTACTGGACTACACGGCTCTGTATAGTCAGAGGTTTCAAAATTACGAAAGCATTTTTAAAATTTTTAGAGTTACCTTTCCAGTTATCTTCAAGAGACCAGCCCCTTTGACAGCCTGGCAATGCCAAATGCTCGTTTACTTCAGGGACCATGTTCTAAAACAAACTTTCTTTAGAAGCCAAATTTAATCATCTAGCTAAACTGACAAATTGTACCACTGCTTATGAAAATAAAATGATTAAGCCAAATACATCAACCAAAGAGACAAGGTGTAAATTAGAAGCAAAACTGAAATCAATACACGTGATCCATGGCTAACTCACCATTTAAAAAGAGGATCCAAGCAGACAAATGGAAAATAGCAGAAAACATAAGCAAACAGGATAATAAACAGAACATAACTCAACATTAATTTAAAGAGAACTCCTCCAGTGAAAATTTGATAGCGTTTATATCCAAAGGAATAATCATTGTCATGGCTTAATTATAGCTGAATATCCAAACACAAAGTAGTCATATTTAGGTTTTCTGACATTTGAAAGGAAATATCAACAAAAAATTTCATTTCTCATGACAAACTACTCCAAGCACTAAATTTCTGAATCTATAGCAGCAACATTTATTACTGTGTAATTGACAGAGATTCAGGAAAAAAATTACTTCCACAATATCCACTATTCCAGATGAAATTGCTTTAGAATAGAAGCCTAAATATATTACATTTTAATTTCTTGAAACCTATTATAGCATTTCACTTATTTTATGGGTATTTTGTCTGAAAATTGATTTTATTTTTATATGTCAACTAAATTAGATGTCAACTAAATTAACTGAAGCATAAAATATGCCAGCAAGATATATTTACAAATACCCAGGGCAAAATGGTGTGTAACAAGAATCTGATTTAAACTCACAAGTACAAAAGGACCCCGTGAGCTGGTGACCAGCTCATCCACAGTCCTCTTTGTCATTGCAGGAGACTTGTACGTGACAAGCCTGGTGACAGGGACGAGCGTCACTGGGCAAGACTGCTAGAAGGTCTTTCTTATTTTAGTTCATTGCTGGTGTGATTTCATTCTTCATGTTCTCATCTGCATGGGAAAGCTTGGATTGTTGAATATCTACAGGATATTACACCCAGATGGCAGGGCCATGGACCCTAACTCTAACCCTAACCCCAGCTAAGGTTCGCTCACTCTCTCTAGGAGATGCCTCCCACACCAACGTCTGCAGCCCTGACCTCTTTTTTTTTTTTGGCTTTTTACGGCCATACCCTTGGCACACGGAACTTCCCAGGCTAGGGGTCAAGTCAGAGCTATAGCTGCTGACCTACGCCACAGCCACAGCAACTCGGGATCCAAGCCACAACGGCAACCTACACCACAGCTCATGGCAACGCCAGATCCTTAACCACCAAGCAAGGCCAGGGACCAAACCTGAGTCCTCGTGGATACCAGTCAGATTCGTTTCCACTGAGCCACAATGGAAACTCCCCGACTTCTTTTTACAGCTCAAGTTAGTAGATCCTCCTGCCTCCTGGGTGCCCTCCTAGGTGTGCCAAAGTTGCCTCAAACCTGTATGTCCCCCAGCTAACTCATGACCTCCCCCTCCAAACCTCATCTTCTCTTGGGGTTCCCAGCTCATGCATCCCATTTATCCAACCAGGAACCCCTGATATCTTTCCCACTTGCCCCTAATCCAATCCCCCCAAGGTTCTGGCCATTTTACTTCCTAAATCTCCCTGGAGCCTGTCTGCTTTTCTTCAGCTCCATCACGATCCCACGGGTCCAAAGGATCACATCTAGCCTGGACCGGTTCCAGATGGTGCAGCCTTGTTTACCCTGACCATGTGACCACCCCCCTTGCTCAAAGCTTTTCACGGAGGATGCAGAGCAACTCCTTAACAAGGCCACAGAGACCTTCGCTGCTTGGTGCCCACCTGCATCTCCAGCCCCACTTCTCACCTCGAGCTCCTGGGGCTTCTGCCCCAGCCTTACCACCGCCTTTCCGTGCCTTCAGGCTGGCTGGGCCTCCCTCCACTGGCGCTAGGACTTTGCTGATGTTTTGCCTCTGCCTGGAATTCTCTCCTCTCCCCTTTTTGACGAGTTATGTCCTTCCTGACCTTCCTGACTAGGTCAACCCATCGTTGCAAGTTCACTTGTTTGAAAATTTCTGCATATGTCCTCGTTAAACTGTTTGCACTCACTTTTGGTTCCCACACGCAGCGCACCTCCTCTACATAGAAACATGGAGTCATTTACTCAGATCAGGACCAGAGGGGTCTCTGGCTCTCCTCTGGCCACCCCCTCCCCCCAGGGAGACAGACCCCCCCCTCCCCCCACAGCTCCAGGGAACCTGCCCTAATGGCTCTGAGCCTGCTGCCTCCCAGGCCTCCCCCAGAGGACCTGTCGTTTGCATCCCTTTACCCACAGGGTGGCCAAGGGCATCTGTCGGAAGGGTTGGAGGATGGAACATTTTAATAGTTTCCAAAGCTGTGGCTGTGACGACAGCGTATTAGCCAAGGAAGGAGGATAGAACATATTTTATTTAATAATTTGTTGACTTAATATATAACTTTAGATGTTTAGCCATATGCTAAATATCCCCAGGCCCTGCAAAAACAAAACAAGAAGCAAAACAGAAAAAACAGGCACAGGGCTGGTTTCATGCGGATCTGAGAATAACCTTTCTCTCTCATTTCTTATCGATGAGCCCCTGTATTCCATCTGCAATTTGAGTTCAAAGAAGAATTGACTCTGAAAGTCAACAGAGATAGAAATATTAATGATGAGATTTGATAAGCTCAACGAATGGAGGAGAGGTGGGGGCAGGGGTGAGCTATTTCATTCAGTGCTGAAAACAGGTTCCGAAATCATTATGTGACACCCAAGTATTAAAAATTATGGTCTTTGGATACCGAGCCAAGGAATTGTCTTGCCTTTACGCATTTTGCTACTGTTTGAATTTTCCAACCTAAATGGGCTACATTCATAATGAAAACCTTATTCTTTGGGGAAAAAAATCTAGTTACTATTGTTTCATTTACAAAACGTGAACATTTTGCCCAAACTCTCCATCTTCTTTGTTATCGTCCCATGGAAACAAGGCTAGGAGTTTTCTGTCCATGTATGTATTTTCCCGGCAGAGACCAAAAATAAAGCACATTTTCTCAGAACTCAGTGGAAAAAGATTATGGCTATACTTACGTTTTACGGGGTGGAGAATCTCGATAATCTTCATTTACAGGTTTAAAAAACTGTGTTGCCTGGCGAGTGGAAGTACATCCACTTTATTTCAGTTTTCTTACACCTGAGTTTTCTTCCTCCACCCCTACTGCCGAACTTCCATTCTGCCTACCTTGATTTCTTTCAGCTTCCTAAGCGTGGGGTCTGGAGTTCGTTTTTTATATCCACGGTCTAAAAATCAAGCTTCGGTTTTCCTTACTTAGAAATACGTGTTGTCTAGTTATTAACCTATAGGAAGAATCAACTGTCTTCCCCTTCCAACACCTCCCTCCCGCCAAGCCCCTTGCATCTGTGTTCTGGCCAACTGGGTGACGGTCCTGTCCCCAAAGACCCCCCCACCAGCTATTCCCACCTCCATGTATTGGCAAGAGTTCTTCTGTCACGAGCGCATCCTCACCCAACCCCCCACGACTGTTCCCCATGCCTCAGGCTCTGAGGCCCTGCCTGACCTCCCTTTCCCCTCCCCCTCCCCCGCCCAGTGTGTTTATCTCAACCTGGAGGGTCCCTTACACCTGGCTTGCCTATTTCTTTCTACAGCTGGACCTGCGGCATATGGAAGGGCCCGGGGCCGAGGGTCGAATTGGAGGTGCAGCTGCCGGCCTCTGCCACAGCTCGCAGCGACGCCAGATCCTTAACCCACGGAGTGAGGCCAGGCATCCAACCTGCATCCTCACAGAGACAATGCTGTGTCCTTAACCTGCTGAGCCGCAACGGGAACTCCAACACCTGGTATTTTCCCTTTCTCTGTGGTCACATCCAATTTCTATTATGAAGTGCTTGCTACAGCCCTTGTCCTCTCCCCAGAGCTAGAGCCTAGGCCCTTCAGGTCAGAAGCCCTATTCTACTGATCTCCTTAATCCGGGGCTGTGCCCAGGACCGGACAGGAGTCTCTTGGGTGGAAGTGAATTAAGCATAGACTCCTTGGTCTGGCTCAACATTTCTCCCAGAACTGCCTAGGGCTCTCTTGAGACAGGTGTCTTCCCATGTCCGATCCAGCAGACTGACGTAAGACAGTGACTGCGAGAAGCAAATGGCCAGAAAGATGCAACAGGGAGAATTAAATTTTAAAGGCTTCAGGTTGAGCTAACTTCAATAATCATCTGAGGAAGGGGCGGGTCCGTGGAAGGAGACGGAAGGATGTTGGTAATTATTTACGGCAGATGATGGTGACGGGTGTGTGAGTTTCATTCTGCTGTTCTCTCTGCTTAGGTGTGTATTTGAAATTTTTGTGGTGAGACGATTTGAAGACAGCAAAGGAGGAGAAGCCACCCCTGGTTTGTAGACTCAGAGGGGACCTGGCAGAGGTCTAAGCGAAGGGGTTAGGATATGCGTTTCTCCCTTGGGTCTATACACACCCCCCCATTCATCTAGATGGCCCCTCACACTCAGACCTCTGACCCAAGTAACACCATCCCAGGCTCATCTCACATTCTAGGACATTCCCCGATGGGCTTGTTCGTTTTGGTGGGCAAAAACCCTCCTCCGTGTGTGTGATGTCGTACCCTGAGATCTAGGACAGAAAGTCCTTGACGTTTCTCAAATCTACCAAGCAGAGCCTCCTGCAAGAAAGGACCTGCCACGGGTCAAGGAGCAATCCTGGTGAAACTCTCTCCACTCTAGAAGACTCCCTGTGACAGTGGCAGCCGATGCAGAACATCCTCTTCCCAGAACAGCTCCTTCTAAATGACCGCTCAGAAGGTCTTCCCTTCTGATTCTCCCAGGGGGCACTGCAGTCAGATAACACACGTTCATCGCAGTGGAGGTGCACATAACACTGTATTGATTTCCTTCCCAGATCTCCCCCAAACAATTCAGGATGCCCACAGTGATCACGTCCAACCAGTTTTAGGGATAAGCAAGCCTGAGACCCTCCAACGGGAGCACTCACTCCTGTGCAGTCCCTTCCCCACTTCCAGACCATTAAAAGAGAGATATTTGTAATGTAGATGAGGCCCGTCCCCTCGCACAATGTCTGTCGACAGACAAGAGGAAGATTCCAGAGAGAAATGCCACAGCAGCAAATGAATATAAATGATGCTTTTCCATTTTGTGCTTATGAAATGCCTTTTGTACCCAACTCTCAAAGCTCTCCAGGAAGCAAGGCTTTGACTGGCACTTCCACTCAGGATAACTGTGAATGGTCAGAGCTTCTCAAGTCATTTGCAATAAGAAAGAACAAAAGTCCAGACATTTTAAATGCAATATTCTTGTCTTCTGGATAGTAAAAAAAGTATGCAGCTGGATAATGACGTGTCTAGATTCTGGCCTCATTTCCTAGAGAGAAAAAAATGTAAATAAATAGGTTAAAAATTGTCATAGGTGGGTAACCCTCATGGTCTATCCAGTAGTCACCATTCTGCCCAGTATTCTCCTACAATGGATTCTGTCACTGGGTGCCTTGTGACTGCATTACATTGAGAAGGTAAAATATATATCTTCAAGGTCCACAAAGAAGACAAATATAGAAATGTCCAGTTAAAAATTACACATTGTGGAGTTCCCATCGTGGCTCAGTGGTTAACGAATCCGACTAGGAACCATGAGGTTGCGGGTTCGGTCCCTGCCCTTGCTCAGTGGGTTAACGATCCGGCATTGCCGTGAGCTGTGGTGTAGGTTGCAGACGCGGCTCGGATCCTGCGTTGCTGTGGCTCTGGCGTAGGCCGGCGGGTACAGCTCCGATTCGACCCCTAGCCTGGGAACCTCCATATGCCGCGGGAGTGGCCCAAGAAATAGCAAAAAGACAAAAAAAAAAAATTACACATTGTGGTCTCTGCACGTGGGTAGAAAAAGAATTTTCCAGACTCAAAGCAAGGTGAAGAACAGACAAGTTTATTGAGGCAGGAGACACTGTTAACACAGCAGGAGGACTTCCTGATATTTAGGGGGAGCCGACCCCAGGTGCATGGTCATGTCTTTTAATAGCCCAGAGACAAAGGAGAGAGAGGAGTCGTCTCAGGATACACCTGTTGACCCTGCTGATTGGTTGGGGAACGATGGGGTCTTCCAACACAATTGCTGGTTGGTTGGCGGCCTTTATTGCCCCTAGGGGGCAGGGTAAGGAGTGGACCACATACTTTCCTAGTAGGGGGCAGGTAGGAGAAGGCCAAATTTCTTGTGCGTGGAGGGGGGAAGTTCTCATGAACATTGTAACATTTAAATGAGACAGGTAGGATGATAAGGGTCTGGAAATTCTTATCTTGGCCAGAGGTTTTTTTGAGTTTTATCATCTTGGGCAGGCCTTGAAGTCGCACGGCACAGACAGGGATTTTGACACTGGACACTTTTGAGCCAAGTGGTACCTTCTGTTTGTTCTCTCCGCTGGAGGCTTCCTTGGAAATGCTTAGTAGCTGCAAAAGCCAAGTCCTTCTTTGGACAGGGAGAGGCCTGCCGGAGGGATTGATTTGAAAGTGCGTTTGAGAATTCTTTCCTTCTCACCCTCAGTCTAAGGCCCATGCACAGCAGGAATAACCAATGAGGCGCCTGAAGAACAGTCGTTAGTGATTTTGGACCTGTTCCTAGTATCCATTTATTGTAATAATCAGCTTCAGAGGATAAAACTCACAGAGACCCTGAGGACGTTTCTGCTGGGAAATAACACCTAGCACAGAAAGCCTAACTTGCGATCACTTGGGTTGCGTTCTGAAAGGCAAGGACAATAGCCTGCAAAAGAATTTCAGTTCATTGAGCATCTAGAAACCTTCAACTGCAGTCAAATGATTTCCAAATCGTTTCAAGTATTTTGCTTAAATGTTATTAGTCGACAGAGCAACAGTTAAATAATTATCAAGAATAATTCCAGGGGTTCCCATCGTGGCTCAGTGGTTAATGAATCCAACTAGGAACCATGAGGTTGCAGGTTCGATCCCTGGCCTTGCTCAGTGGGTTAAGGATCCGGCGTTGCCCTGAGCTGTGGTGTAGGTTGCAGACGAGGCTCGGATCCCGTGTTGCTGTGGCTCTGGCCTAGGCCGGTGGGTACAGCTCTGATTGGACCCCTAGCCTGGGAACCTCCATATGCCGCGGGATAGGCCCAAGAAATGGCAAAAAGACAAAAAAAAAAAAAAAGAATAATTCCATAAGGTACCCTGTAGTTGTAACCAAGAGCATCTTGCTATTCTGTCAGTAAATCGCACATCAAGGTTTGTGTCTTATACTCTAAAATTGTCCTACTGTTGGTCAAATTAAAGTGTGAAGGAAAATACAGATCATTAACTTGATAACTGCTCTTACCTTAAAGAGTAGCCTGCTTGTGGTTTTTGGTTTGCAAAGCAGGGGTCTCTACACTTTCTTATCACACATTATTACTAGTTGAAAAAAAAATTCTGAACACGGAGCCCCAATATATGATACATGCTTATTTGTAAATAACACACTAGCAGCAAAGCATTAACATGAAATCACAGACATAGAAAATGTTTAAAGTCTAAAACATTAAAACTTTTATTTTATTGACTGCAATCTAGTTCTGCTCTCAAAGACATTTTTTTAAAGAAAGTCAAGTGGTCACATAGGTTAATTTTCATGCCTCTTGACTGAAAACTTTGTGATATAACAATTTGAAGTGTCCTTCTAAATTCAGGACAAAACTCGGTTTTAAGGGTTGTCACTTGAAATCTCCCCAAAGATAAGTAAATGAACTAGGAGGAATCACATAGTTTACCAAGCCAAACTGCCCATTTCTATGGTATCCATAAATTATGCAACAGTTTTAACTGAAATTTGGCTAAATTTCCATCTTCTTTGAAGTCAGCAATCCTCCTTTGACAAACCAATTAAATGGTGTCAAGGACTAATTCAGAGATACTTAGCTAGTTGTTTTACGTGCAATTTGTTTACTTGCACAGGAGGAGAAAAGGTCAATTGACTGTCGTCATGGAACAAAAATAAAAACAGGATGTAGAAAAGAGAGGAGGAAGGAAAAACCCTGCTGGCAGCTGGGAACAGTGGCTCTTACAGGCACATTTTTGGGGGTAAACAAATCCTCTGGAGGCTGACAAAGAGGCCAGTCTGGGCATCTTCAGTAGGCCAACTAGCAGTATGGAAGAAAACAGCTAAGATGTGGCTTCAAAGCTCGCCATCTGGAAGGTTTTTTAAAGAGGTTAGAAATTTCAGTTTCTAAGGTTGGTTTTTTTTTGTTTTTTTTTTTTGGTTTTTTTTGTTTTTTTTTTTGTCTTTTCCCGCGGCATATGGAGGTTCCCAGGCTAGGGGTCTAATCCGAGCTGAAGCTGCCAGTCTACCCCAGAGCCACAGCAATGTGGGATCCGAGCGGTTTCTGCAACCTATACTGCAGCTCAGGGCAACGCCAGATCCTTAACCCACTGAGCAAGGCCAGGGATCAAACCCACAACCTCATGGTTCCTAGTCAGATTTGTTAACCACTAAACCACGACGGGAACTCCTCAGTCTCCAAGTTTTGTGCAGAGATTAGGGTTTGTTTGTTTGTTTGTTTGTTTTTAAGCAGTACATGCCATTCTTTTTGCCACAAAATCAAATAAAGTTGGGAATTTTGCAAACATCTATTTTCAAAAATGCTCTCTCCATAGAATTCAGTTCTTTTGAGAACAAATGACTTGCTCACTCATTGTTAAAACATCACCATTATCTTGAAGGAACAGATTAAGTCTGTTTATTTCTGTGAAATTCTCTCCCACAGCATCCCAAGGACAGCTAGCTGTCATCACAGAAAGTATGAGGAAATATGGAATAGTTTTTGTAAAAGAAAATATAGTAATGCATTGTTTAAGCTTGACAATTTTTTTTCCCCTTTTCTTTTTTGGTGCTGCGTCAAGGGCGGATCCTTTAACTCACTGCAGGGCCAGGCATCAAACCTGTGTCCTGGCGCTGCAGAGACACAGCTGACCCCGTTGCGCCACAGCAGGAACTCCAAGCCTGACAATTCTTTTAACTGCTTTATCACAAGATGATCTGTGATATCAGTGTGGTACATGAGACCTTTTTTCTTTTTGCTTTTTAGGGCTGCACCTGCAGCATATGGAAGTTCCCAGGCTAGGGGTCCAATGGGAGATGCATCTTTGACATACACCACAGCTCACAGCAATGCTGGATCCTTAACCCACTGAGCAAGGCTAGGGATCAAACCTGCATCCTCATGGATACTAGTCGTGTTCATAACCCACTGAGCCACAACAGGAACTCCCTACATGAAATTTTCAAGATCATGCCTCATCTTATCACAAAGCTCTGAAAAGATTCTCCTAAAGGCCTTGTTCTGTTGCCAAATGTTACCATGTGGTTGGCATCCAGTGGCCCACTCAAGCCACCATAAGCCATAGTAGACTGTATAATGGTCCACAGACAGCCAATGTCCCTCCTCAGGGGAGCATTCGTCCTCACTGCCACCCGAATGCTAAGCTTGGCCATGTGTATCATTTTAGGCCAAAAAAAAAAAAGTGAGTGGGAGACATGTTTGTCACTTCCGACCAGAAGCTTTCAGAGCCGGTTTACCCTTCACCAATCTCTTGGTGGCTCCACCACGCCACCTGGCAGTGCTCCAGATCCAAGTGTCTTCATTAGCCTGGGTCCTGGAGCAAAAATTACCTGGACTCGTAAAAGTATGTCCCAAGTGTTGCATGGGACATTCCACTATTAAATATGTGGGAATTCTTGTGCAAACACTTTTTCCCCTGCTTATCTGAAGTTTATTTCTTTTACCTGGCATCCGGGTTGTAAGTCACTGACATTTGGGGATCATTTGATTCATTTGTTCATGAGTTTCAGCTGCATAATCCAGTCTCACTTGACTGCTATACCATTGACCGTGGCCCAAGGTACTACTGGTAACACTGATAATGAACCTGGTAAGTATTCGTAAGGCTTAATTTTCAGATTCAAAAACAAACAGAAGTTACAGTTCCTCCTGCACCCAGGGACTCTCTTTGGAGATCACTGCTCTAGGATGGTCTGCAGGTCAGGTGATCAGAACCAGGCCCTCACTAAACATGGAGATTCTGCGGTGCTGCCCTCGCAATACTTAGCATCTGGAGGTGGCTACAGGGTGCTCACTGAACAAGCTCCTCCGGTGTTTCCCAAGCAAATTGAAGTTCCACTGGCTGGTGTTTGCAATTTAACTTTTTTCTTTTTTAACTTTTTCAACTGTCCCCAAGGCATATGGAAGTTTCCAGGCCATGGATTAGAAACCAGCTGAAGCTGCAATCTACACCACAGCTGCAGCAACACAATGCAGAATTCTTAACCCCTTGTGCCTGGCCAGGGAGCCAATTGGTGCCTCCACAAAGACAAGCCGGATCATTAACCCATGCCACCACAGCGGGAATTCTCTGCATTTGAATCTCTTAAAGGCTCACTGTACTAGACCTGGCTACCAGGCCTGCCTTTGCACTTAAACTGGCTCTGTATGATGTTCAATAGCTCAATTCTATTCTCCTTTCTGGGCTGCTCTCATCTAAAGAGGGATGGGATTGGCTTGGCTCAGCTCATCTCGAATCCCTCCTCCAGCTCAAAGTCCAGTCACAAGTCAGAAGTCAGGGCCTTTCAATGTCCACCAGGCAAAGTACACAAGTGAAGCTGGGTGGGTGTAAGACACTCACTGGGTCATGGTGGGGACAGTGACAAACAGAAGGGCCCCAGTCTAAGTGCTCCCGAATGTTCCCTGTCTGCAGGCGGGACTCTTCAGGAACTCCAGGGGCCCAAGGCATATATAGCTCTGCCTTACGTGTAACTGTAAAAGCTTCTGAAAAGATTTCTAATTTTGCTTTGGAAAACACTGTGTGCTACGAGTAACTAAATGAACTTATTTATTTATTTGTCTTTGTAGGGCCGCATCCGAGGCATATGGAGGTTCCCAGGCTAGGGGTCAAATCAGAGCTGCAGCTGCCGGCCTCCACCACAGCCACAGCAACATGGGATCTGAGCCACGCCTGCGACCTATACCACAGCTCATGGCAACTCCCGATCCTTAACCCACCAAGCGAGGCCTGGGATGGAACCCACGTCCTCATGGATGCTAATTGGATTCATTTCCACTGAGCCACAACGGGAAGTCCACTAAATGAATTTATGATGACTGGCATTTTTCTGAAATCAACACGGATGCTGGGAAGTTTTTGTAAGCAGAGAGAGTCTAAGGTACAAATTGCTTTAGAATGGAACAGACTGTGAATACCAACTTTAATAATTAATGACATTGACACTGCAAACTTGTAGATACTTCATTAAATATTTGTAGCTTTGATTTTTGGAGCTAACAACGTTGCTTTTATGTCTCAAATATTTTGATAAGTAGTTTAAAGGCCTGTTGGCATCTGTCTCTTTACCTGGATTGCCTAAGGGCTAAAACAGTTTCCGTGGGCTGGTGCTGCGCTGGTGTTGGTAAAACAGTGATGATCAGACAGGAGCCCCTGGGGAGCTCACAGTCAGTAAGACAGGCAGATACAAACAGGTGATTTTTCTATAAAGGGGTAAGTGCAGGATAAAGCTATATACAAGTTTGGGGAACAAAGAAAGGGACCCTATAGGATAAGGAAGGGAAGCTGTCAGGAGAGACTTACTAGGGATAATACCTGAGATGGATGAGACTAGAAATAAGCCATGTGGTAAGGGAAAGGTATCCTAGGTAAAGGAAAGGCACCAGCAGACATGGACTTACGGGACAATGTACTGAAGCAGCCAACTATACGCAGTTGATTCATTCAATAAACGTTTTTTTTTGTCTTTTTGCCATTTCTTTGGGCCGCTCCCGTTCGGGCATATGGAGGTTCCCAGGCTAGGGGTCCAATCGGAGCTGTAGCCACCGGCCTACGCCAGAGCCACAGCAACGCAGGATCCGAGCCGCGTCTGCAACCTACACCACAGCTCACGGCAACGCCGGATCGTCAACCCACTGAGCAAGGGCAGGGACCGAACCCGCAACCTCATGGTTCCTAGTCGGATTCGTTAACCACTGCGCCACGACGGGAACTCCCAATAAACGTTTCTTAAGTGGTGATCCTTTTAGGCACTGGGGAAGCAGGCAAACATGTGAGAGCACTGATTGGTTACAAAATCTAGGAAAACTGCTCCTACAGGCCACAAATGATGAAGTAGAGCCTGGCGGTGAGGGCTGGGAGCTGGGGGGGGCTGGGAAGGAAGGGAAGGCAGACACTGGAAGAACATAAAAATGAATATAAATAAGTGTCTCAAAATGTGAAATTCTAGAAATAATGGTCCATGTTCTCCCACATCATATTTTAATCACATACGCTAAAAACAATAACAAACCCACAGCACATGAAGGTTTTTGAAGTGGGAAAAGAAAAAAATTATGTTCAGGAGTTCCTGTCATGGCTCAGTGGTTAACGAATCCGACTAGGAACCATGAGGTTGTGGGTTTGATCCCTGGCCTTGCTCAGTGGGTTAAGGATCCGGCATTGCCATGAGCTGTGGTGTAGGTTGCAGACGCGGCTCGGATCCTGTGTTGCTGTGGCTCTGGCATAGGCTGGCAGCTACAGCTCCTATTGGACCCCTATCCTGGGAACCTCCATATGCCACAGGAGCGGCCCTCAAAAGGCAAAAAGACAAAAAAAAAAAAATCATGTTCATTGCAGCGCTGTTTACAACAGCCAAGACATGGAAGCAACCTAAATGTCTATCAACAGAGAACTGGATAAAGAGGATGTGGTACATATATACAATGGAATATTACTCAGCCATAAAAAGGTGAAATAATGTCATTTGCAGCAATATGGATGAACATAAAAATGATCACACTAAGTGAAATAAGTCAGAGAAAGACAAATACATGAGATCACAAATAGGTGGAATCTAAGGAAAAATGATACAAAAGAACTTAAAAAGCAGAAGCAGATGCAGAGATTTTGAAACCAAACTTACAGTTACCAAAGGGAAACATGGGTGGGGGAGGGATAAATTAGGGGGGTGGGATTGACATATACACACTACTACATATAAAGTAGGTAGGCGACAAGGACCGAGTGTACAGGACAGGGTAACCTGCTCAATACTGTGTAATAACCTACATGGGAAAAGAATCTGAAAAAGGGTGGATATACGTATATGTAGAACGGGCTGACTTTGCCGTACACCTGAAACTAACAACTTTGTAAGTCAACTATACTCCAGCCAAATTAAAAAAACTGATAAGCACTTAGAGCTGGAAGAATGTATAACCTTTATGGAATTCAGAGGTGCCCAGTTTCTCCTGCCCTCGGGGATCATCGTCACTACCTAAACCTCTCTACTCCTGCCCTGGGAGAGGCCCCAGGAAACCTGGGCCCCCCTCGGATTTCCCTCCGCAAGTAGCCCCTCGGCATCTCTGGGTCCACCAGCCTTCCGCCTGCTCTCATGGACCCCTGTGCATCCGACCTCTCCTTTTCTGCACTGACTTCTCCCTCTCTCTGGCTCACTCTTCTCTGCCTTTTCCCAGGCTGTTGCCACATTTTCTCCCTAAGTACCATCCACAAAGGTTCAGGCACTTACTTCTCAAGAGGCCTGCCAAGTTTGTAAGTCCTGAGAAAAGCGTTACTGCTACCTCAGGAAATCCCCACTTATGGAGATAGAATTATATCGTAAAACCACAGAATTTTAAGATCATGAGACGCTCAATTATATATGTCTAAAAGCTTAATAAAAGGACATTTTACCATAAAATAATGCAAAATCAAAAATTTAAAACACGGAAATAAAGCTTTAAAGGATAAATTTAAAATCGCTTCCTTTTACCCCTCGGATGTTTTTATGGACATTGACACAGAGATAGATATGTTGGTAAAATACAGAACTTAGCAGAGGTTTGCTATGAATTTTTTTTAATCACCTAACATCATGCAAAATTTTATACTACAGGTACATTTAATACACATTTTACAGTACAGGTACAATTTTTGTGAGTTTTTTGTTTCTTTAGGACTGCACCTAAAAAGACAAAAGAGTTCCTACTGAAGTTCTACAGCCACAGCAATGCCAGATCCCAGCCAGGTCTGCAACCTACACCACAGCTCATAGCAACGCTGGATGCTTAACCCACTGAGCAAGGCCAGAGATTGAACATGCCTCCTTATGGATACTAGTGGAGTTCCTTACCGCTGAGCCACAGCAGGCACTCCCCTATGGGTACAAATTAAATGTTCTTGAATAATCTTGAAAAACAAGTTAATGCACAAGTTAGTGGTATTAAGTACTCAAAATAGACGTAACCGTATATCCTAATTAGATATCCTGATATCCAAATATCCCAACGTTAGATATCTGTGTTCAACTTTTTACTATAATGTAAAATAACGTGTTGCTTGCAAAAAAAAAAAGTACTGACTGCAAAGACACAAAATAATGTAAATACCAAAATAAACACGTGTCTACAAGACGTGCTATTAAATTGCTGGTAAATGCAGTTTGTAAAAATGTTTTGTTACATTTGAAAACAATTTGAGTTTGCTGTCACAAGCACTTCCAAATATGAATATAACTAGTAGTTATCAAAGCTTAATGTCTATTACAAATCGAGATAGTCAAATAACTGCAAAGGCAAAATTAATTTTAAAAAATCCTCAATATTTTACAGCAAAACAAAACAGGCATTTTTATAATGGATGTGATGGCATTTAACTAAGCTTGGCCTGATCTTGGCTGTGAGCTCAGAGAATAAGAGCGCCTAGTACCTTCAAAGCTTTAAACCGTCCTTGGCTGTTTTTCTACCTCTTCGCTACTCAAAACACTGGCATCATATCCTAGGGAATCTAGGAATCTCAGGCCCCTCCCAGACTAACTGAAACAGAATCTTCAGGTCACCTGGATCCCCAGCCTTTTCCCGAGCACTTTAAGGCTTGAGAAATCCCTGGATCAATGGAATGCCTTTTGCTAGTTCCCATGGGGGCCTGACAAACGGCGGGAGCACTTCCGTAGACGCTCCGCGAGTCACTAAGCGGCAAATTGCACCTTCGGTGGTGCCACCCCCTCTGAAATCCAGCCCTTCAGCAAAGGCGGCGGGCCTCCTCTGCGCCGCTCTCTCCACGGAGCCCCGGCGCCCTCGCACCCGGGACCGCGAGGCCCCCCGCACGCATTGTGATGCGCGGACAGGACTCCGAGTCCGGGTGAGCTGGAGTCTTGACCGCCATCACCTGGGCCTGTCTTCCCTTCCTGGGCCTGTGAGCCCGTTTGTAAACGAAGGGGACGCTGAAAGCTGGAGGGACGAGCGCTAGGACTTAACTACTTTAAAAAACGGGAGCCGCGGGTTACACCTACGGGGGCTTTTCCCCCGCCTACACAGGGAGAACCTCCGCGGCGCCGCCGCGGCCTCGCGCCCAGGGCCGCAGAACTGTTTGCCAACAAAGACCAGCGTGCAAGGGGTGGAGCCTGAGCGTCAGATCACGCGGGAGGCAGTTCCCCGAAGACTCTGACAGACGCAGGCGCACTACAGTTCCCGCGCCCGCCGCGAAGGTGGGCTCTACCGGAGGAGGCCGGGCCGGGCCTCAGGCACAAAGATCGCGAGATTTGAATACGTCAGCACCACCTCTTCCTGTCAGAGGCCGGAAGTGCAGGGTGTCTCCGGCGCTTGCTTTACGGTGCTGCCGCGCCGCCGGGCCGCGGAACGTGCTGGGGCTTCTCGGCTTGAGCTTTGCCTCGCCTGCCCCGGACGGAGGTGATGGGGGACTCTAAGGAGGCCGGGGCTGAGGCTCCGCCGATTGGGGCCACTGCTCGGGAAGGGCTCAGCCTCCTGTCCCAAGGAGAGACGGAGGAACCTTCTGCACAGGTGAGTCTGCCGCGGGGCGGGGCGGGACCTGCAGGGCTCGGGGGCTGCGGGCCGCTCGGCCGGGGAGGGATGTCACGGTTCCCAGCGGCTCCTGGAGCCTTTTCCACCCCTCCCGGACGGCCCCCCAAACGGAGTGGAAGTCCGAGTGCTTGTCGACAATTATTTAGGCATTTACTTGCAAGTCATTCGTGTCAGAAGCAGTCCTGGCTTCTCACTCGGTGGTAACCGACGGGTGAGTTAGACACGATCTCTGCTGTCAGGGAGCGCGTATGTAAATATGTGGTTCCAAGATTGGCAGACTTGCAAGCTGGAGGGAGAAGAGAGCGCGCTGACCGAGACTGAGCTACTGTTTGAAGTGTGCGGAGTGTTGGCCAGGCCACAAAGGGACAGCGTGAAAGAAGGTTGGAAGAGATACCTCAGACCCTGAGCTTTCTTGGGGGTGTGCAAGTGAAATCTGTGTCGTTTCCCCAGTGATTTGCTATGAAGTTAGACGTTCAGAGTATTTGTGCAATAAACTAATCAGGTATTAAACTCTTACTTAGAAACAGAAAAGGCCCAGCTATCTTACTGCAAGCTACTTTCCAAATGATGTATGTTATTGAAATTAAAATGCATGTTTAATAAATGTGGCATTTTGTTAACATGCTACTATTGACTCCTTGGATTCTGTCTCTACACTTTCTATGAATCAGTTTTAAAAGTTAGTGTGAGAAAATGTATACATGTATGTGTGCCTGGGTCACCTTGCTGTGCAGTAGGAAATTGACAGAATACTGCAAACCAGCTGTAATGGAAAAAATAAAAATCATTTAGAAAATAAAGTGAGGTTGGTTGGCCTGCTTTTGCTAGATCGTAACCATGGTCATCGCACTCCTTGACTCATCTTTTTTCTTTGAAATGATGTGAAGAAGAGCAAAGTAAACCGTACAGTTTATGCTCACGCTTATTAAGTGCTCTTCGTGGTAGCGGCCTGTGTTCTTAGCAGCCTGATGTGGTGTCTGGTTTTCTTTTTATAAAGATGGGGTTTTCATTCTTAGTGGTGTTGATTCAAGTTCCACGTCATATGTTAATCAGGGATCAGCTTTATTTCTCGGCGGCAATGAAGTGAAGAGCCGAGCGGTGGTGAAGTACTCCTCTGCCCCGCCTCGGACGGCGTTTGCGCGCCTGGAAGAGAAGACAGACTTGAAACTCCCACCTGCCAACTGGCTCCGAGAGAGTGCCAAACTCGGACCAGCAGGAACTACCATTCTTGGCAATAGTAAGAAAAGCAAGCCATTTTCAAGGTAAATATTAATTGATGGCATTTTCACCTGTCCCTCAAACCTCCCCCTTAAAACTCTTTATACCTGCTCTTCAGTTTAATTCGTAATGCCCATCAACTGGCCAAGATTTAGCTTTAGAAAAAGGTCATGTTTGACTTTGAAAGTCCTCCCCCCATAACAGGATTCTATCATAACATGAAGATAACAGTTGCATGTTTATTTCAAGTCTATGTGGTGTTATTAATTAACAAGATGAGTTTTGACCACGAAAATTCAATCAGCTGTTTTAATTTTAGCCAATTTGCATGCCTTTTGGTTATAGAGAATTAGGGTGGCACGTGACAAGGAAAACCCTTAATGCTGCCTAATCTGCCCTGTGGATTTTTTTCTTTGGCCACAGCTGCAGCATATGGAAGTTCCTGGACCAGGGATAGAAATCAGGCCGCAGCTGTGGCAATGCAGGATCCTTAACCCTCTGCACTGGGTTGAGGTATCAAACTCATGCGTTAGCCAGGACCTTACCCTGCTGCGCCACAGTGGGAACTCCCTGTCCCGTGGAATTTTTCATTTAAATGGTGGCGGATCCTCTGGGCTGTTAAATGACATAAACCCTTGACTTTGACACTTGCTGGAAATTCTGCTGGTGGTATTTAAAGTTGAGAGAGTGGCCTCACCTTTACAGAGAAAAGTGTACGGATGTGCATTTAATTTAATTAATAATTAATAGTAGATCTTTTAATGGGTCAGGTTTTCTTTTTTCCTCTCAGTGATTGAACCTAAAATATTTCCTTATGATGTATAGTGAGAGCCATAAATGCCCTAATACCTTAGGTGCCGGTGATTTGCATATTACCCTAATGCCTTAGAAGGTAAAAGTTACATTTGTAAAATATTGTTTGTAACAATTTTCATAGTAGGAAAAATTGGAAATAGTCCACATATCTTCTCTTAAAAGAGTGGCTTAACAAATTATATATCAACAGAATTAAACGTTATGAAATGATTGAAAGTTATGAAAATGATTGAAATGATAGTTGTACTGACTGTACAGACACTGTGATGAGTACTTAATGTGTTTATCTCACTTAATTTTCACAACACCCTTTGAGTTTGTACTGTTGACTAACTTTTCACGTAGAAAACTGAGGCTTAGGAAGTTCTGGCCCAGCAGAAGCGAATCTGACTAGTTATCCATGAGGACGTAAGTTCGATCTCTGGCCTTGCTCAGTGGATCAAGGATCTGGCGTTGATGTGAGGTTGAAGACATGGCTCAGATCTGGTGTGGCTGTGGCTGTCACGTAGGCCATCAGCTCCAGCTCCAGTATGACCTGTAACCTGGGACCCCCCCCCCGCCCCGTTTACTGCGAGCGCGGCCCTAAAAAGACAAAGAAAAAGAAGACCGAAGCTTAGAAAGGTGAAGTGACTTGCTAGACCCCATGGCAGATCATCCTCATGCTTCGTGAGGCAGTCCTAAGTGTCCTGACTTTGCCACCTGCTCACTGGAAAATGGTGCCGCTAACTGCTTTTTGGGCTTGCAGGTTGTAGATGTGCCACACGTGCTACCTGGCACAAGTTAGCTGTCATTACCTTTTTTCTCCTGGTTGAGTGGGTATCACGTGCATTTTTTTCCTCATCTATTTTTGAACAGGGTAGCGGTGTATATCACTGGGGACACAGTCCCAGAGGCCGAACTCCCAATTCATATTTCTTTTTTTTTTTCTTTTTGCTATTTCTTGGGCCACTCCCGCGGCATATGGAGGTTCCCAGGCTAGGGGTCAAATCAGAGCTGTAGCCACCGGCCTACGCCAGAGCCATAGCAACGCGGGATCCGAGCCGCGTCTGCAACCTACACCACAGCTCACGGCAACACCGGATCGTCAACCCACTGAGCAAGGGCAGGGACCGAACCCGCAACCTCATGGTTCCTAGTCGGATTCGTTAACCACTGCGCCACGACAGGAACTCCCAGTTCATATTTCTGTTGGCATTTTTCTCATCTTCTCACCTAAAGAGAGTAGTGTCTCGAACTGATTGTTTTCTATTGGATATATTTTAGATTTCATGACTGCAAAAATAAAAATAGTTTTTCATTGTTTTTATTCTAAATTTTCTGTTAATTGCTTCTAATAATTACTGTATTTTATCAAATCCAAGATGCCATTGATTTTAAGTCACCCCATTATTGTAATTTTTTTTTGCTTTTTTTTTTTTTAAAGGGCTGCACCTGAGACATATGGAGGTTCCCAGGCTCGAGGTCGTATTGGAGGTGCAGACGCCGGCCTACACCACAGCCACAGCAACACCAGATCCGAGGTACATCTGTGACCTACACCACAGCTCATGGCAATGCCAGATACTTGACCCGCTGATCAAGGCCAGGGATCGAACCCACTACCTCATGGTTCCCAGTTGGATTCATTTCCACTGCACCACAATGGGAACTCCTAATTTTATTTTTTTATTTCTTATTGAAGTACAGTTGACTTACAGTGTTATGTTAATTTCTGCTGTACATAAATGTGACTCAAGTTATATATATGTGTACATATATATATATTTTCATATTCTTTTCCATTATGGCTTATTACAGGATATTGACTGTAGTTCCTGTACTGCATAGTAGGTCCTTGTTGTTTATCCATTCTCTGTATAGTAGTTTGCCTCTGCGAATCCCAGACTTCCAATCCACGCCCCCCACCTCCCTCCCCCCCTGGCAACCACAAGTCTGCTTTCCGTGTCTGTGAAGTCACCTCATTATTTTATGTACCACTCAGAAGGAAAAAGTAGCCACCTCTAATGGTTTTAGGCATACTGATTCAGAGATGCTAGAATGTGGAAAACATGTTTCCTAGAAGTAATAAAATACAGTGTCCTATTATGAATAATACCTGCACCCCCTAAACATGGTTTTCGTGGCCTTTGTTTTCTCTGGTAGCTTCGGGATGGCGTACGACTTCATTGACTCAGTGGGAAACGACGTGGATGTTGTCTCTGACTCTGAAGTAAGCGTTGTTGCACAAGGCCTTGGAATGTTTTTTGCTGGGGGTCTATAGCATGTTATGTTCTTCAGTCTTGAAAAATTAGTGATGAAGGCACAACTGTCTGATTATCGTAACACTGTTCACTGCATCTTTCCTCAAAGAGGAGGGAGCAGCCCGCTCGATACTGGTAGCAGTAGCGTCAATATTGATGGCTGTATTTTAATAACAGCAGTTTTGGCGGTAGCCGTTATCATGTTGAGTTATAGAATGCTGCTAATCGAGAGTTAGAAACAGTACCTCTAGTAAAATCTGTTGATCCTTAGTGGATCGGTTTTATCTTAGACGTTAAAAGCCTGAGTCAGTGCAACAGTGCGACCTGTACATACCTTATGAAATTCCATTGTGTGAAAATAAATCTTTGTCATTTATATCAACACAGGGTGACCTGTAAAGTGTAGGTGATTCCAGCTCTAAAGCTCTGTCCTCTATGTGTTTGTAGGCAGCTCTTTCTGTAAGTCTTCGTGTATGACCTTAAGGAAATAAGCTTTGTTATGCTTTAAAATTGAATGAAGTTAAAATGTGAAAGATGCCCAGTCACACTAAGAAGACCTTTCTAAATTGTCTTTCCTCTTAATTTTTTTTAAGAACATAAAAAAGCTCCTGAAGATTCCCTACAGCAAATCCCACGTCAGCATGGCAGTGCACCGCATCGGGAGGACCCTCTTACTAGACGAGTTAGACATTCAGGAACTGTTTATGAGGTCGTCTCAGGTAATACGTAGACAATAACAAGAAAAGCACAATTTTAACAACCCAAGGGCGCCAGAAATGGGATTTTGTTTCAGAGAAAGGCCAAAGTGGAAATATAATTGAGTACTTCAACCAGGAAATGAAAAGTTTCACTGAAGATTAAAAAACTTTAATTAGAAAAAGATGAGGAGTTCCTGTCGTGGCGCAGTGGTTAACGAATCCAACTAGGAACCATGAGGTTGCGGGTTCAATCCCTGGCCTTGCTCAGTGGGTGAAGGATCTGGCGTCTCCGTGAGCTGTGGTGTAGGTCGCAGACGCAGCTCGGATCCCGCGTTGCTGTGGCTCTGGCGTAGGCTGGCAGCTACAGCTCCGATTCGACCCCTAGCCTGGGAACCTCCATATACTGCGGGAGCGGCCCAAGAGGTGACAAAAATACAAAAAAAAGAAAAAGATGAGTTCCTGCTGTGGTGCAGTGGGTTAAGAATCTGCAGCAGCTCAGGTCAGTCCCCGGTCTGTGAATCTGTGAATTGAGAATCTGGCATGGGTCACAGCTGTGGCTTGGATTTGGTTCCTGGCCTGGGAACGTCCATATGCCATGGGTGTGGCCATAGAAGAGGAGAGAAGAGGTGCGTGGGTGGAGAAAGAGTAGAAAAGATAACCAGGAAGAAACTATTGATACCAACAGCCAGGATTCTGCTGAGGAAAAGGGTGAAAGGAATGAAGAAAGTTGTGAAAAATCCGAAATTTAAGGAACGAGTTAAATTTTTAAAAAATCCTTTGATGTTTCCATTAAAGAGATTATCACTGAAGGAGTTCCCTTGTAGCCTAGTGTTTAAGGACCTGGTGTTGTCACTACTGTGGCTTAGGTTCCATCCCTGGGTGGGGAGCTTCTGCATGCTGAGAGTGGCCAAAAATAAAGAAATTATTGTGAAATGTGGAAAGAGAGGTGGAAAATGTTAAAAAGTTATTCCTACGAATACATAGTTATTAGAATTAATTGGTCCTCTGAAAGCAGAGATTCTCAAACTGTGTTGGTAAATGACTGTTCCCCCCCCCCCATGTGCTAAGGATGGATATTTTGTTTGTTTTTTGCTTCTGAGGGCCACACCTGCTGCATGTGGAGGTTTCCAGGGTAGGGGTCGAATCGGAGCCGTAGCTTCTGGCCTACAACCACAGCCACAGCAAAGCGGGATCTGAGCCGAGTCTGAAGCCTACACCACAGCTCACGGCAACACCAGATCCTTAACCCACTGAGCGAGGCCATAGATCGAACCCAGAGATCAAACCCGAAACCTTATGGTTTCTAGTCGGATTCATTTCCTCTGAGCCATGACGGAACTCCAAGGATGGATACTTTTTAAAGATAAAATAATGTTGCAGTTTCTTAAAGTTTATCTACATTTCCGTATTTATTTTGCCATTGCAAATAGTTTATGGTTGTAAATGGTTGATGGTCTTGAGACTTTCATAGGCTACTCTGTAAAGAATATTCCTGCTGTGCTTTGATAAAGGAAAATAAGTGATTTAAATGGACATTTAAAATAAATGTTTTGCCCTTTGAAAAGACCACAGATCAGTTAGGTCTACATGTGTTAGCCACTGGGCAAGGCCTTGAGAATCACAGTCCTTGCTTCCTAGCACCTTATGAGTTTGGACTTACAAACACATTGAGCTAATTTCAGTACAGTGTGCATAGTAGGACTTATTCCAGGCCCTGAGGAACATGTTATGGGGGAGGTTGCCTCTTCTAGTGGCTGAAAGAGAGGAGGAGGAGAGGGAGAGTTCCTAAAAGAGGAATAGGAGTTGAATCTAGGAAGGTCATTGTTTTGTGATTATGTGTTTATGAAACAGTATTTTAAAAATAGCAAGTATTTCCTATTAGCAATAGGAAAACAAATTGTTTTGACTGCAAGTTCTGTTTATCAATTATGTGATTCAGACTGGTGATTGGACGTGGTTAAAAGAATTTTATCAAAGACTTATTGATCAGAAGTGGCAGAGGAAGAAGAAAAGCAAAGAACACTGGTATCAGAAGGCTATTCTTTCCAAGTTTTTATATTACAGGTACTTGTCTACTTGTTTAAAAGGACAGATGAAATTCTGATCTTTAATTTCAAGTCAATAAAAGTAATTTAAGTTTTGCCACTGTAATTGTTGATATTTGTCCTATATTCCTTTTTTTCTCGTGACATTACTTTTTTATTTCCTGTATTCCCTTTGTAATATTTATGCTTGATGATAGAATCTAGTCTTTAAAAACGGGTGGACCGTCATGGAACGTTAACTGTAATAACAGCGTGATGTTTTTTATTTCTATTTGGCCAGTATCAATGGAGACGGAGCTGCTCAGCCTGTGCCATCCGCTGCCGAACAGCAGGAGTCGTCCAGTTCTGACCAGACAAACGATTCGGATGGGGCTTCGTGGCCGGCCCCCTTTGAAATGCCATCTTCAGTCTCTGAAGATCCCAGTGCTTCCAGTCAGGTTAGTTAGTACTTAGGTGCTAATTCAGCAAGCGCGTTAAAGAAGACGAAACCAGTTGTCTTATTAATAAAAATAGATGAGTGGGAGCAAAAATATTAGTTTATGCCCTCACAATTACAAAAAATAGGTTTTTTTTCCCTTTTCAATATGGGATTTACAAGGGGTATTACGAATGGCTAAAGCAGATTTTATTTTGTTTATTTACTTTGTCTTTTTTTTTTTTTGGTCTTTTTGCCATTTCTTGGGCCGCTCCTGTGGCACATGGAGGTTCGCAGGCTAGGGGTTGGATCTGAGCTACATCCACTGGCCTACGCCACAGCCATACCAGTGCCAAATCTGAGCAGCCTCTGTGACCTACACCACAGCTCACAGCAACGCTGGATCCTTAACCGACTGAGCAAGGCCAGGGATCAAACCTGCATCCTCATGGATGCTAGTCACATTCATTTCCTCTGAGCCACGATAGGAACTCGGAAAGCAGATTTTGTAAATTAAATAATTCAAGACATTTATAGATTTTTACCATGTTTAAAATAGCTTATGAAGAGTTCTTGCTTTGCTGTAGCAGGTTAGGATCTAGCATTGTCTGTGTGGCAGCTTGGGTTTGATTCTCAGCCTGGATCAGTGGGTTAAGGATCTGGTGTTGCCTCAGCTGTGGCTCTGATTCTGTCCCTGGCCTGGGAACTTCCATATGCCACAGATGCGGCCAAAAAAAAAAAAGCTTATCAGTATGTTTATCAATACTAATTATCTCCTTAAAGTCATAGGAAATACAGTATATTTAAACTGTTGAAATACAAAAATGCCTGCCAGATCTGCCAGATATGGAGACTCACAGACTTGTTGTAATTTAAATATTGACCTTCTACTTAACTTTTAGTCAGATTGTTAGGCCTAAAATAGCTCTGAAGATTTTCTAGGTCAAGTTGCTAAGATTTAACCTACAGTAACGTTATAAAGTTTTCAGAAAGGAAGAGAGCGTAGACTGTGTTACCTGTTTTGTTTCTTATATTCTTGGTTTCTTAATGTTTGTTTCTGTCCTTATCGGGTCTATCAAAGAATAAAATAACTCCATAGATATAAGTTGTGCATGTTTATTTTCAGGAAAGTATATTGATAAACTCAAGGAAAGTAAAAATAAGATCTTTAACTTAGTAAATTGTGTTTTTTTTCTCTTGTTCTGTGTTCTTACACACTGACTATTATTTGTCCACATTTTCTGTCCTCATAAATTACAGGGTTATAGGTGGTGAATACATTTCATTGGATTTTCGCTTTAGTAGATTTTTGGTTAGAGATGCCTCATTCAACTATGTAGCGAGCTTGAATTTTCCCCAAAGTTGGGAAAACGGAAAGGAAGAGGAAGGGAGCAGTTAGCGTGCAGGTCTGCGTGGGGGTAACTGTAGGAGGTGGGGTGCTCGTCAGCGAGAAGGGACCCGGTGCCGGCTGCCAGCAGGGTCCCAGGTCGTGACTTGGGTTGTGGTTATGTAGGTAATTTTTTTTCTAATTAGCCATCATACTGTGTTCTTCATTATTTGTTTTATGCACTTTCCTGTATGTAATTTTATTTCACTAAAGGAGTTTTGGAAAATGATTTCCTTTTCCTTGACTTCAAAACACAGACATTGTAAAAAGACCACATAATAGAAATACTGGTCTTCTGCCATCCATCCCCTTTATCAGCCTTATCATTCAGTCCTTACTTTAAGGGTCATTCTGAAAAACCTCGGAGTTTTTTGAGAAGCTGTAGACGTTGACGTGGAGGAAGTGAACTGGCATCTATTTAATGCCTCCTGTGCCATGTGCTTTATGCCTTGTTGGTGTGTAAATCTTTTTCCTCCGTGAAGCTGCGTATGTATTGTTTTGATGGGATCATTTTACAAGTAAGTCAACAAAGCTCATAAAAAGTAGATGTTTGTCTGTGGTCCCACAGCCAGTGAAGTTCAAGCCAGGGTTAAACCCTGCTCTGACTTCAGAGGCCTGTTCTCCCAGCAGTATTCCACTGTGTCCATGTATTTCCCACACTTATAAGGCCCTCGAAGCAGTCAGGTTGTCTTGGCAATGGCGCATTCCTAAGCAGAGCTACCCTGCCTAAAAACAATCTTTTACAGAATGTTTTTGTAACATGTATAAATCTTTAAATTCCAACATTTAGAGATTTATTTTTGCCTGTAAGCTAGCACCTCACGAATTCTTGCTCCCTAAAGTGGCGCGTTTGAGGCTTGTGTTAAGCAATAATAGAGTTTAAATAGGTGTCTGTGGTATGGTCCTGGAGCCAGACCCTCACCGAAAACATCGTAACCTCAACCCAAACTCCCACTAAAGCAACTGCTTGGTAATTACAATTTTGAGAGTTGGACCATAGGTTGATGACTTGACTCTATAAACAAACAGTGTAATAAATGTTTGAAATCCTTTAAGGACTCTCTGAGAAGACAAGACCCAGCAAAAGCGCTGCAGTTTCCCCTCCATGCCTGCAGTCATAAAGACTCACTTTTCAGGCAGGTGCTAAGCCTGTTGGCACACAAATAGGAATAAGCAGCTCACACACATGCTCACGTGTATACGCATTTGCATGCTCATCTTGGTTTAAAGTAATGCTTTTTTTTTTTTTTTTTTTTTTTGCCATTTCTTGGGCCACTCTCGCGGCACATGGAGGTTCCCAGGCTAGGGGTCAAATCAGAGCTGTAGCCGCCGGCCTACACCAGAGCCACAGCAACACGGGATCCGAGCCGTGTCTGCAACCTACACCACAGCTCACGGCAACGCCGGATCGTTAACCCACTGAGCAAGGGCAGGGACCGAACCCGCAACCCCATGGTTCCTAGTCAGATTCGTTAACCACTGCACCACGACGGGAACTCCTAAAGTAATGCTTTTTTTTTTTTTTTTTGGTCTTTTTGCTATTTCTTTGGGCTGCCCCCGCAGCATATGGAGGTTCCCAGGCTAGGGGTCTAATCGGAGCTGTAGCCACCGGCCTACACCTGAGCCACAGCAATGTGGGATCCGAGCCGTGTCTGCAACCTACACCACAGCTCACGGCAACACCGGATCGTTAACCCACTGAGCAAGGGCAGGGACCGAACCTACAACCTCATGGTTCCTAGACGGATTCGTTAACCACTGCGCCACGACGGGAACTCCCTAAAGTAATGCTTTTTAACGGCAGCTGCCCTAATGGTTGGAAGATTGAGTGGCAGACTGCACTTTTATGCTCTGTCAGAGGCTCCCCTTTCTATGTGTTTTCCAAACATATTGAAATGTAATATAATGAAAATAAAAAGTATTACGAGATTGGATACATTTGAGAACATTGGATTTTACAGAGGTGAAGTAGGTTTTCCCTCTTAGAGGCTTTTATGTGATAAACATTTTTACTCTCCAAAAGCAAATCCTTAGCAAACAGTTTGAAAATCCTTTTTCAAACCTGACTCTGGAAATTTTTCACTGAATATCCCAGGCACTAGACTTCTGTGAAACACACTCTGGGAAATGTGAAACAGGAGGCTGTTCTGATGACCTTTGTCTCAAAATTATGCCTAAGGGGTCTTAGGAATCAGTAGAGATGGGGTAGGTTGAAAGAGCAGTGCTGTTTAAACTTACCCAGTAAAGGGGAAAAAAACTTGGAAAGCTTAAAATCATCTTTAATCTCTTGAGTGAGCTCTAAATGTGCTTAGCTTATTTAGTAGCTGTGATAATTAAGAGCTGAAATATGCCACTCAGGGCTGAGCGTTGACGCGAATTAGCCCCGATTTACAAGGGCAGATTTGAGGTGTATGATTCGAATGCCTAGGCGATGACTCTTTTAACTTAGGCCATTGTTAAGAAATGACGGCAGCAGCGTCACTCCTTATCCTTGCACTTTTCACAGGGAAGTGAGCCTCTTGAACCCTCATACATAGTGGGGCATGTGGCCTCAGCACCCAAAGAACAAAACCTGACCACTTTATTCAATGACGGGGAGAACAGTCAGGTATGCTTCCCGCGGTGTCCAAGTCGAGACACCCCATCCCCAGTTCACTTTGTCATTTAAAAACCAGTCTGAATTGGAATTCACAGGCACAACAATCCCCTTATCCTGAAACTCTCTCTCTAAACATCTCTGTGATCTTCTAGCTAGCTCTCCGGCTTTAACTTACTCCGTCTCCTTCGTCTTTTTCTTTCTGTGGATCACGGGGGGAAATTACAGCGGTCCTGTTTATCCTGTAATCTTTCCGTTTTATTTTAAATCAAAGGGCCTTAAGAATGATTTTGTTCGGAACATCTTGTGGACCTTTGAAGACATTCACATGTTAGTGGGCTCCAACATGCCGATCTTCGGAGGAGGCAGATACCCAGCAGTCAGCCTGCGTCTCAGGTAATCAGATTGCATTCCTTTAGAAGCAGTGTTCTGCTTTTACCTGGGTGTTCTGGGCATCGTTTCCTTTTTCTCGTTTTTTCTTCACCTCCTTCCTTTCCCCACCAGTTGAAACATCCACAGGAAGGAAGGAGTGTTTCAGCAAAGGCTGAAAGCCCGCTGCCTGGCTTTTCATTCTAGTCCTCAGTGAGCGGAGTCAGAGATCTGTTGGACTCACCTGGTCTTAAGTCTGCACATACAACTTGTATAATGCAGTTTGTGTAATTAGTTACGGAGCTGGTTACCAGCTTCCTGTTAGCTAATTGTGAGCATTTTTTTTAACGCTCCAGCTGTATTTGTTCGTGTTAGCCCATGTGAATCCTGGCGTGGGCATTACGATGCTTGGCGGTCAGTCGTTTATGTTGTAGGAGGAGTGTGCAGTAGGCTCCCGGCCATCTGCAGTCATTGTTCCTCCTGTTCGCACTGGAAATTCTCTGGACACCAGTTAGAAATCCAGGCAAAGCTTATGGAACCGTGTTAAATACACCACACTGCTGAGCTGCATGTTTTCGTTTTTCATCAGGAAAGAACTGAAAATGGCCTTCTCCAACTGCGGAGAAGAGAGTAAAACGTTTAAATGGGGGAAATAAGTCTCAGATATTACCGTGGAGCATTTAATTCAATAACACTAGAAATGTATGTTTTTAGGGATAACAACAAACCAATTAATGTGCTAACTGGAATTGACTATTGGCTGGACAACTTAATATGCAACGTCCCAGAGCTTGTCATGTGTTTTCATGTAAATGGAATTGTACAGGTAAGGTGGATACAGTGCGACTTTTTAAATCTCTCTCAAATGAAGATTGGAGCAGGAAACACCTCACCATTGTTTTTAAGGCCTTAAATACTAAGGTGTATTTTGGCAAGGAAGGTAGCTATGGATAAGCTGAAGTTCGAGTGGTTCCTCATTTGATTTGGTGATACCAGAATTCTGGATGTTCTAGGAGTCTAATAGGTGATCTGTGGGCAGGTCATAGATGTGCTGAAATCTATATTTGTAGCCATGGAACTCTAATTTTAATGCCAGGCATCCATAGTAATTCCCTGAAAGCGTCTGAACAGTGGAGGTGTTTATTCAGTATGCCAATACCTACCCAGTCTATGCGGAGTTTTTTAAAGAAAGGCCCCAGCAATAATTACAAAGAGAGCTTATATAGCCCATTGTTATTGAGCATGTTCTATTTATGAGGGACTTTGTCCTCAGCACATATGGGGGGTGGGCAATAAGGTTTGGTCACTGCTCAGAAAGATATAATCCAATGGGAAATAAGAACATGCGAGGAGAAAACTAGGAGGCAGAGGAAGTGGTGGAAGTGTAGCACACGAGGTTTGGATGAGAGAAGGGCGAGATCACCTCTTTTCCAGTTGACCTGTCCCGTCTGGTCTAGAGTACGTCCGAAAGGACGGTAAGGGGCATGTAGAGAAGCGTGAGCAGGAAACAAGCTAGAGAAAAAATCGGAGACGCTTTAAAAAGGGTGGTGGTGATATCCTTGCAGGCTTTGCTCTTATCGCTGCCTCCACCCGCTGTGCACCCATTTCTGTAAAGGAGGCATAACCCCGCAGGCCAAGGGGAGAGGAGTGCACACTGGACAAAAGTCCCGGGCGATTCTCGTGCCTGGGGAGAGAAAAAGCCAGAAACCGATATTTGGAGAAAGCTTACGATGTGAAGTCTACCTTTATTTACCACCACCCCAGCTGAAAACCACTAGGGAAGAACAGAAGAAAGTGGACCGTGTGCTTCGTTCCCTGGTTAGGACAGAAACGGGATCCTGCCTAAGTCTGAGGGTCAAGATCTGGTGGTGATTCTCCCTGGAGAATTATACCGGTGGTGAGCCAGCCTCGCGGCTGCCAGGAGTGGGTCAGATTCCTTTGAAGAGCTGGGCAGGAGAACCCCCCGAGAACCATTGCTTTAAACTCTCGTGCTAAATAGGTCTTTAGTTGAGGGATTTATATATATGATTCCTTTTTAATAAGAGAAGTGTTGCTTGCGTAGGTTTTCTCTTAAACTATCTTGTGTCTGTGTTTCACAGAAGTATGAAATGATAAAGACAGAAGAGATTCCCAATTTGGAAAACTCTAATTTTTCTACTAAAGTCATAAAAGACATTGCACAGAATATTTTATCTTTTTTGAAATCTAATTGTACCAAGGAAGGACATACCTATTGGCTATTTAAAGGTAAGCTAATTCTTGAATGAATAATAATTGAGAGGCAACTGTAAAATGAGATTTACTTGTTTTTTTTTGTTTTTTTTCACAGCAAGTGGCAGTGATATAGTGAAACTCTATGATCTCACGACTCTTTGTGAAGAAACGGAAGACAAATACCAAAATCCATTCACAATGCCAGTGGCTATTCTTCTATATAAGTGAGTACTTTGAGAAGTTAAGATTAAGAAGTAGTCTTATTTACAGCTGTTACGTGTACAGCCATACTATCCATGCCAAGGTTTTAAATACCTTTTTAATTTTCATAGTTTTTTTTTTAAAGTGTATATTTATTATGTGTGTCTGTGTACATAGCTGTGTACTATTCCAGAATAAGCTGGAGGGGTTGGTGTAAAGTACAATACTTAGTGGTTTCTTAGAGCCGTTATTCTGCTGGGAGGAAAGAAGAGCATGCCTAGTCTTGCAGAGAGTGATGAATGGGGAGTCACGTTGATGGGAACCTTGTTTTTAGGGTTGCTTGCAACATGATGATGAAGAAGAATCAGAATAAGAAACACTACGGGACTGTTAGAACCCTGCTCCTGAACTGCGTTAAATTGCTGGACAAGAGCAGGCACCCTCAGGTAAGAGTAGCACACGCTCTCTGAATAAATTCTGACAAAGTTGCGGTAGGGAATTGGTGCCTAGACATTAAAGCTGCCTTAATCCAGTAACTGCCCAGTCCAGTTTGGTACCACATGGGGCTACTGAGCACTTAAAATGAGCTTAATCTGAATCGAGGTGTGCTTTAAATGTAACCTACATACTGAGTTTTGAAGACTGTATGTGCATACACAAGTTGAAATGATATTTTGTGTTTATTGAATCAAATCAAATATTAAAATTGATATCACCAGTTTTGTTTTTTTTTTATGTAGCCACTAGAAAAACGTTAAACTTTGTGTGTGGATCACATTGCATTTCTCTTGGATAGCATTGTTCTATAAATTTAAAACTCACACAGTTTTTAACAAAGTGGTGCTGTTTTTCCTTTGTTTTACCACTATAAGAAGGTAGAAAACAATTTTATAGTCTCTCTTAAGAGCTCCATTTATGTGAATGGACCTCGTTATCACTTTGTTGGTTTAAATTAGGTTCACACTCTATATAAAAGCATCTCATAAGACAGAGTCAGTCTTGCACCCTATGGTTTTACACCAACTTCTTACCCTCAGTTGTCTGAACTTGACAACTGTATGTTTCAGTGGAAGGCTAGTTGTTGTATCTTGTTTAAATCAAAAAAGATATCTAGTATCTACAGTTTTTTTTTTTTTTTTTTAAGATCCAAGTTAATTTTAATTATGGCCACATTCAGTTTGGAGATAAAGATATCCTAGAGACCAAACCAGGAGAAACTGCTCTTGGAAGAAAACTGGCAAAACAGTTTCTGGCTTAAATATCTAATTATTGATTGAGGTGGTGGTGGCTATAGGAAATAGTGTGGAGACTATTTCATGTTTGTGACTGAGAATTACCTAAATAATAGAGGAGAGTAAATGCGAGTATGTAAGTGCTAATTTCTGGACTTTTCCCTCATTAAGCCAGTGGAGGCCCACCCCCCCAAACCATAGATTGTAAATATTAGTTGTGTATTCAAGATAAACTCTTATTACTTCATAGTTTGTAAAGAGAAATTCTTGTTTGTTGTTGATAGGGAGTGATATCTTGCTAATATTTTAGTTATGACACTTTACACATGAAAACTTGTCTCCAGCGAAATACACTTGCCAGTTTTTTTTAAAGAGAGAGGACTGGGGGAGTTTCCGTCATGGCGCAGTGGTTAACGAATCCGACTAGGAACCATGAGGTTGCGGGTTCGGTCCCTGCCCTTGCTCAGTGGGTTAATGATCCGGCGTTGCCGTGAGCTGTGGTGTAGGTTGCAGACGCGGCTCAGATACCGCATTGGTGTGGCTCTGGCATAGGCCGGTGGCTACAGCTCCAATTGGACCCCTAGCCTGGGAACCTCCATATGCTGCGGGAGTGGCCCAAGAAATGGCAAGACAAGAAAAAAAAACAGGACTGGGAATGGCATAATTTCAGGAAATAACCATATCAAGCCATGAGGATTTTAGAGTACTTTCAGAGTATAGGTACTTTGAATCCGGAACATTTCTGTGTTTATTAATGGTCTGTGGTGGAAACAGCCTCTCTGCAGATCTCCTAAAATTTGTTCCACTTGATAGAGTGCTCAATTTTAATGACGTATTTTTTCTTTTTATAAGATTATTGCTTCAGCCAATTACATGCTTTCAGAACTTTTTCAATTGGTTGAACCGAAAAAAGAAGAAAGTTCGGAATCCCCATTAAACGAGAATTCTGATGAAAGTTACAGCGAAGAGGAGGAGGAGATGCCAGACAGCGATGAAAACGGATCCTACAGCACCAGTTCCGATCCATCAGATGACAACAAAGCAGTAGCTATAATTAAGTCTGTTGGAGAATTGTCAGTTCCGGAGAAGTACAAGTCCATTCATCAAATCAGGGTGAGCATGTTGAAGTTGGTACTTACAAGTTTTATCATTGGAAAGACAAATATTGAATGCTGTTAACCTCTCAAAAGACGGCTTTCGTTCCATAACTCCTTCATGGTCTGGGGTCTAGTAATCATTAGCTCTTTGAATTTAAAACTCAGTTTTGTAATTGTCCCAGGGTAATGGGCCCACACGCAGACCCAGGATAAACCACACATCAGTACATCCTTTTTATGTGGGAGGTTTTCCTGTCCAGTGACCAGTGTGTCATCCTGTGTCCTACTGGGGTGCTTCCTCCCAGTTGCTGTGTCGCCGGGAGGCTGAGTGTACAGGTTGCCTGGTGAACATAGAGTCAGAGCAGATGGCATGGCTCGTTGATCCGGATGGGGCGAGATCTGGCACACTGTCCCTGTGCTGCAGGACAGAACTTGTCAGTGACTGTGGCCCTGCCAGCTAGATTGGACGTGTCTCTGAGCTGGTCAAGGCCACAGAGACTCCGACAACTTGTGCTCTTGAGGTTTCTGCTGTTGGTGTCCGTCGTGCTGAGTGTTGTACCATCAGTCTTTTTCCAGACAGTGTAATTATGTTTTGTTTTGCTAAATTATTATTTACCAGTCATATTTACAGATAATCTCTTCATTTAAATTTGGAGTTAGGAGTTCCCGTCGTGGCGCAGTGGTTAACAGTGGTTA
The DNA here is from genome assembly GCF_016906955.1 of Phacochoerus africanus. Lineage (NCBI taxonomy): Eukaryota > Metazoa > Chordata > Mammalia > Artiodactyla > Suidae > Phacochoerus > Phacochoerus africanus. The sequence goes on from NC_062558.1 coordinate 135,395,217, forward strand.
ACGAATCCGACTAGGAACCATGAGGTTGCGGGTTTGGTCCCTGCCCTTGCTCAGTGGGTTAACGATCCGGCGTTGCCGTGAGCCGTGGTGTAGGTTGCAGACGCGGCTCGGATCCCGCGTTGCTGTGGCTCTGGCGTAGGCCGGTGGCTACAGCTCCGATTAGACCCCTAGCCTGGGAACCTCCACATGCCACGGGAGCGGCCCAAGAAATAGCTAAAAATACAAAAAAAAAAAAATTGGAGTTAACTTCCAGCAAGAAAGTTTATATAGATTTTTGGAGGACACCTCTCTGGCACTCTAAAGCCCTGCCTGTCTTTCCGACCTTCTCTTCCTTCATTTCCCCTCTGATTTCCCCTCTCCACACGGCCTGTTTTTCAGTCCCTCGCATTCATCAAGATCATGCCTGAGGGCCTTTGCATCTGCTGTCACTTGGGCATAGAACTTCCGTTTCCCCGGATCTTTTTGCGGCTGCCTTTTTCTAAGCCTTGACTGAAATGTCACCACCTCCAGGAGACCTTCCCTGACCACTCTAGTCAAAACATGCTCTTAACCACCTTCACGGAGAGTGTTCTGTACCTAAAATTCTTGTGTGTGTCTGTCACCTGTCACTGCAGCGTAAGCTCCCTGGAGATGGGGACTCTGCTGGGTCTCCCGGGGCTGGAACACATAATGGGTGACTGAAAGACCAGAGGAAAAAGTCATTAACGGCGTGTCTGAATTTTAGTACACTTCCACTTTCATAAAACATGTTTGTGATTATAAACAGAATTATTGATTGTAAAAGTTACCTGTATTTGGGAGACGACATTGTAACAGCATGTAGTTGTATTCGGAGAGTGGTGTGTTTACAGATTTCTTTTATAGAGACAGCACTTTCCATCAATAGGGAAAGCACGCAGAAATGTAGTCATCGTATTCACATAAACATGTCTTTAGTGTTAGCTTTGCCTTCTCTCAGTACTTCGTAAAGTACAGACAGCACGGCTCCAGAGCCCAGCTTCAGCACTCACTCCCTGTGTGCTTGAATGCATTACTTTCCATCTGTGTTTACTTCTGTGTAAAATGAGAACAGTAATTCCAGCCTCCCAGGATTCATCCAAATGGAATGTTTCGCAGAAGCCTTACTTACGCAGAATATCAGAAGATGGAGGTTATTAACTGGTTCTGCTCCTACCCAAATATATAAATTATACGTTGAGACCATTGGCAATACTTACTAACTTACTGCTGAAGTGATGATGCTGTCAACACACATGACCCAGTGGTAGCACTAAGCTGAGCTGACCTATCGGATTAAGGATACATTTGTTTAAAACATGACTACTCACATTCTTGCTTTTTTTTTTTTTTTTTTTGGCTTTTTCCATGTCTTGGGCTGCTCCTGAGGCATATGGAGGTTCCCAGGCTAGGGGTCAAGTTGGAGCTGTAGCCGCCAGCCTACGCCAGAGCCGTGGCAACATGGGATCTGAGCGGCGTATACGACCTACACCACAGCTCACCACAACACCAGATCCTTAACCCGCTGAGCAAGGCCAGGGATCGAACCCTCAATCTCATGGTTCCTAGTCAGATTCGTTAACCACTGAGCCATGATGGGAACTCCACATTCTTGCATTTTTGTTTTGAACTTTAAGTGGCTTAAAGCAACACATGCTGGAAGAGCTTTTTAAGCAAGATTTTTGTTGATGCTTATATCAGTTTACTCTGCCATTAAAACAGTACATTAACCCTCAGATGTCAAAAGCTGAATACACAGAAACTTTCCAAGTTATTGATTTGTAAAGTTTTAGTAAAATTTCCAGGGGGTGAGAGCTAGGGAATTGTCATCGTGGCAGCATATTACTAATTCTGAATGTTTGTCTCTGCAGCCCAGTTGTGCATTTCCAGTTTGCCATGACACGGAAGAGCGCTGTAGGCTTGTGCTGAGCTATGTTCTGGAGGTGAGTTTCAGTTTAGACGTCGTAACTCAGCGACGCTTGCGCTCGATAGGCAGGTGGCACCTGTTGAGTGGTGTCTCAGCGCTGCTCAGAGTGATGTTCTACTGTGATGCTTTTCCCTTTAAGCATAAGCTGCAAATTAGTTTTCCCCAACACTTCCAGGTCAATGAAATTTTTAAAGCCCGTTTTCAAAGTATAAATTCTCTAATTGTATTTAGTAGTCCAGATAGCACCTTATATTTAGTTTGCAGTTAACATCCAGTTCCATGTATGGTAAATGTTTCTTCACTTTTTTTAAAGGGTCTGAAATCTGTGGATAGCAGCATTAAAAAAGAAAGCGACCTCCCTGCAGCTGACCCCAACACCCCCATCCCATTAAAATATGAAGATGAATCCACAAGGGGGGGTCCTGAGGGTCTGGAGAAGCAGATGGCCTTGTTTTTGGACAAAAGTAAGTTGAATTGAAGTGCAAATAAGGCCTTTTCAGTGGAGTAACATACGCGGCCTTTATCAACAGCAGACTTAGGTCAGCGAAGGCATTCTTAGAAAGGAATTCCGAAAAAGGATATCGCGTGAATGGAAAACAGTGAAAGATAGCCTTTCCTTTGAAACAAGATGAGGCGGGATAATTTCAGTCCTTGATGGACGTTGCTAACAAGAGCCTGAGGGACCTGCTTCTTGCCGTCCCTGCTGGGAGGAGCTAATGCCTTCAGCCTGGCAGGGTTCTCCTGAGAAGGGGCCGCCTCAGTCACAGCAGCCAGGCGTTCAGGCACCTGAGCTGAGAGGCCTAGACTGCCCAGCTGCCCGTCTCAGCTTCGCCAGGGCGGGTCGCGTGACTGTGTTCTCTCTCCAAGCAGAGACGGTGACGGTGCCTGCTTTAGAGCCTGGCACGTGGGTTAGGTGAATTGGTGTGAGCAGCGGGCCGAGATGAGGGCAGGTGATGAGCGTCTTACAAGTGGCGGCCCTGGTTCCCTCGTGGTTCTCAAATGAGCTGCAAGTGTCGTTTGTAAGGTACCTGGTTCTCCAGCGTCACTTCCTGAGGCACTTGTGGGCTTTGAGGTAAAAGCCCTTTGTTTCTTGTTTATTTTAATCTAAGTTGCCTTTTCCTTTTTCCAGCCATATCTCCCCCCACCCCCCACTTTTTTAAACAGTCAGTTTCAGTTTTTGAAAGTGCTTTGGAGGCGTGTATGTTGAAGATAGCGCCAAGGTCTTTGCGGTCTTGCCTTCTCTCTACGCAGCGGGGCGGGGAGCGGGTTCAGCCCCCGTTTGTGTCCTGCGTCCTGGCTACTGGCCTGAGCCCGCGCACCGCGAGGGGGACCAGCCAGCCCTTGAGGCCTCGCTCGCTGCCCTGCTCATGGGGTTCTCTCGTCTGAACTGCCTTTTCTCTCTCTTCTCTGCCCCGTCTCAGCTGTTAAAACCCTACTCACGTTCACGGGCTCCGTGCTCGCCTCTGCCTCCGTCAGAGCTGCTCGATCCCCTCGCCACTTTGTCCCGTGAGCGCTTCCTGAAGCCTTAGCCATCATCGGCTGCGTGTAACGCTTGCACGCACACACACGAACACACTTGTGAGCAAGAACTGGGTCTTACTCATGTTTGGTTTTCTCACAATGCCTCATGCACAGAAACTGCATCTCAGGCAGAGGAAAAAGAGATAGACACCCAAAGAAAACCATAAAAGAGACTCAAGTCTTTCTCATTGCTCTGAAGGACTCGTGTGTCGTAGCTGTTTGAGACCTGAGAACTCTGATGGCGGGGAGTGGGTTCCCACAGCCTGGTGTTCGTTCCTCTCTCGGTAACTGCACTTGCTGGACTTTGTTGTGGTCTGTGTTATCTGCCCTCTGCCCCTCCAGTCTGTCAAGTCTGTAAGGACACAGGCCGTGCAACTTCATGTCACTGCTGCTGGTGCCTAGCACGGTGCTTGGCACAAAAGGGATCATTCGTTGGCTAAAGGAGGCAGTGATGGGCTGGACTTAGAGTTTTCCTGGTAGAGGAAATGGTAACTAAGATGGGATGAAGGGAAAACAGGCATCTGTGTGGGCAGCAAGCGGTCACATGACTTTAGTGGATGGTAGGGGTGGCGTACTGGCAGGGAAGGCTGAAAAAATGGAGCTTAGCAAATGGGCTGAGGTGCAGTTGACTAAGCGGTGAGAAGCCTTTGGAATGTTTAGAGCAGGAGTTCCACCGTGATTAAAACTGTGCTTTAGGAAGATAAAGTTTTTTGGCAGGTTGACTCACAGACTAGAAAGAGGAAGCAGGTGTCAGTCACGAGTTTAATTATGTCAGTGACCCTGAAAGAGAAGGACGGATGGAGTCAGTGGCGGCGTGGGAGCAGGCTTTTGGAAAAGCCCACGCGAGGGTTCCACGTCATTGCCTTGACGTAGTAAAGCCTGGTATTGACCAGTTTGGGTAATAGCACCTACGCCTGGAATGTTTTTATCAAGAAACAGAAATGGTTTTTTTACAGTGAGGCTTATATTACAATGTGCTGCCTTTTTTCCCTCCTGTCATAGTGGGCTCCCTTCAGAAGGGTAATTATTCCAGTCAGTCGGGAATGATCCCTGGTTCCTGGCAACATAAAATGAAACTCCAGCTGATTCTCAAGTCCTCAAAGGCCTATTATGTTTTGTCTGATGCTGCCATGAGTCTTCAGAAATATGGACGCGCGTTACGATACATTAAATTGGCTTTGCAGAGCCACGGTAAGTCACTCTGAGTGTTTTTAATAGGCTTTGGGAGGAGAGTAGAGAAGCCGTCTGAATCCCAGTGAAATTTTATTCCTATTTCTGCTGTAAAATTAAACTTTCTAATCTTGCATATGTTTCCTGGCATTTTCCCCTTGGAGTGGTTAAACATCTCTTCATTTTGAAAAACGTGAAGTCATATGTGGTATCTGACGTAAAAATAAACTTGGGGTTGGAGGTCCCCGGTGGCTCTGCAGACTAAGGATCCAGCACAGTCACTGCTGTGGCGTGGGTTCAGTCCCCGGTCCAGGAACTTCCACATGCCACAGTCGCAGCCAAAAGAATTAGAGTAGATACAGTGGTAACAAATTTTCTTAATTTTTACTGTGTTCATTCAGTTTTAGTGTGCTATTTTTTCTCCTTCCTGCCCTTTGCACGTAGATACTTATTGCTGCCTCTGCACAAATATGCTTTCTGAAGTGCTGCTGTTTCTTTCTCAATATTTGACGCTCTGCGGTGACATCCAACTAATGCTGGCCCAGAATGCAAACAACAGAGCCGCACACCTTGAAGAGTTTAATTACCAAACAAAGGAAGATCAGGAGATCCTCCACAGCCTCCACAGGGAGTCCAGCTGCCAAGGTACGCCCAGGAGGCTCATTCCTTCGTGGCAGTGCCAGAAAGGTGTTTTGGTATTGCCGTTTTGTTTCATTATTTCTTAATGTTAAAATTGAGCGTGATCCTGGGTATTTGTGTATAAACGGCTTTGAAATATTTCGTAATGACTAATTGTACAACTGGAACCAACTAAAAAGCAATCTCTCGAGACTATCCTTTTGTAAGATTTTTCTAGGTAACCCTTTTAGTCAACTAACCAAGCAGTGATTTTCTCTTGAAAAGGAGTAACAGTTGGTACAATGGATGAATTAACCTTCTGAATGGTTCTGGGGGGCCAGGACACAGAGATCTTTTTGTTGTTGTTGTTAGTTTTTAGGGCCACACCTGCAGCCTATGGGAGTTCCCAGGCTAAGGGTCGAATCAGAGCTGCAGCTGCTGGCCTACACCACAGCTCATGGAAAGGGCAGATCCTTAACCCACTGAGCGAAGCCAGGTATCGAACCCACGTCCTCATGGATAGTAGTTGGGTTTGTAACCCACTGAGCCGCAAGCGGATGCCAAGAGATCATTACTTTTTAAAATGTAGGTGTAGCTGGCTGTTTTTCAGAGTTGTCAGATTTTAAAATTGGGAAATAGGAGCATTCAGTCCATAGCAGCAGATTCCGGCCCTCTTAGCTCGGTGGAGTCATATAAGCACCTGCACCTATGCAGTAAAGGCCCCTTCAGAAGCCTGATCTCAGGTCTCATTTGTGATGCACCATGGAGCTGTTTTATTATGCTCTTAAATTGTTTATATCCCTTGATATCCACATCCCCAAAGTTTTAGACTACTAACATCTAAGAGAAGCATCCTAGAGGAGGAAAGGTAGTATTTCCTCGGTTTTTTGCCCTCTTTCTTCCCTTCTCCCCTCTGAGTTTCTTGAGTGATTATTTTAATAGACATGGTTAGAAAATCCTTGGTTTGTTTTTACCGCTCCCATCGTGTTAATTTCATTTAAATTCCCTCTCTGTGAGAGCCATGTGCCCCTTGAATGTTATCAGTGGGAGAACCACCCTCTTTCTCCTTGAATTTGTGGCCCTGCACCCGAGTTTACCTCAGTTCCCACTAGATGGCAGGGTTACGTCTTTGAGAGCTTATCATCCCTTCTTGAGTGACTCACAACTTAGACTGGCAAACCATAAAGTACATAACTAGCCTCTAGTAGCAATCAGAGCATTATTTCAAAAACTGTTTTCAGTAATTAAAAAAAAATTGTTTGGAGTTCCTGTCATGGCCCAGTGGTTAACGAATCCGACTAGGAGCCATGAGGTTGCGGGTTCAATCCCTGGCCTTGCTCAGTGGGTTAAGGATCCGGCGTTGCCATGAGCTGTGGTGTAGGTCGCAGACAACTTTAGGTCTGTACCAATAAGATGTGAACCTTGTAAAACCTGGGTCAGTAAAATCTGAATTGTTATTTTTAGACAGGAAAGTATTTTAATTTATTAAACTGTAATGTCCCAAGAACATATAGTTTTAGAAATAAATTCAGAAAGCTTTACTTTTGAAACTGAAAAATTATTAGTTGCATTAGTCGACTTTCCGTATGTTTATGCTATATCGTGTTTGTTATTTTTTCTCTAAGGTATTAGATTATTAGATACTAAGCAAGAAGGGCTCATGAGACTCATGGTGGTGTTTCTTTTTTTTCCCTCTTCTTTTAAGGATTTGCATGGGCAACTGATTTGTCTACAGACTTAGAAAGTCAACTTTCAGTTAGTTGTAAATGTTATGAGGCTGCTAATGAAATCTTGCAATTTAATGACTTAAAAAGTCAAAACCCAGAACACTATGTACAAGTCTTGAAGAGAATGGGCAACATCAGAAATGAAATCGGTGTCTTTTACATGAATCAGGCTGCCGCGTTGCAGAGTGAGAGAGCAGGTGAGTATCTGGGGGGCTCTGTTTTGCCTCTTCTGTTAGAAAATTGTGCCACTTTTATGTGGTTCAAGCCAAGAATCAAGCATTTTGATTTTATGTCATAAAGGGGTGCTCTGTTAAAGGATCTTCTTATTATTCTCAAGAAATAAAATTAAGAAAAAAAAAAAACCATTATTTTCCCTTGGGATTCGTCATTTCCATGTCCTCCATCTGACCAGTTCAGAAGTGAGTCAGACAGCTCTGTGGTTGGCTCTGTGCTGGTGTGTAATTGGCTAAAACAGAGTTCTCTGAGATGGAAAGGCAGCTGTGAAGACACATCTCTGAAAATGCTCTCAGTACAAATGCATTCCCATAGAGGAGTAGGGAAAGAGACGTTTCTTGAAGTTGCAGCATTCTTGGAAGGCTCGTGGAAGAAGGTGGCATTTGGGCAGACTGCGCCATGGCATGTGGTGTGTGGCACGTCAGCAGGCAGATATGGGAAAGGCGGGCTGTCCCGACTGGAGTAGGCAGCATTAGGAAGGAGCCAGAGGTGCAGTTTCGTGTAGCAGCGGGGGGTCTTCAGTGATGCAGGCAGAGAGTGATGGATTCATCTGGGCCCAGGTTGAGTCTGCGATACCAGTGGACACGTGAGTGAATGGTCAGTTAGAAATAGGTGTTTCGAGGAGATCCCGTCGTGGCCCAGTGGTTAACGAATCCGACTAGGAACCATGAGATTGCGGGTTTGATCCCTGCCCTTGCTCAGAGGGTTAAGGATCCCGCGTTGCCGTGAGCTGTGGTGTAGGTTGCAGACGCGGCTCGGATCCCGCGCTGCTGTGGCTCTGGCGTAGGCTGGTGTCGACAGCTCGCTCCGATTAGACCCCTAGCCTGGGAACCTCCACATGCCGCGGGAGTGGCCCAACAAATAGCAAAAGACAAAAAAAAAAAAAAGAAATAGGTGCTTCGAGCTCTGGGTGAGCAAGGCGTGGGTTGGGAATCACAGGGTGATGGTTGAAGGTGTGAGGATGGACTAAAAGGCGAATGCTGTTCACATGGCAGGAGAAACGGGGCGGAGGTAGAACTCAAGGCGGCAGGTGCATTGAATACGTTTTTGTGGACCTGTGGGTCTGAGCTGAATGCGGCACTGGGTACACAGTTCATTGCTGGTGGAAGAACATGTGCTTTTGGTAAATGCTGTTCTTTACACATGTATAATTTTTTAAATCGAGGTATAAGACCCTGTGTTTTCAGGTGCCTCTGGAGGGGAGGGCAGTGACGGAGTAAGAAAAGTGGTAGTCAGCAACGCAGAGCGTGAGCTGAGATTCCTGGAACCTGGTCGCTTCTTTATAAAATAAGTGCTCAGGTGTTTTATGTGCTTGCTTTCATATCAGCTGGTTGATAGTGAAGAGGACTCTGTTACATTAGTCTGCTTGGCTGCCACAGTAAACTGTCACAGACGAGGCGGTTTAAACAACAGCAGTTTCTTTCTTACACTCTGGAGCTGGAAGCTCAAGGCTGGATTTCTCTGAGACTGGCCTGCAGATGGCTGCTTTCTTGCCGTGTCCCCCCATCCCCGGACTTGGCGTGTTCCTGATGTCTCTCTCGAATGACCACTGGTCATTTGGATCAGAGCCCCACCTATGACCTTATTTAACCATAACTGCTGGCATTTGTGGTTAGAGCCTCAGCATGAATGAGAGCCTGGTGGGGGGACGCGCCCACACAGCGGGTGTGATGGGAGCAGCACACCGCAGCTGATCCAGGCGGCTGGCTCTCCTGCTGCTGCCACGCTGCTCTCATCAGCTCATCCAGAGACCCTGGTGGGTTTGTGCTGATAACCGCTTACACAATTGTTTTCTTTCTTTCTTTCTTTTTTTTTTTTGTAAAGTGAGCAAAAGTGTGTCTACTGCAGAGCAACAGTTGTGGAAAAAAAGCTTTTCTTGTTTTGAAAAGGGGATTCACAACTTTGAGTCAATTGACGATGCCACGAATGCTGCCCTTTTACTGTGCAACACGGGACGGCTCATGCGCATCTGCGCACAGGCCCACTGTGGCGCGGCCGAGGACTTTAAACGTGAATTTTCCCCCGAGGAAGGCTTGTATTACAATAAGGTAATGCACTTGCTCACACACTGGACCACATCTGCTTACACTTGACTGTCATTTACAGTTTGCTGTTGTGCCGGTGAAATGTTATAAAGCTTATACAGTTAAAAAAAAGGAAAGGAGTTCCTGTCTTGGTGCAGTGGAAATAAATCCAACTAGGAACCGTGAGGTTGTAGGTTTGATCCCTGGCCTTGCTCAGTGGGTTAAATATGCGGCATGGCTGTGGCTGTGGTGTAGGCCGGCGGCTGCAGCTTCAATTCGACACCTAGCCCAGGAACCTCCATACGCCGCAGGTGCGGCCCTAAAAAGCAAAAAAAAAAAAAAAACAAACCTGCGGTGATGGCACAAGACTAGACAGATCATTAAAACACTTAGAAAGTGGCCTAAGAATACTAAGAAGGTGGTCCTGAAGGTGACAGGCTGAATTGGTGGGGAAAAGATGACTGTTCAGTAAACCGCATCGGCATAGCCGGAGGAAACGTCCAGTGCAGTAAAGACTGACATAGACAAGTGACGTGGACAGTGACACAAACGAGTGAATCTATAAAAGTTCAGAAGAAAATACAGTAGGCGTTTATCTGCTAGGATAGGAAAGGACTTTTTCTACATAACACAATAAGCAAAAATCACACAGTAAATGATGGATTTTTTTTTTTTTTTTTTGGTCTTTTTAGGGCTGCTCCCAAGGCATGTGGAGGTTCCCAGGCTAGGGGTTGAATTGCAGCTGTAGCCGCCGGCCTACGCCACAGCCATGGTAATGCCAGATCTGGGCTGCATCTGCAGCCTACACCACAGCTCACGGTGCCAGATCTGTAACCCACTGAGGGAGGCCATGGATCGAACCTGCATCCTCATGGATGCTAGTCAGATTCATTTCTGCTAAGCCACGACAGGAACTCCAAGATGGATAAATTTAAATGCACAAAAATAATATTTTTTAAATGCACATCAGAAAGCACAATTGAAAAACAGTTCACCATCTAGCAAAAATATGTATAGCACACATGACAGATCAGAGGTTAATAAACCTTTAATCTATAAAGAATAATCAAGAATCATTGAAAATAAACTATGTCAGTAGAGAAAAGGACAGATAACCTTGAAGAAAATGTCATACATGTAAAATAAGTAAAGGGTTAATAGGAAAGCAAAATTTCAAAATACAAATTTTTAGGAAATTTTAAAATTGAGTTTCCTTTAGCAAACTGTCAATCTGTTTTGGCAAACGGTAGCGTGCAGTGTTGGAGAGGGTGCAAGAACACAAGAGGACTCATTTCATTGAGGACTTTGATGTTGAAATAACTCAGGACCTCAGATTGTGAGGCTGAGCCGCTGCCCACTGCTTAACGTTAATGAGCGATGTTCATTGCATGGTGAACTTTAAAAAAAAGTGACTTTTGGAGTTCCCGTTGTGGCGCAGCAGAAACGAATCTGACTAGGAACCATGAGTTGCAGGTTTGATTCCTGGCCTCCTTCAGTGGGTTGAGGATCTTGCGTTGCCATGAGCTGTGGTGTAGACTGGCAGCTACAGCTCTGATTAGATGCCTAGCCTGGGAACCTCCATATGCTGTGGGTGCAGCCCTAAAAATACCAAAAAAAGGGGGGGGGTTGTTTGCTTAAATATAATGACCATGTGTTTCAGCAGGGTGGTGGCAGAGGTGGGAAGGGTTGCTTCTTTATACAGTCAAACCCTGCAGACTTTTTATCCATAGACTTGTGAAATTATTTGTTGCTAGTTATATAAACTATAATCTTCATGAGAAAGAAAACACTCAAAGGAAGAAAAAGCATCCTCATGCTTCACACAAATCCTAAAACGCTCAGTTGAGCTTATGATAGACTCAAGGTGAAGATGTGGGGTGGGGCGGAGTCCACTTTACTAACTCTCTTCACTTCCTTTATTTTCTCAGAGATTCCCTTTTACTTATTTTGTGCTTTTTAGCGCCGCACCCGAAGAACATGGAGGTCCCCAGGCTAGGGGTCACATCGGAGCGGCCGCTGCCAGCCTCCACCACAGCCACAGCAACATAGGCTCTGAGCCCCATCTGCAGCCTGCACCACAGCTCCCGGCAGTGCTGGATCCTTAACCCACCGAGCAAGGCCAGCGATTGAACCTGTGTCCTCATGGATGCTAGTCAGAGTGGTTAACCACCGAGCCATGATAGGAACTCCGTAGATTCCCTTTTATAATATCTCTCAAAAATTCATGTCTGAGTGGTTGTGAGGCGTGTTTAACTTTGATGCCGTGTGAGCCTGTATTGAAACTGAGCCGTAACGGTCCTCTTCTCTCCCTCGCAGGCTGTTGACTACTATTTGAAAGCTCTTAGGTCCTTGGGCACACGGGACATACACCCAGCTGTTTGGGATTCGGTGAATTGGGAATTGTCCACTACTTACTTTACCATGGCAACGCTACAGCAAGATTATGCTCCGTTATCTAGAAAAGCTCAAGAGCAGGTAAGAATAATTGCTGGATTATGAAAGAAGTCTTAACCTTACTTATTATTTAGTTCTGCAACGGATAACTGAGCATCTGTTAGAGTCTTTTCCTGGACAAGCAGTATTTGAATGTTTTGAAAAGTCTTACGTGAGATGATGGGCTTGTCGTTTTTTTCCTCCCCCTTAAAAAATGAAACAGATTGAAAAAGAAGTCAGCGAGGCTATGATGAAGTCCCTGAAATACTGCGACGTGGACTCGGTGTCTGCTCGACAGCCTCTCTGTCAGTACCGCGCTGCAACCATCCATCACAGGCTGGCCTCCATGTACCACAGTTGTCTGAGGAATCAGGTATTGCCATTTCAGTTCAGGTTCAGTGCCAAGTCCCTTAAAAAATGTTCTGGTGGGAACTCCCATTGTGGCTCCGTGGTAACGACTCTGACTAATAGCCATGAGGACGCGGGTTCAGTCCTGGGCCTTGATCAGTGGGTAAGGATCCAGCGTTGCTGTGAGCTCTGGTGTAGACCGGCAGCCTCAGCACCAATTCAACCCCTAGCCTGGGAACTTCGTATGCTGTGGGTGAGGCCCTAAAAGGACAAAAAGGAAAAGAAAAAAAAAAAATGTTCTGGTGCTTTGCTTCCATGTAACTGTATAGCTTTTAAGTGCCATCTATTCTTTCAGCTGCTTGAGAGAAACTTGGAGTGTAGGTATTTTTCCCTCTCACCCGTGCCATGTGTTTTTCCTACTATGATTGGGTCTTAATTTGAAAAATTACATATTTGCCTGGATTTTCAAAAAATAGAGTTAGGTTTTGTAGTTCTGTACCAGTGGTTCTATGGTAATTTTAAAGTATCCATCTCCCGTTTTTAAAAATTTCTATTTGTGAAATAGAGCATGTATATCAAAGCACCTAGAAAATGTACGAGAAGCATATGTACAGTTAAAAGAATAACAAAGGCGTCCTGTATACCTCACCTTGGGGTGACGGGTGCTTTAGGGAGCCCCGGGTGCCCTTGCTGTGGAGTCTCGGCCAGATTAACTGCAGTTCTGGGCTGTTACGTTGGTAGCTTTCCTGTGTTGTAAACAGCATGTTTGCATTTTACCTGGTTGTGAGCTTTATAGAGCGAGTCCTGCTGCACGTATTCTTCTATGGCTGATTGCCTTTTACTCAACACCGTGTTTTGAGGATTCTTCCACGGCGATGCATGGAGCTGTTTGTTAGCTCAGCTCATCAGTAGTCATTGAGTGAGCATATCACAGTTTGTTTATCCGTTCTGTGATTCCTGAACTCTGGGATTGTTGTAGTTTGAGGCCATTAGAAATAATAAGATGAACAGTCTCGTGTGTGAATCCTGGTGCTCAGACGCACATCCTATTTCCAAGAATAATTCAAGGCCTGAGTTGAGGGTGCTTTCCTTCAGAGAGGGTGCCTCGCTTCTGCCAAGAGTCTTGTGCTTATAGTTTTTTAGGGATGATTTTTCTTGTTTCGCTGTTTTCTCCTTCTTAGCTCAACCTGCAGTGTCGTGGGTGTGGGTTTACTTGTGGGTTGTGCTCATCCTCAGCACACTGCCCAGCTTGATCTGGAGACAGCCACTTTGAGCTGGCCCTAGACTCTTTAACCCTTGCCAGCAGAGGGCCCCTACCTAAAGCCAAGTTTTCCAGGTGGCCTAATAGCCTCACAGCCAGACCAAGCTTGGGAGAGTTCCAAGGCAAATAAATCACTGGGGGAGAGAACTGTCTTTTCAGCAAGTAGTGCTGGGTCAGCTTGATCGCCACACACAAAAGGATGGAGTTGGACCCCCCCCCCCATAAAATACAAAAGATGTAAATGGAAGAGCTAAAATCTCTTAGGACTTAAAGAACAACAAAACACTTAAAAAGCATTTAATGACTTGAGGAATTCCATGTGGCCCAGCCGGTAAGGATCCAGCGCTGTCACTGCTGTGGCTCGGGTCGCTGCTATGGTGGGGGTTCAGTCGCTGGCCTGGGAATTTCTGCATGCCACAGGCACGGCCGAAAAAAAAAAAAGGTAGTTACTGTGAAAGCCCAGCCTTAGGGTTTGTTTATGTTTGGTTCTAGGTTGGTGATGAGCATCTCAGGAAGCAGCACCGGATGCTAGCCGATCTTCACTACAGCAAAGCTGTGAAGCTTTTTCAGCTTCTGAAAGACGCTCCGTGTGAACTGCTCAGAGTACAGTTAGAAAGAGTAGCGTTCGCAGAATTTCAGATGACCAGTAAGTCTTGCTGTTTTATTTCTCAGATGTGTATGCATTGGCTTAGTGTTGGATTGTCTTAGATTGAGGCAGCCCTGTGGATCTCTCTCGGATGTAAGTAATGTTTCTTTTTAATTTGCCCATCGTTCATGACTTGGGGTAGGGATGTTTTTTGAAATGCTTTTTAAAATCTAGAGAAATGCATTAGATTATGTTCAGTGACTAGAAATATAGAAATAGAGCCTATGATTTCTTATTTCAAAAAAATTGGACCAGTTTGGACCATTCAAGATGTAAGTCCTCTTGAACGGATGGGAGCGGAGCAGCAGTGGTGATGGAGTGGGGGCCTCGCTGGTCCCGCCGAACAGAGAACTGAGACTGCAGCTTTTGACTGTGGTTCTAGAACAGGCTTTAACTGCAGAGCCTGAAGGTGAATTGGGAGGGAACAGAAGGGTAAAAGTGAGACCTTTTATTATTATGTCATTTTCCATGACAGGGAGTGAGTGTCTCCACTGCTGAGTGTTTTTTTTTTTTTTCTTTCTGAATCTACTCTCGCTCTCGTTCCCTGCTCTGTGTCTGCAGAGAGGGCTTATGAGACATATCCCTCGTGTGGTGAAGAAACAAGAAACCTTTATTTGAAATACAGCAATTCATTGGTTTCATTTCAGTTGGTTTCTTCTGTAAAATTAAATAAATTTAATAACACACACAAGACTGTTTCTGTGGTGTCTCTGGAAGGATGGAGAAGAAACTGATGGCATTGTCGCCTCTGGGGAGGCCTGGAGGGTGGCTTTCACCGTGAGACCATGCGGACCTGTACTGTACATTTTGAGAGTGTATCACCTATTCAAAACAGTTTTTAGGAATACTTAAAAGCACCTTTTTACCTTTCTTGGCCAGTATGTAGTGCATAGTGCAGTGTGTGAGGTGGTCACCCAGGATTAACGGTAGCTCCTTCTGGGGTTGGGCTGGCGTGATCTTCTTTTCCAGTTGGCATCTTTGAATTTTCTGCCATGTTTGAAATCCTGAGAGTGAACAGCATCATTTTTTATTTAAAAAAAAAAAAAAATACTGGGACAAATTTGCTAAGATGATAAGTGTGACTCATTTCCCTTTAAAAAAAAATGTTTAATACTATGAGTGTAAAACAAAGTTTAGTGAGGCAGGGAAACATTTACTTATGGCTTTGTCTAGGCTTATTTTCTCTAGGAATAATTACTAAACAAAAAGTTGGATTTAGAAGATTTCTTGGGATTCTCATGAGCGTTTGAAAAGCAGAATTTTCATAAATACATCCGCATTGGCTGGGTTTCTAGATTTCCATTTAAAGGAGTGATCACCCTGTGTTTGACATTCTAGGTCAGAATAGCAACGTTGGAAAATTAAAAACACTCTCTGGGGCTCTTGACATAATGGTGAGAACTAAGCATGCATTCCAGCTCATCAGAAAGGAGCTTCTAGAGGAATTTGACCAGGTAACTGGAGAAAAGATTTAGTATTGTGTTTTATGTGTCTTGAGCTAAATGCTGCATGACGAATGTATGTAGTAGGCATGTAGGATGCATGTATGTATTGTGTGTACTAATAGACATATATGCTCTGTAAAAACACATTAACAGTGATTTATTATATTTTCTTGGATTATTAAAACTTCTTTAATTTGCAGGTATACCTTTTATATTTTAATTTTTTTTCTTTAAAAAGCCACATAGATCTTGGTTAGTAAGGCCCTAGGAATATAAAGTAAGTCTCTGTTAAGTTTTGCTTTTGTTTTTGAAAGAAAAGTTTTCTGCCTACTTTTATTTATTTATTTATTTGTGTTTTTTAGGGCCACACCCCCAGCATATGGAGGTTCCCAGGCTAGGGGTCCATCGGAGCTGTAGCCACCGGCCTACACCACAGCCACAGCAACACCAGATCTGAACCGAGTCTGCGACCACCACCACAGCTCATGACACCACCAGATCTTCAATCCACTGAGCTAGGCCAGGGGTCAAACCCTCGTCCTCATGGATGCTGGTCAGATTCATTAACTACTGACCCACAGCCGGAACTCCTCTGCTTCCTTTTACAATTTCCACTGCACTGCCTGCAGTTGCACGGTGCATGGGCTTACGCAGGCTCCTGGCCAAGGCCTTGCTCTTTGCCAGGTGTGCCCGTGTCCATGCGGCCTCCTGCTGTTTTGGAGAGCTTCCCTGCGTCCCTGGGACACTCTAGCCTGTTACTTTCCAGGCTCTGGTTCTCAGACCAGATGGCGCCTGTTTCCATCTTGCTCCTCGAGTATCTGATATTGGGACGTCCAGAGGTTTTCTTTCACTCCGGATTAATTTCTTGTAAATAAGTGCCTTTGTTTTTTTTGTCTTTTTGGCTTTTCTGCGGCTGCTCCTGCGGCATATGGAGGTTCCCAGGCTAGGGGTCTAATCGGAGCTGTAGCCGCTGGCCTACGCCAGAGCCACAGCAACGCGGGATGCGAACCACGCCTTCAACCTACACCACAGCTCATGGCAGTGCCGGATCCTTAACCCACTGAGCAAGGCCAGGGATTGAACGAACCTGCAACCTCATGGTTCCTCGTCGGGTTAACCACTGCAACACAATGGGAGCTCCATAAGTACCTTTTAGGTCCGAGACACTTTTATCAAGTGGTTTATTCTATCAAAATGTCCTCTGGGGAAGGAGGGAGGAGGCTTGTCACAGCCTCCACCACCGCCAGCTGGGCCGCCCCCTGGGAAGAAATTATCTCCAGTTTGCTTTTGTTTTGTTTTTGCATCAAAAGTTTGCTCCGTTATAGAAACCATGGTTCCATCACGGGGTATGAAGCTGTGCTTGTCAGGTGGCTTAGGTGAAATGCCTTTGTGTTGTTTTTAGCCTAAGAGCGAAGAGACCCCTCCAGCTGCTGAGTCTCCTCCTGGTCTTAATCGAGAAGAAGTCCTGAAGCTCCTGAGTATATTCGAGTCCCGCCTGTCATTCCTCCTCCTTCAGTCCGTCAAGCTGCTCTCTTCAACCAAGAAGAAAACAAGGTAAACTTGAAATGGTTGTGGAAGTGTATTTCCAAGCACCTTACCTACGTATATACTTCTTACCCTGACCCTGTCGAAGCACAGGCCGTGTTTTTTTCTTGGGTTTTATGTGGATAACCCAGCAATTTAAGCGGTGTTCTTTGGTGATTGTTAAATTGAGTGAGAATCCTCCTCAGGTGGCCTGCTCTGTGCTGAGATGATAGAAACAAGAAATCTTGCTGCCTGAGGACAAGTACCCTGTTGGTTGTCATGTCCTCCCTGAGAGATGAATGGCCTGGAGTGAAGGCTGTTTGTTGTAGCTCTGCTGATCACTGTCCTTAATAGGAAGTGAAGACCACAGTTTCGATACGCAGGACCAAGTGTACCATAAAAAGTAGGTATAGAACACCAGAGTCTCTCTAAAGTCCAAGAAATTCCTGAAGAAAACAGCGAGCATCTCAGCAAATACACCTGTATCATCTTACGCAATTCGGTGGTTTTGCCAGAGTTGTTAGCTTGGTGCATGAAATTCTAGTAGTAAGTACTAAATCAGGAAGATAATATAAACAACATGCCTTTTTTTTTTGTCTTTTTTGTTGTTGTTGCTATTTCTTGGGCCGCTCCCTCGGCATATGGAGGTTCCCAGGCCAGGGGTCGAATCGGAGCTGTAGCCACCGGCCTACGCCAGAGCCACAGCAACGCGGGATCCGAGCTGCGTCTGCAACCTACACCACAGCTCACAGCAACGCCGGATCGTGAACCCACTGAGCAAGGGCAGGGACCGAACCCACAACCTCATGGTTCCTAGTCAGATTCGTTAACCACTGCGCCACTACGGGAACTCCCTTTCTTTTTTTTTAATGTAAGTACAATCTGGCCATGTTAGAAAATTTGAAAGATAGAAAAAGGAAAAAGAAAATCATTTATCCTAATACAGTTATCCTATGTGTATTTCACCAGTTTACGAAACTAGGGCACAAATAATTTTTGTCTCTAGTTGTGTGTGTTTTGACTGGCATGCAGTGAAATTCATTCTTTGTGGTGTATACAGTCCTTCAAGCTCTGGCAGATGCAGAGATGTGTGTCTGCTGCCAGCGTCATGACGGGGAGCAGTTCCCTCACCCTGGAAGTTGCCTCTTGCGCCTTTTCGTAATGAACCCCTCTCCTGCCCTCGAACCCTTAGTCGAGGTCTCTTACCATTAATTTTGTCAGATGCCTTTGCGGTACACAATGAAATGACGGTATCATTTTCCATCTTTAATCTGTTGACACAGCGGATTAATTTTTCTTTACTTTTTTGCACGTTAAACCAGCTTTGAATTCCTGAGATGAAACTCCATCTCGGTGTGATGTGTTGTTCTTTTATGTATTGTTGCATTCCATTTCTGTTAAGGATTTTTGTGTCTGTTCATAAGGAATTTTGGCCTGTAGTTCTCTTGTAATGGTTTAATCTGGTTTTGGTGTTCTAGCGGTGCTTACCTCATTAAATCGATTGGCAAGTGTTCCCTCTCCTGTTTTTTGGAAAGATTAGAATTTACCAGTTAAACCATCTTTTTTTTTTCCCTAAGGCCACACCCAGGGTATATGGGAAGTTGCTGGGCTAGGAGTAGCAACTAGTAGAATTGGATATGCATTGCCAGCTCCGAGCAGCATCTGTGACCTACATTGCAATTTGTGGCCATGCCGGATCTTTAATCCACTGAGCAAGGCCAGGGATCAAACCTGCTTCCTCGTGGACACTATGTCAGGTTTTTAACCTGCTGAGCCACGACGGGAAGTCCTGGTGAAACCATCTTAATGGCTTCATGAAAAGTTTTAACAGCGAGTTCAGTTTCATTTCGTAGATATAATATTAATTCAAATTGTCTTTTTCTTCTTGAGTGGAAGTCTGTTTCATCTGGACTGAATATATAGGGTCACAATATCCCCTTATTAGCCTTTTAATGTCTGAAGGAGTTTTTAGTGATAGTCCTTCTCTCATTCCTGATATTGGAAAGTCTTATCTTCTCTCATTTTGTTCCCTTTAGAAGTTTATCAATAAATGATCTTTTCAGAGAACCAGCTTTTGGTTTAGTGGGTTTTCCCCTCATTGTTTTTGGTATTCAGTATCATCAGTATCTGCAGTTGCTATGTATTTCCTTGCTTTTGTTTATTTTGGGTTTAATCTCCTCTTTTTCTAGTTTCTTAAAGTGGAAGCCTAGATTACTAATTTGAGATCTTTTTTCCTTTTAAATATAAGCAAGCCCTTGCCACTATAAATTTTCTTCTAAGCCCTGCTTTTGCTGTATAGCCCTGCTTTTGCTCTATCTCACAAATTTTTTGTCTTTTTTTGCCATTTCTTGGGCCACCCCTGTGGCATATGGAGGTTCCCAGGCTAGGGGTCCAATTGGAGCTGCAGCTGCCAGCCTACGCCAGAGCCACAGCAACGCGGTATCCGAGCCACGTCTGCAACCTACACCGCAGCTCACGGCAACGCCATATCCTTAACCCACTGAGCAAGGCCAGGAACCAAACCCGCAACCTCATCGTTCCTAGTCGGATTCGTTAACCACTGCACCATGATGGGAACTCCTCTCACAAATTTTGATGTATTTTCTTTTTCATTCAATTCAAAATAATTTTTTACCCCCAAGACTTCCTCTTTCATCCCTGTGTTATTTAGACACATGCTGCTTAATTTATGAATATTGGGACTTTCTGGATATATTTGTTATTGATCGCTAGTTTAATTCTCTTATGTGCTGAGACCATTCTGTTATGTGCTTTGTATGATTTGTTTCACGTTTGTTTAGATTTGTTTTATGACCAAGAATATGGTTTGCCTTGGCAGGTGTTCCACATATTTGAAAAATATGGGTATCCTACTGTTTGGCCGAGAGTGTTGTGTAAATGTCAGGTTAAGGTGGTTCAGAGTGTTGTTGAGCTCTCTCGTATTCACACCGACTTTCTGTCTGCGCTTCTGTCCGTCACTGAGAGAATCGTGTTGAGGTCTCCAGTGACTGTTGTGTGGATTCGTCTGTTTCTTCTTTCAGTTCCACTTGTGTTTTGTGTGTTTTGAGGCTGTTAGGTACATACATATTTGGGATTGTTATATTCTAGAGAATTGACCCCTGTATTGTATAATGTCCATTTTTGATATTAATATAGCTACTCAGCTTTCTTTTGGTTAATGTCTTTTTCCATCTTTTGTTTTCAACTTCAGCCATTTGTTTTTTAAATTTAATGTGAGTTTCTTACAGATGGCGTATGATTTGAGTCTTGCCTTTTTAATCCATCCTTATCATTGGTATCTTTAGACCAGTCACGTTTAGTGTGATTATTGATGTATTTAGATTTAAATCTGTCATCTTGCTGTAGCTGTTCTCTGTTTGTCGTCTTCTGTTTTAACATTTTCTAGAATTCTTTTTTACTTCACTATTGATGTGTTAGTTATACCCTTTTTACATTTTTGTTAGTTGACCCAGGGTTTATATCTCTAATCACGCTACCTTCAAATAAGATTACACTGCTTCACACGTGTGAAGACCTCAAAACGATATGCTCCCAGTTCTTCCCTTCCACGGAAGGTGCTGTCCTCATCATTCATTTTACTTTGACACATTACAGGCAAATGCTACACTGTTACTGTTTTTACTTACATAGTAGGCTTTTTATCTATACTTTTAAGAGAACAGGGAACTTGTATTACCTTCTCTTGTTCCATCTCTAGTGCTCTTCTTTGTGTAGAGATCATTTTCTGTGTGGTATCGTGTTCTTTCTACATGAAAAACTTCTTTTTTAATGTTTTTTGTAGAATAGATCTGCTGGAAATGAATTCCTCCTTTTTTGAGAAAGTCTCTATTCCTCCTTCAGCCTTTGGAAGATCTTTTGGCTGGGTATAGAATTCTAGGTTTACAGACTTTTTCTTTCCACACTTCAAAGATGTCACTGCTTTGCCTTCTGGTTTGTGCATTTTCTGACCTGACTGGAAGTCTGTGGCTGTTCTTATCTTCGTTCTTCAGTATGTCATGTGTCTTTTTTTCTCTAGTTGCCCTCAGACTTTTTCTTTCTTTTTTCCTCCAGTGGTGTGGGCATAATATGCCTAGGTCATAGGATTTCCCCCCCCCCCCTTTAGTATTTTTATTTCTTCTCCATTTTCTTTTTCTCTGGCTCCATTTAGACTCGTCAGTGTTCTTCCACAGCTTTAGATATTCTTTTTTTTCTTATGCATGTTTGTTCTTTTTTGCATTTCAGTTTGGGTGGCTTCCCTCCACCTGTCGTCTTCACGCGTGCTGACTCTTGGCTGTTTTGTGTCACATGCAGTTGGCCTTGTCGGAGGCCTTCTTCCTCAGTGTGTCCTCACTTCTAGTATTTCCCTTGGCTCTTATTGTGCTCTGCCTCCCTCTGCCCACGTTCCCAGTTGGCTGCTGCCCATCGTGCACATGTTCCATTTGAGCCTTTTCATCGTTGTTTTAAGTCCCGTCAGGTGGTTCCAACCTCTGTGGCGTTCTGAGCCTGGCTCTCTTCCCTGCCTTTCTCCATCTTGTGGTTGTTTGTGGGAGAGGGGGCAACTCCTCTAGGACAGTAGAGGCTGACAGAGGTGATAACTAAGCCTGGAAGGGTTTGGGCACCTGTCTCGTTCAGGGCCCTGAGTGTGGGGTTCGAGTTCGTTTTTCAGGCCTGGAGTTGAGCTGTAGCTGAGGCTTTCTTGTTGCTCAGGTTATCCCCAGGCACCACGGGCTGCCAGTGCCTCTGGCTCTGCCTGCGTTGGGGCAGAGCAGCTTTGCAGAGGCTGCTCGTGACGTCTGTACCTTCAGTGTTAGGTCTTCTTCATGCAGCCCCTCAGGGGCCTGTCTTCCTGCACCTGCAGCTCCCAGCCATGTTCCACTCTTGTTGGTCCTTCATTGCTTCTTATCTGTCAGGGAGGGGAGGGGGAATGGGCCTGGCTGAGGCTTGGGGATGTGTGCCGCCCCCCGCCAGGGCTAGCGTTTCTTCTGTTTCACTCACCCACACCATGGCAGTAGCTCTTCGCCTTGCCCAGGCCTGCACAGGGCACTTCCTCAGGCCTCTGAGCAGGCTCTTACGTGAGCACCTGCTGTGTTCTTACACAACAGCCCCTGGAGCCCCCACTCCCCCACTTATCAGCCCTCTTGGCCACTACCAACTCATTAACTATTTGAGCTGAATTCTTCGGTCCACACCCAGGTACATCTGCCCCAGGTGAAGAAATGTTTCCCTGTCTCTCCCAGGATTAGCCTGCCTGTCCTTAGTTTTCAGACTTGATCCCCAGCTCTGTGATGGGTGCAAGCAGGTTCATGACCTTGTAGGTGTGTCCTGCTGCTGCTGCTGCTGCTGTCATGAGGGTGGGAATGCTACTTTGTCCCCGCTTTCTACACCCTGAGCAGAAACTCCCTCGAATGCTGGTCTGCGTGATTCTCTCTGGCCTTAGAAGAGAGGCATGCTGGGTGGTAGGTGCACTGCCAGCTCAGCCCTGTTGTTGGTCCTGGGCAGCTGCCCCATGTCCTGTCACTGGTGCACAGAAAAGGTGTTGGTCCCTGTGTGACCAGATAGCAGACACGTTGTCCTTTGAGGAACTTCCAGGCAAAGGAGGCTGTGCTGGCCGTGACCTTCAGTTGGAAAACTCATGGTGGATGCTTCCTGTTTAACAGCAGTGGATACATTTTGTAATTTTTTTCTTGGTGGCAATAGAAATATGTGAGATGGGAGAAAACCAGTAATTCATTGTCAGTGTTTCGAGTTAGTAGCTAAGGTGTCCAGTCTTGGAGTTTAGTCTTACGGTAGCTTTTATACTCACACAGTCGCATGGGTGACTCAAGTAATTTTTGGCACAGTGGAAGATCCTCTAACCTTCTGTTTATTCAAGTTATTACTATTCTGAGTTTTAATCTAAACTTTTCATGCGTGATGCATAAAGTTCTAGTTAACTTGTATTAGTTTTTTAAAGTTTATTAAAAGACTTAAATATGCTGCATGTGTTAATACAGTTAATACGTTGGCAGGTTTCATAGCACAAAGACACATTGATTTGAAAGTCAGTGACTGTTTCTCTCAGGTTTCACTAACATGCACCTGAGAACACCTATAATTTTATTACGAGGAAAACAGCCTGTGCTGCAATTCCAGTTATTTCATCAGGAAGTAATGAGCACTCTTTTTTGCAGTAAAGGGAAATCACAATTAGCCCTTAAAAAGAAAGGAAATAATCGTACATTTATGTTTTGACTGTTTCTCCTGTTCCCTCTAGCAAAAAAAAAAAAACAAAAAAACATATTAATTTAAAAATCCTAATTTTCTTAAAATCCTAAAGAATTAGAATGAAACATAAGAAAATGAAGATGCATTTAATTTAAAACAGTCTCGTTTTCCTTTTGAGGTTATGCTGGCACTTGTGACTATGTTGGCAAACCAGAAACACTCGTTTTGTCTGTTCCATTGTGTTTTTTCTTTTTGGATCAAGAATTGCTCTTGCACCGCATTTTAACATTCATTGCTTTAGCAGATTGGAGCCTCTTGACCTTTCGATGGCTTGGGGGTTTAACATATAGAAAATAGAATAGTCTCTGAAGGGTTGAATGCTTTGTGCCGTAGACAGAGAACAGATCCTGGGACTTACACGTTTTCCTGGCCAGCCGTGCCCGTTGAACATTTGGCTAAGATTGGTAAAAGGAAGATAAACGAATGTCGGCTGCCTTCCTCTGGAAAAAGATAACCCTGCGAAATGACAGCACCTTCCACGTAGAGAAGGCAGTTTCACTAACTGTTGATGAGAGCTGCTCAGGAAGAGAGTGATTAGTAGAAACTGGAAGATAAAGATTTAAGATTCAAAATTATGATCGGAACAAATCAGAGCGTCTTACATTTACTGGCTCAGAGGCCGTCAATTATCTTGAGGCATCCAGCTAAAATGAGTGTGAGGTCATTTTCCATGGAAAATAATTCATATTCTAGTGTTTCTGATTGTTAAGTGCTATTCCCTTGTTCACTGTCACATAGGCATTTACATGTCTCGTGAGGTTATCAAAAGTTTCATGAATGTTAACCCCCCCCCAAAAAAAAACCCACAACACTAAAACGTATCCCTCTTGTGGCCACGCTGCAGATAGTGAATGCACTGAGTGGTCCCTCTGTGCTGTGGCCGGTGTTGGGCAGGGGTTCAGAGAGGAGCTGTGCCTGATAAAAGTGGGTGCAGGGGGACTAGGCCTCTGTGGAGGGAGTTTTCATAGGCTCTCGGTGGGTGCAGCCCGGCCTGTGGTCGGCCGCCTGCAGTGTGGAAAAGGTGGGTCCTGTGCAAGGGGAGCCACTGGAGCCGAGAGAAGGGGGGTCCTTACAGCCTGAGCCTGGAGGCGGGCAGAGGGAGGGTCCAGGCTGCTGGGGTACTGGCTAGCCAGCCTGACAGGCGGCACTTGGGCACAGGTAGAAGGTCTGGGGAAATCCTTAACGGAGGAGTTCCCATTGTGCCGGAGTGGTTAACGAATCTGACTAGGAACCATGAGGTTGCGGGTTCGATCCCTGGCCTCGCTCAGTGGGTTAAGGATCTGGCATTGCCGTGAGTGAGCTATCGTGTAGGTCGAAGGTGCAGCTTGGATCCCGAGTTGCTGTGGCGTAGGCGGCAGCTACAGCTCCAATTAGACCCCTAGCCTGGGAACCTCCATGTGCCACGGGAGCGGCCCTAGAAAAGGCAAAAAAAAGACAAAAAAATAAATAAAGGAATAATCTTCGGCTTTAACTGATGTTTTGAAATAAATATTTAAAAACAGGCCCATAAGCAATGGATGCAAGAAGGTAGGTATGGAGTTGGCACTCACAGAACACCTGCTGCCCCATGAAAAGCAACGACTGTGCCGCTGGTGTTTAGCTCGTGGGTCTTTCATGGCTGTTGGTGGGCCTCACTTGTTGGCTTCATCTCTCTCTCTCTCTCTTTAACCAGTAGTAACCTTGAAGAAGACGTAGTCCTCAAAACCAACAAGCAGATTTACTCCCAGCTTCTGAGAGCTACTGCTAACAAAAACGCATCTCTCCTGGAAAGACTCGACCTTCTCCTCCACCTGCTGGAGCAGCTGGCGCACGGCGCCGCCGGCGGTGCTGTGCAGTGACGCGGGGCGGGGGCCGGTCTGCAGAGATGCTGTCCGTGCTTCTGCAGCCGGGGGCCGGTTTGTCCATTCGGTGCTTTGTTTCATTAAACACGAGGGAAATGTCCCCTCAACAGGCAGAGCAGTGAGACACAGAGTGAGTTCCCCTTTCCCGGGCAGATGGTCGTGGTCGAGTTCTTTGGCCTCGTCGGTGGAACTGCCGACGGCAGAATCAGACGTAGAACTCAGACGCGTCTCCTTGCGAAGTACGTGGTACCTCAGTGTCAACAGACTTCCTGTGATGCCGTTACACTTTTAAGTATTTTTGAAGTATGTTAAGCTGTGCGGGTTTGAGAGAGAATTACTTTTGGATAAATGTTATTGTGGTCAAGGGACCTTCTATCCAGGTGGTGGTGGTGGTTCGGGTGGGTTAAGGAACTTCCTGTGCATCTGCAGTGTTCTTTCTCAGTCGCACAGAAAAAGCTGCCCTTTTTTAGGAAGCTTCAGTGCAGGATTTCTCGGGGACGAGCCAGGGTGCGGTTCTCTGTATTTAGTGCATGTTCTGAAGGAATCTGCTTTTCCTTGACTTTGTATGACAGTTGATCAAGAACAGGTACTCTCCTCCTCTTTTTTTTCATTTTCAACTTGAAACTGTGAATAAGGTAAGAAACTATTTTGAATAAATAAATTATTTATTTAAAATGTCTTTGTAGTTTTCCATTTCACATTCTTCACATTGAGTTTTGATTTGAACTGGTTTAATTAATAAACTTTACCAAGTAAAGATTTAAAACATTAAAAAGAAAATTCTGCTGTCCACTCAGTTCTCACTGGAATATTATACTTACCATTTGGCTGCTCCCCGGCTCTTGTCCAGTTGCTTAAAACATGCTTCTTTTTCCAGGGTCTACAGCAGGCAAGGCCATGCTTGTCTTAGATAATCAGTCTCAGTTTAGAGAGAGAGGACGTAACATACAAATCGAGAAGGCTCCTTCCTGGTGGATGGAGGGTTTGCGTTTACATGCCTGATGCCTTTGTGGACACGCACTTGCCCTGCCACCAAGCCTGCCTGGCCCGCGGGTAGGAGGGGGTGCTGCTGCTGATCTTCAGCTCCTGCTGCTGAGCCTGCGTGTTGGCTGGCGGCCCCTCCACTCCCCAGCCACACTGCTCTGAAGAAGTCAGAACTGGACTAGAAAAATGCCTGGAATAAGCTTGTTTCGAGCTGAATTTTTACAGACTGAGATTTTCAGGTGTTTTCATCGGTGAGCTGACGTCTGTCGTAGCTTTTGGCAAAATGAGCACTTGCCATTTGTCCACTTCCTTCTGTTTCGCTTGCATTGTCCTCAGGATCTGCATCAGTTTTCACAAATTAATCATGGAGGCATTGAAAGTTTTACGTAACCTGTAAAGCAAGTTGTACAAAATCGGTAACATCGCATATTAGGACAGCTGTCATTCTGTTTCCCCTTGTGGCAGGCGCACACACACACCAAGTCTCTGTTAAATGTGGACACATCCGTTGACTATATCTAACTTTGGGTTAATGCATTAAAAAGATATTCTGCATAAGCAGAAATAAGCCAGAGCTCAGGATACTAGAGTTGCATATCTCCTCACCTATCTCAGCAGATAGCCTTTCAGTCAAAAGGAAAATGTGCGTTTAAGCAAGATAAAAATTGTAGCTGGCTTCCCTTGTCAAAGCAATGACATGAAAGTTCCTACAGAAGAAGAAAAGGGCCTTTTAAAAGATTGTTGTCATTTGCTGATTTTAAATTAAAGGTTTTTACTTGGAAAGAAAAACAGAGCTGGAGGAATCAAGCTCCCCAACTCCAGACTAGACTACACTACAAAGCTACAGTAATCCACACAGTACGGTACTGGCACAAAAACAGAACCAGAGATCAATGGAACAGGTATAAAGACCAGAAATATGGTCCATTCGTCTACAACAAAGGAGGCAAGAATATATAGTGGAGAAAAAACAGTCTTTTCGATAAGTGAACAGCTACATGTAAAAGAATGAAATTAGAACATTCTCTGAACACCATTCACAAAAATGGATTAAAGACCTAAATGTAGGACCAGATATGATAAAACACTTAGAGGAAAACAGGCAGAACACTCTCTGACATAAATCGCAGTAGTGTCTTTTTGGACCCACTTCCTAGAGTAAAGAAAAGGCAAAAATAAATGAGACCTAATTAAATGTAAACGCTTTTGCATAGTAAAGAAAACCATAAGCAAAAAGACCCACAGATTGAGAGAAAATGTTTGCAAACAAAGCGACTGACAAGGGATTAATGTCCAAAATATACAAACAGCTCATGCATCTGTATATCAAAAAAAGCCAATCAAAAAATGGTCAGAAGATACAGACCTTTCTCCTGAGGAGACATACAGATGGCCAAAAAGTAAATGAGAGGCTCAACATCACCAATTGTTAGAGAAACGCAAATCAAAACTACAATGAGGTATCACCTCACGTCAGGATGACCATCATCAAAACGTCTGCAAACAGCGCTGGAGAGGGTGCGGAGAAAAGGGAGCCCCTACAATGTTGGTGGGAATGTAAAGTGGCGCAGCCCTCATGGAGGACACTATGGAGGGTCCTTTAAAAAAATAACTACCACAGGATCCAGAAATCCCACCCTGGGGCATCTAGCCAGAGAAAACCATAAATCGAAAAGGTGCGTGCACCTGTTTGCTCATTGCAGCCCTATTTACAATCGCCAAGACATGCTATTGATAAAACATGCCTTAAATGTCCATTGGCAGGAATGGAGAAAGAAGATACGTACGTGTATATTTAGGACATGCTTTATCAATAGCATGTCTTGGCGATTGTAAATAGGGCTGCAATGAGCAAACAGGTGCATGTATCTTTTCAATTTATGGTTTTCTCTGGCTAGATGCCCCCGAATGTACACACACACACACACACACACAGTGGAATACTAGCAATAAAAAATGAATGCCATTTGTAGCATCATGGATAAACCTAGAGATTATCATACTGGTCAGAGAAAGACAAATACCAGTATCACTTCTATATAGAATCTTTAAAAATGATACAAACAAACTTATTTACAAAACAGAAACAGGAGTTCCCATTGTGGTGCAGTGGAAATGAATCTGACTAGCATCCATGAGGATGCAGGCTCGATCCCTGGCCTCGCTCAGTGGGTTGGGGATCCGGCGTTGTCGTGAGCTGTGGTGTAGGTCGCAGCTGTGGCTCAGATCCCACACTGCTGTGGCTGTGGTGTAGCTCCGATTCAACCCCTAGCCTGGGGACTTCTATGTGCCGAGGGTGCGGCCCTAAAAAGCAAAAACAAACAAAAAAACAGACTCACAGACTTTGACAACAAACCTATGGTTACCAAAAAGGAAAGGTGGGGAGAGGGATAAATTAGGAGTTTAGAATTAATATACACACTACATATAAAATAATAAGGACCTGCTCTGTAACACAGGGAACCCTACTCAATATTCTGTAATAACCTCTATGGGAAAAGAATCTGAAAAAGAATGGGTATGTGTACAGAGGAATCACCTGAAACAAACATCACAATGTCAATCAACTATCCTCCAATATAACATAAACTTGGGGAGTTATTGTCGTGGCTCAGGGTTTAACGAACCCAACGAGGATCCATGAGGATGTGGGTTCAATCCCTGGCCTCAGTTGGGTTAAGGATCCGTCATTGCCATAAGCTGTGGTGTAGGTTGGAGACACAGCTTGGACCTGGCGTGGAGTGGCTGTGGCGTAGGCCGGCAGCTATAGCTTTGATTCAACCCCTAGCCTGGGAACTTCCACATGCCACAGGTGTGGCCCTAAAAAGAAAATAAATAATTTTTAAAAACTTAAAACTCCATAAGGAAAATCCCAGAAGTGCACTTACCTGCCTGCAGGATAAAATTTTAGGTAATTTTAACTCTTTTATAAAATTAGAGGTGATTTTCTTTACTTTGTCTGCTTTTTGGCAGTTGCCAGAGTACAAACAAATGTGTATTTATAAAATATATACAAGAAATAAAAGTTTCATTAGAGAAAAATTTTTAAACGTGCCTTCAGTTCCCACTGTGACACAGTGGGTTAAGAATCTGATTGCAGCAGCAGGGGCAATGCGGGGGATGCAAGTTCAATCCCCAGCCCAGAACAGTGGGTTAGAAGATCCAGCATTGCCTCAGCTGCAGCATAGGTTGCAGCTGCCGCTTGGATTCAATCCTTAGCCCAGGAATGGCCATATTTCTCTCTGCAAGTTAAACCTGGACACGTGCATTGATTGTATCTAATTTTGGGTTGATGAATTCAGAAAGGATCTTCTACTCTGGCAGAAATAAGCTGGAGTTCAGGAGTAGCTGGATCTAGACTTCCGACAGGATCGTTCTGTGGCTCTTCCTGGAAAAACCTTAGTGATCTTCATCGGATAAGGTTCAAGGACTTGAGTTCTGTTCACATCAAATGCAAACACCTACAAAACAAAGCTAAGGCTGGCTTTTCTGGAAGTCATTGATTTTGGGGTTAATTTATAACAACGAGGTAAGCAACTCCGTAGCTTGGCACCAAATTCTTTGAGCTTGAAGTTCCTACTAATGATCCGTGTGGTGGGATGAACTGCCACGGCCATACCCATCTAGGTCGGTGGTAACTGAGAACAGCTTTTAACGAAGAACTCGGCCATCTGACAAATTGCAATTAGGGACGACAGAAGCACCGCCGGGCTGGAAAGCCTTCTACTTCCGAAGGACCCTTTGAAGAAGTGATTAACTGCTCTCTTCATTCAAAAAGGCAGCGTCCGGAGAACTTGGAATGCCAGAAAAGCAATCTAGGCGAGTTCCTTTCTTGTTTGTCTTCTGTGTGGGCCTGGTCCTTGTCACTGTCATGTCTCCAGTACTGATTTCCTGAGAGCCAAACAAGCCTGCATGTGGTTTATTACTGTGAAGTCACAGGAAACAGCGGATACGACTTTCCATATAGGTT
The DNA here is from genome assembly GCF_016906955.1 of Phacochoerus africanus. Taxonomy (NCBI): domain Eukaryota; kingdom Metazoa; phylum Chordata; class Mammalia; order Artiodactyla; family Suidae; genus Phacochoerus; species Phacochoerus africanus. The sequence continues at coordinate 135,425,151 of NC_062558.1, forward strand.
CCAGCCCACTGTGATGCTCTGCCCAGACTCTGGAGAAAGCTGGACAGCCGGCATCCGAGGGAAGCCTCTGCCCAAATGAGTGACCCCCCAGGTCTTGAATCCCGTCTAGATCTAACCCCAGGAATCAATTTCTCGTACACACCATTGCTGCAGTTAGGGTGTGGTCGGCCCCCAGCCCACTGGTCTCAGCAAAAGCAAAATCTAGGAGTTCCCTGGCTCAGAGGGTTAAGGATCTGGCGATGTCACACTGCAGTGGCTCAGGTCGCTGCTGCGGCAATATGTTCAGTCCCCGGCCCAGGAACTTCCACATGCCACAGGCATGGCCACAAAAAAAAAAAAAAAGTGCAAAAACAAACAAAAATCACAGTCTATTTCACGTAAGCATCTTATTTTTCTTCTCCTTCCTTTATAATCTAAAGACTTTTCTTTTACATGTTAGGGGCCTGTGGATTGTCCTGAGTCATTTTTCTATCCTCATCAATATAAGCTCTCTTTAAAGAAAAAAATCACGATGCTTATTATTAGATTCTTCTTTTTTTTCCCCCAGAGTTTTCAAATCTAGTTCCACCCCTAGCCTCGTTTTAAAACTGAGGAAACGGGGCTGGTAAAGAGAGTTGAAGCAATTCACCCAAATTCAGACAGCTTGCTTTGTCCTACGGAATCACACAATAATAACATTATATAATTTTGTTGCATTTCATTTCAGATCCAAATGCCCCTTTCATGCTCTGAAACAGCAGAGGATCATTCTAAGCTGTCCTTATTCGTGGTTCCTGATCCTGAGTATTTGGAATATTGTCAGCACACAATAGAACAAACCCACTGAGCTAACTTTTGAGTGCACCGCTCATAAAACATCACACGCGGTTACATCCCTCAGCCACCAAAGAGTCAAGATATTTGGAAATGTTTACCACTGAGGAGCGGGTGAAGGCTGGAATGAGGTTTGAATTTGGAGTTTTCACAGCAAGTTGAATTTAAGATGTGTTTCAGGCGCCGAGAATAAAATCCAGCTGTATTATAGCAACCTCCAAGATGACCTCATTCCGTGAGTGAGACTTTTTGGGCCTTGCCAGGATAAATTCTGGACTTCTTACAGCGCTGAAAGATGTGCTTCCAACTCTGAAAGACCAGAACCGTAAAAATCCACCCGGAGGCCATTTCTTTATGTCACCGAACTCCAATAATTCTTCCTGGGGCGCTGGGAAGGAACACAGGACCAAATGTATGCACGGGGCTCTTATGGCAAAATGGGCACGCAAGCCTCTCTTAGTTTGGCTTCTGCCTCTTACCTCTTTTTGAGCGATTTCAAGCCATGTGGTTGTATTACTAGCGTTCAGGCAAAGAGAGGGCCCACGGCATTTCTGGGCAGCCAGGGGAAGGAACTGTAGTAGCCACAAGAGCCTTTGAGATTAGACTGTGCGAGGTTGGTTTGCACCAGCAGCACAGGGCCTGGGACCCCTGGATGGCCGGGGAGGAGAGCAGGAAAGCCTGGGGCTGCTCTGTGTCACCACCGGCCCCACCTCTGCTTTGTTTTGGTTTTGGTTTTGGGTTTTTTTGAGCTCTCCCTGCTCAAACTGCCACCAATTCCTCAATGCCTGCTCGATGTGGCCCCCCTGACCCTGAGGTCCTGGGCTCTCTGAGCCCAGGCTGACCTCCCTCAACCCAGCCTCACCCAGCAGGGGGCCCGCCACCCTCCCCGGGCCCAGCTGTCCGGCCGCTGCCGGACCTCCTTCGCGGCCAGTGCTCGGGCACTCCTTCCCCCGCCGCCCCTGGGCATAGTGTTCTGGGGACTCCAGGCCCATCTTCAAGTCTGCTCAAGCCCTGAGTCCCGCATGGCTCCAGCCTCTGACTCCAGGGGCAGGGACCACCTCCTCTGCTCATCCCACCCTTCAAAACTTACTCCTGCTGGTCCGCTTGCAAGGGTCTTCGCTGTCCAGGGTCACAGTCACACTTCGGTAGGGAAGCCCTGTCTTACAGGTCTTTAGTCACCACCTCAGCGCCTGCATACTTTCTGCACTCTCTCATTCATTCACTCACTCATTCATTCATTGGGTGCCCTCTGGGCCTTCTGAAAAAAATCAGAGGATACAGCACGAGCCCTGTGCTCACAGACCTCAGGTCTGATGGCACAGACAGAAAGGAAGCCGTGATTGCAGGAGCTTTGCGGTGCGGTCCCTGGTAGGGGTGCCAAACCCTTGTTCCCAGTGCATCCGCTCAGAAAGAAAGAGCCACACACACGAACCCCCGCCTTTTAAAACAATAGCGTTCGTCTCTCTCCGGCATCCAGACGTGGACAGGGCGTCGATGTTTTGGGTAGAGATGCCATGCCAGCTGGTGAGGCTCTGGACAACATCCCGGGACCTCGTCTGGTTGTTCCAATTTTCATAAAGCCGGTACCAGCTGCTAGGGAAAAAATACATGCTGCATTTCACTGTCAATTCTCCACTCTGGTTTCTCTATGAATCCAGTCAAATGCAAGGTCGAATGATCCTTCACCTGAACCTTAAAAAAAAAAAAAGAAAAAGAACCATCCAGCCACCTGACACCTGGTGCAAAAACCAGCTGGGCTCGCTCACTTTCCTTGGTGACTTGAACGGAGACAACGGCAAAGCAGGAGTTTTCTAGTGAAACATTCCCACAGACCAGCGAGCAGAGAGAGCGGTCCCCTGGAGCCTGCTGGCTGCCCGTCCCCACGCCTGTGCCCGTGAGGTCTGTTCTGCTCCCCTCCTGTGCCCGGGCTTCCGTGAGAAGCCTCACGTGCTACATGGACCCCCTGGTCTGACAGAACTGGCTTGGCAGGCTCTCTGCCTTCATCATCAGAGATGTGTGCCCAGGGCCACAATCATCTCGTTTCTGCCCCCTGCGTGGGATGTATCCACGTCGGTACACAGGTCTCAGCTCTGCTCCCGGTTATACGCTGGGTGTGTACCACAGATAACCTCAATGAAACCACAGCGTGTATGTCAGCAGGTGTCACCTGTCCACTTAACCACGTCAGCGCAGCTCAGTGGGCACAGCTCTGTGTTGTGCGAAATGGCTACAGGGTCCTCTGTGTGGCCAGAACTCTGGGGTCTGGGGACATTGTTCACCTCCCCACGTGGCAGGGTTTCTCGTCTTTTTTTTTTTCCCCTTTTTTGACCATCCCCACAGCATATGGAAGTTCCTGGGCAGGGACCCAACCTGAAACAGAGCTGCGACCCACACCGCAGCTGCAGCAACACCGGATCCTTTACCCACTGCGTCGGGCCAGGGATCCAACTGGCGCCTCTAGAGAGACAAGCCGGGTTATGAACCCGCTGCACCACAGTGGGAACTCCTCCTCCTGTCTTTTGATTAGAAGACAAACCCTCCACGTTTTCTCTGGGGGAAACAAGAACCCACAGTGCTACAAAACTACAAAACAAAATGACACAAAATAGCACCTAGACATTCCACATTTCCCGGGAGGTGAGGATAAGCCAAAAGGCAGGACGGAATTGAGAACTTTGTGACTGGGAGCTGGCGTTCCAAGGGCTGATGTCACACAGCCTGTGTCCTGATGGGTCTAAAAGCCCCAGACCTGGCCTCTCCCTCCCCTGAGCCCTGGCGGGCGACGGAGCTTCTGGAAGTCAGCCCTGAAACTCGCACGGCAGGCCCCTCGCCGTGACACTAAGATCCCTTCTAGGAGGCAGGAGGGGGCTTGCTACTGAAGGTCTTGGTCGATTAGTTTGATCTTCACTTGGCTTCGTGCAGCTCAGGGCGCCTGGACTCAGGAGGTGCGCTTACCATTCGCGTGGTTCTCCGCTCCCGAGTCATTACCTAGCCTTTGAAAGGACTGGCTTCTCAAGGCTCAGAGGGTTGGATTAACCAAGTTGCTTATCCCAGGTGCACTGGATTCAGGGGAAATCAGTTGGATTTGGCAGGGAAAACAGCCGAAGTAGGGGCGTGATCTAAATAAAGTCAGAATGTGGGACAGGGACCCCGGGCGAAGCTTCCTGGTCTGTGCAGGGCGCTCCCCATCCCTGAGCCCGGGGAAGGTTTGGCTGGGAGCTTCTGGAATGTCCTTAAATGCTGAGATGGCATGACCCCATTGTCAGTGGGAGACCTGAAATATTTTCCCTCACCATGGATCATATAAAAGATGGGTTTGCATATTCTTGGCTTTGCAGAGCTGAACACGGTGAAAAAAGACGCTGCCTTCGTTGCTCCCACAGGGCGCTTTTAAGCCTGACTCTGCAGGTAAACACATTTCAGGAGGCCCAGGCTTCGCCCCCGCCCGGCTCAAGCGCTGGCCTCTGCACCTGCCCACTTCGGCCTGTGGGAGGGAGACAGCTCTCCCCTCTGCGTGTCCTGATTTCCCCTCTGGGCTTCACGTCGCAGTCCCTTTTCGTCCACAGGGAAACCCCTTCCCCATCCTGGACCAGCCTGTGAGGGGTGGAGGTGGGGGGCGTTCACCGTTTCCCGGCCCTTCGCTGCCCAGGTGTGCGCTTTGCTCGACTTGGCCATGGTGGTTGAGAAGCTGGACTTCAAGGTCATGCTCTCCGTCGCCGGCGGCTTGCTGCTCGTCGCCTTCGTGCTGGTGTGCTGTGTCTTCTACCACAGCTACAAAGTGACCAGGGCGCTGAAGTGAGGGCAGGAGCACACGCGCCCCCTCAGGCGGGACCCGGGGTTCGGGGCCTGAGCCAGGTCACCCCTACCCTGCCGCCCGCCCTGGGGGAGGCTGGAGAAGACACAGGCAGGTAGGATCTTGGCTTCTGCCCCTTCTGCTGTAGGCCCGGGAGCGCATAAGGAGAACGTGCCCAGCCCGGTGGCTCTGCTGCTCTGCTGTCCCTTGGCCTCGAGGGGTTTCCGCTCAGTTGGCTGTCACAGCTCTGCAGACGGAAGATGGCCAGTGAGTCTCTGCCTCTGCTCTTCCAGGGGACGGGCGGAGTTGCTCTCCTCCTGCCCGAGTTGGGGGGCTCTCAGGGTGTCCCCTCCTTCAGGGCCCTGGGGACGGGAAGGTGGCCCGTAGGACTCTGGGGCAGCTGAGCTGTGTGGGATCCTGGGGAACCAGACCAGGGTGCAGGTCAGGATAATTCACTGGCAGCTCTCTTCCAAATGTTTTTCACTTCATCTGGAGCCGAGGAGCAGGTTTCCAGGAGGTAAAGGGAGCGTTTCCAGTTTGGGGAAATTAACCCGTGAGGAGGGTGCGGAACCCGGGGCCCTGCTGGCGCCTGCGCACTGCCTGCCCGTCACGCCTGCCCCTCCCATCTGGAGCCGGAGGCACAGCCTGGCCGGACCTGGTGCCACATCCCTTCTCGCTGTAGCTTCATCGAGCAATCGGAAAAGGCCTCTGGAGGGCAGGTTGGGTAAGAATTTGGGAGAGGGGCGGAGGGGTGTAATCCAGGGCTGGAGTCATATGATGTGGCTGCCCAGCAGACAACCTCAGACAACTGTAAGAAATGGAATTTTTTTTTTAGGGCCGTGCCTGTGGCATATGAAGGTTCCCAGGCTAGGGGTCTAATCAGAGCTACAGCTGCCACCAGCCTACACCCCAGCCACAGAAACTCGGGATCCGAGCTGTGACTGTGACCTACACTACAGCTCACGGCAACGCCCGATCCTTAACCCACTGAGCAGGGCCAGGGATTGAACCTGCATCCTCATGGATAGTAGCTGGATTCATTACCACTGAGAGCCACAATGGGAATTCCAAGAAACAGATTTTTTTTTTTTTTTTTTAAAGAGAGCTTGGCTCTGGCGTAGGCTGGTGGCTACAGCTCCGATCAGACCCCTAGCCTGGCAACCTCCATATGCTGCAGGAGTGGCCCTAGAAAAAAGGCAAAAAGACCAAAAAAAAAAAAAAGAGAGAGAGAGAGCTAACAGGTTTTTTTGTTTGCTTTTTTTACATAAAAGTTCTGAAGAAAAACATGACACGGACACAAAAGGCAGGAGACTTGGTTTGGAAGAAGGCCAGCCTGGGACTCCGCCATCTCCTCATGCTCCTCTGTCAGGCCTCAGGCGGCCAAGCCTCCAAGGGTGACACTGAGGCACGTGCGCCCAGACGGGTGGACCCCCTGCATCTCTTGGCCACAGTCCTGCCTCAGGCAGCAGAGACCAGGCCTGCTGAGCTCAGCTGCCTCCTGACTTTGCTCTCTGTGTCTGCGGCCCCTGAGGGGCAGGGCTATGCCATCTGGGACCCCCTGGTTCCTAGCACACAACCCAGACTCCTTAGGGGTCAGAGGTAATGACCGGAATGTCACCTCTGCCATGCCGATAACACTCGCGCCAGATAAACAGTTCGACTCCCACAAGGCAGTGAATCTGGGATGGCATTATTTTGCCTCTTGTTAAGACTGTGCTACAGATTAGAATTTTTCATAAACCAACTTCCTGCTAGTGTATTTTCTGAAGACCCATACGCATCGCAATGGTTTTGTTACCTTCTAGTCACATAATGGCATTAGCGCTTAACGTGATAGTTGCCATGGAGCTATTATTCTGACTCATTAAGTGAGTCATGACACGTTAACCAATGCGTTAAAGCACCTAAAACTCGGAACGGCCTGAGAACAGGCCCGTCATTGCGAGCTTGGCTTTAAGGTCTAATGGGAGCATCTTAAACCAACTACTGACCCGCCCGGGCTCGGGGCCCAGCACTGGATCCCTACTCGATGCGTTTCTCTCGTCATCAGGTTGCTGCTTCCCCAGCTCTGCAGCGCGGGAGCTCATGCACAGGGGGAAGGCAGAACACAGCACACCTTCCACAGCCCCCTCTGAACGTCCTCTCCCTGCTCTGTCCTCTCTCACCTCACTTCCTGGCCCTTCCTTTTTTTTTTTTTTTTTTTTTTTGAGCCCATGGCATATGGAAATTCCCAGGCCAGGGATCAACCCGTAGCAGCAACCTGAGCCATGGTGGTGACACCACCAGGTCCTTAATCCACTGAGCCACAGGGGAACTCCATGTCTCTCCTGATCCTCAAGGACACACAGGGAGCTTGACTCTATCATGGTTGTGTGGGACGCATGTCTCGTGCTGGCTCCTGGCAGCCACGCTGGGCCTGGGAGGTGCCCTGCATCCACAACCTCAGCTAAACCTTCTCCAGGCTGGACCTGTGCCTGGCAAGCTCCTCCTCAGAGGCTGCCATTTACCCTCCTCTAGCCGCCAGACATAAACAATGAAGTGGCACAACTCTGGTCCTTCAGAGGAAGGATCAGGGAGTTCTCACTGTGGCTCAGTGGGTTATGAACCCAACCAGTATCCATGAGGATGCAGGTTTGATCCCTGGCCTCACTCCGTGGGTTAAGGAGCTGTGGTGTAGGTCAGCAGCTGCAGCTCCGATTCCACCCCTAGCTTGGAACATCCATATGCCACAGGTGCGGCCTTGAAAAGCCTAAAAAAAAAAAAAAGAGGAACTGTCTGAGTTCCTTGCAGTGCAGCAGGTTAAGGATCCAGCATTGCCACAGCTGTGGCATAGGTCGAAGCTGAAGCTTGGATTCCAGCCCTGGCCCAGGAACTGCCATATGCCATGAGTGCAGCCAAAAAAAAAGAACTGTCATCCTCTGGGAAAGGCGGGTGGCACAAGGTGTGACCTCTCTGGGTTTCACTTTTCCCAGCTAGTTGTTGGAAAACTGAGATCTACCTTCTGTCACCCCAATACTTTCAGAACCAGGGTCCTTCTCCATTTAAAACTCATTTTTCCCGACTCAGCCTTCACCTAAATGGCTACAGGAGCCCCCAGCCCTCAGGCGACTAGAGCCCAGGTCCCATGTTCAGAGCCGTGGCCTGGAAGCTGCCCTCGCCGCCATGCTCACCTCTTCCCAAAGCACCAGCGCCTCTGTGCCCTCAGCTGCAGCTCATCCCAGCCCCAAACATCCCATCCGTAACCAAACCTGCCTGCCTCACCTCAAACCCTGGTCACCTCCTCTCCAAAGGGGCACTGCTGGCCGCTGGCTGTGGGGATTTAGCAGATCCTTGTCCCCCGTCCCCACCCCCGCTCTCACCCTCCCCCAGCCTCCTCTGTCCCTGCCCCTGCCCCGCCTTTGTCCACGGCCCCTCTTCCGAAGCCCCTCGCCCCTTCTCACCTTCGTCTCCCCGTCCACCTCCAGCTGGGTCTGTGCCTCCTGCCTTGCTCGGCACCTGTCTCCTCCTCCAGCTTCTAGAGTCTGCCGGGGACCTCAGCCTGGCCAGGAGGAACCCAGCTCCGGTCGTCCCGTGGTTTTCAAACGCGGCTGCAAATGGGGATCAGCTGGAGATCCTCTAAAGCGCCTGCGGCTGGGCCTTTACCCCAGGAAACGAGCGGGTAGGGGGGGCGGGGAGGGCAGCTCCGTTTTCACGAGCGCGTCGCGTGGCTCTGCCCCGCAGCCGGGTTCCTGCTCCGGGTCCCCTCGAGTTCACTTTGAGACCATGGAGAGAAACGTGGGTGCCACACACTGCTCTCCAAGCGAGTTTACACTGTCCTCTGGGACAAGGGGTGGCCCGATGCAGCCAGTGCAGGATGAGCTTCAGAACCCGCCGCCGCCCCACAAGCTCCCTCTGGCCCGTCTGTGTCAGGCCCGCGCCCACGCCTGCCCACGCTCCCCCGGGGCCGGCCCCGCCCTCGGTGGCACTCACGTCCCACGATGTCCCCACTACCTTTCTGGTCAGTTGGCTGCTCATCCCAACTAGGTCCACAGCCTCAGATGAGCAAACTGGCGGATTTTCGTTTTCCTCCTCTGGGGTTCACCACTCTCTGCTGAAAAAGCCCCGGATTTCTGCCTCCACCCCATCCAGTTGGTCCTCGGGTGGCAAAGCTGCCGGTCCCACACAGGGATAGCGCCAACAGGCCGTGCGGCCACTCCCACTGGTCTGACCCACAGAGCAGGTTTTCAAGAATAAATGCGTCTCCGGAGTTCCCGTTGTGGCTCAGAGGGTTATGAACCTGATCAGCAGCATCCATGAGGTTGCGGGTTCGATCCCTGGCCTCGCTCAGCAGGTTAAGGATCCAGTGTTGCCGTGAGCTGTGGTACACATCACAGATGCAGCTTGGATCCTGCATTGCTGTGGCTGTGGTGCAGACCGGCAGCTGCAGCTCCAACGCAAACCCTAGCCTGGGAAAATCTGTATGTCACAGATGCGGCCCTAAAAAATAAAAAAATAAAAGCTTCTCAATTTGTTGTCTGACTCGGGCCATTTTCCAGAGCCCTGAAATGGTTGTTTGTCCAATTTTGTCCAAATCTGTTCTTGTTTCTTATTGGCAAGGACAAGCCCCCCTCCCAGCTGGCCTCCCGCACATGTTATAAAGTTAGGCGTGTACAGGGTTCTGCCCCAGGTCCGAACAGATTCTCTCCTGCCTCCTGTGCTACCAGCGCTCTGGTCTTGGAAGGACTCTGAGGGTGGCAATGGCTTCAATGCTTGAGAATAATGGAAAGAAAAGAAAAATTAAAAAAGGCAAGGAAAACCACGCTCATTGCACTTAGGAAAGGCCCTAAAGCAGATTCCTGTGGTTCAACAATATTCAAAGCAGTTTTTCTAATTTAAAAAAAAGTTTTTAATTTTATTGTCTTTTTAGGGCCACACCCACAGCATATGAAGGTTCCCAGGCTAGGGGTTCAATCGGAGCTGTAGTCACCGGCCTACACTACAGTTACAGCAACACAGGATCCGGGCCGTGACTGTGACCTACACCACGGCTCATGGCAAGGCCGGATCCCTGACCTACTGAGAGAGGCCAGGGATCGAACCCCCATCCTCATGGATACTAGTTGGGTTTGTTAACTGCCGAGCCACAACAGGAACTCCTGAAAGGATTTTTATTTTTATTTTTTTTGTCTTTTTGCCTTTTCTAGGGCTGCTCCTGTGGCATATGGAGGTTCCCAGGCTAGGCGTCTAATCTACGCCAGAGCCATAGCAACATGGGATCCGAGCCGCGTCTGCAATCTACACCACAGCTCACGGCAATGCTGGATCCTTAACCCACTGAGCAAGGCCAGGGATCAAACCCGCAACCTCATGGTTTCGCATCGGATTCGTTAACCACTAAGCCAGGACAGGAGCTCCCTGAAAGGGTTTTTAGATTTAACTTTGTAACTTTCCATTCTCTTCATAATCCTAAGAGCTTGTGCTTACAACTGCCTTAGCCAAAAGCACAGAAATGGTTGGGAAACTTCCAGAGCGATTTGACCTTGCTCTGCCATGGCCCCCTCCTCCAGTCTGGCATGTGATGAGGGAAGGCTCACCCACACCGGGAGCTGTGACCCCCCGGCCAGACGGCCTGCTGTGGCACAGGCCACGTACTCGTCTCCCGGAGCAGGACCACACAGCCTCTAGTCCCAGGAGCGGGTGGACCGGGAGGCTGGCCTCACTCCAGACGGTCCTCCTGCAACCTTGGTGCGGCGGCCACAGCCCTCGCAGCTGCAGGCTCTTTTGAGTGGCTTCGGGAGGTTCGTGGAGGCCTGTGTCCGGCCTTCCCGACGGCCGGGGCCCTGGGTGTCCCTGCCCACTCCTCTGCCGGGCTGCTGGGGGCTGGGCTCGGTGCCCAGAACAGACCGAGAACGCCGGCGGGAAAGGCTCCTTGAGAACCTGGATTCTGAACTCCAGAATCCAGAGCTGACTTTCAAAGCGAAGTGGTGGGATGGCTTCTGCCTTGTCTTTTGAAAAATGACTGTAGACAAAACACACGACAGAACCTGCAGACTTTCTGTCCGGGTCACACCAAAGTCTGCAGAACTAATCACCTCACTTCCCTACGCAGGTCAACCTGACGTGCGGTGGCTCAGGCCTGTCATCACGCTCAGTCTAATGACGAGCAAGTCACTTAAGCTCGTGAGCCTCCGTTGCTCCACAGAGAAATGGGAAAAGGAGTGACGGCCACGCCTGCGGGTGATCGGAATGGCCCAGAGAGGCAAGGCCCTGCGTGTGGGGTTGGCGGTGCTCGAGAGAAAACACCTTCCAGGAGTTTCTGCTGTGGCACAGTGAGAACGGTGGCATCTCTGCGGTGCCAGGATGCAGGTTTGATCCTCGGCCTGGCACAGTGGCTTAAAGGATCTGGCGTTGCTCTAGCTGTGGTGTAGGTCGTAAGAGCAGCTAGGATCTGATCCCTGGCTGGGAACTGCATATGCCGTGGGGCAGCCAAAAAAGAAAAAAGAAAAAAAAAGAAAAAAGACAGACAAGAAAAAGAGCACACTTTCCAAGGAAGGTGACCCTCCCAGGGGCCTCGGGGGTCTTGACTGCCACTTGCTCACATACTGCCGGACAGACACAGGTTTCGGTCAGCCTAGCCCACGTCCAGGCCAAGGTGGAAAAAGCAGAGGTAAAGTTCAGGGACAGATTTCCAGACCCTCCCTTCAGGGTGGGCCCTGCACCTGCACACGAGGCCCCGAGGGAGGTCCGCCCCGACTCCGGGGTGCCTCGGGGACTGCTGCCACACTTCTCTTTCTGAAAGGAAGACAGTCGCTCCGTATTTGAATTGCAACTGTCCACAGCTCACAGAGCAGGAACTTCAAGGTCCTTTTATAACGCGAACAAAACTCCTTCACACACAGCAAACTTTATTATCGATTCCAGGTTATCCGTTTTCACAACGGGGTACACGTGCTTCTCCCCAGACGCAGCTTTGCACTGACCACAGCGGAGACTGTGGTGACAATATCCATGAGCCCGAGTGTCCAGCGCACTTTATTTGATCTCCTTCCTGCTGCCAGAGGAGCCCTCAGTGCCGGCCGAGGGTCCGAGTTGCCTCTGCGGAAGCAGGGCAGGTGCACGTGGGTCTGATGCTGGCCTCGGGTCCCCCCTGCAGATCCCCGGTGTCCGGGTGGCTCCCTTAGGGCACGAGGCAGGGGTGAGGAGGTGGCAGCTTCCCGGATCCCCCGCCGGAGGCCTGGCCCCACCCGGAGGCACCACACGTTGCCTGGGCTCCGGGGGAGCAGCGAGACCCAGGGCAGCTGGCTCAGCATCCGTGGGGCTGGAGTGCCGTCCTGATGCCGGCGGCCAGGGCTCGCGGCGTGGGGCTCTCCGCGGTGCAGCTCACGGGCAGACCCTGCGCGGCCAGGGCGTGGGCCGTGGTGGGGCCGATGGCAACAAACTGCAGGGGGAGACAGGGCCTCAGGGCAGGGGCAGGGGTGGGGAGCAGGAGGGCGAGGGGCCGGCCCACGTCCTCTCCGCTGCGACATCACTCCTCCCGCGAGGGCTTAGAGATGCCGCAGGACCTCTGATGCGCCCCTGGTCCTTTGCCTGCGAAAAGTCTTCCCCGCAGGACAGCCTCACTGTCAGCCTGAGCGAGAGCTCATAGCCCCGTGGCCTGGGTTGGGCGGGGACGGAGGCCTGGAAGCGGCACCTGCCAAGGGTGGGGGCAGGTGGAGCACAGAACAAAGTCTAAAAGGGGCTCTGCGTGTGGCGGGGGCTGTGGCTGGACCCCCACCCCCACCCCCGGAAAGCAGAGCCCAGGGCCCAGAGCCAGGGGGTCGGGTTCAACCCTGGCTCCACAGGACAGTGGAGGTGCTGCCTTGGCAGTACTGCCTGTGGGCGCGAGGAAGGAGGGCCACTGTCCCCAGAAGCTTGAGCTCCTGTGGTCTCCACCCTGCAGCCCACAAAGCAGCCCCTCCTCCAGAAACTCCCTGAGGAAGAAAACTTGAAGCTGGACCCCTACCCTACACACAAAAAATCAACTCAAAGTGGATCAAAGACCCACGTGGAAGAGCTAAAAGTATGAAACTAGAAGAAAACAGAGTGAACCTTCACGACCTTGGATTAGACAACGGTTCCTTAAGACACCCTATGAAAAGTACAAATAACAATAAAAAATAGATAAGTTGGTCTTTATCAAAATTAAAAAAAAAAAAACCTTTGTGCTTCAACGAATACCATCAAACAAGTGAAAAGAGGGGAGTCCCTGTCGTGGCTCAGTGGTTAATGAATCTGACCAGGAATCATGAGGTTGCGGGTTCGATCCCTGGCCTCGCTCTGTGGGTTAAGGATCTGGCATTGCCGTGAACTGTGGTGTAGGTTGCAGATGTGGCTCAGATCCCATGTGGCTGTGGCTGTGGTGTAGGCTGGTGGCTACAGCTCCAATTTGACCCTTAGCCTGGGATCCTCCATAGGCTGCAGGTGCGGCCCTAAAAAGAGCAAAACAAACAAATAAACAAAACCGGCCAACGCACTGAAAAGATGCTCAGTGCCACTAGTCCTGAGGGAAATCCCAGCCAAACCCACAGTGAGAAATTACTTCCTGCCCACGAGAGCGCCTGTGATCACAAAGACAAAAAATAACAAGTGTCAGCGAGGCGGCGGAGGAATTCGAATCCTCGTTCCTGCTGCTGGGAATGCAACACGGTACAGCTACTTCAGCAAACAGCTGGTAATGCTTCAAAATGTGAACGTCAACGTACGATCTAGCAACCCCACTCCTAGGGATGAACTCAAGAGAAATGAAAACGCATGTCCACACACACACAAAAACTGTACCGATGCTCATTCAGCAGTACTCATGACAGCTCAAAAGTGGACGTGACCCAAACACCTACCAGCTGATGAATGGACAGTAGAAGGTGGTGTATTCGTAGATCGGACCATCATCTGGATACAGAGAAATGAAGTACAGACCCGAGACAACACGGGAGGCCTTGAAACCACTACGCTCCATGAAAAAGCCGTCACCAAAGACGACATGCGATGACTCCCTTTATATGAAAAGTCCAGGACAGGTAAATGTTCTGGATAAAAACCCGTGAGCTCCACACATTAAAAGGTACATATCTGATTCATAAACAGTGAGTTTTGGCGCTCTCTTGCCGTGCAGCAGGCGAAGAATCTGGCATTGTCACTGCAGCAGCTCGGGTTGCGGCTGTGGTGTGGGTTTGATCCCTGGCCTGAGAGCTTCCACATACTGTGGGCCCAGCCATACAAACCAAAACCAAAAACAAAAACGTGAATTTAATGATATGTGAATTATATCTAAATAAAGCAGTCATTGTTGTTGTTTTTGGCTGCACCCTCAGCATGTGGAAGTTCCTGGGCCAGGGACTGAACCTGCGCCACAGCAGCGACCTGAGCCACTGCAGTGACAACTGGGGATCCTTAACCTGCTGCGCCACAAGGGAACACCAAGAAAGCTTTAAAAAAAAATTAAAAAGAAAAAAAACACCTCCCTGAGGGTGGGAACTAGCAACCAGCAAACATAATTTCAGCAGAAGCAGTTTGGTGACAAGACGACTTTTCCCCCTGACCTTTCAGTCCCCCTGAAACCGTGTGGTCACAGGAGAGAGAGCAGGCGGAGACGCTGCTGTGGGACTCACCCCGGGGCCCACAGAGGCGCCTGCAGGGCTGGTCCGGGCTGCAGAGCGCGCCCTGCAGCAGTGCCACCCACCCCCTCATGGGCTGGAGGCCCAGCGCCAACCACCATCCGACCATCCGGGCTGTCCCTGAGCACCGACTGGGAGTGAGGGTGCCAGCCGGGTGCAGGCGGCTGGCACTGTCCATAAAAGTGAGGCCGTCCTGCCCCTCCAGGTGTGCCAGGAAAGGCCAGGACCTTGGCTCCTGGCTGCGTGAGTGCCCGTAGTGCTGGTGGCCTGTCCTGGGGGCCTCTGGTCACAGCCTCCCTTGAGCCCGTTAAATGCTTCCCCATTACAGACACCTGCAGACCCCTAACAAATACAGTCCCCCAAAAAGTGCAAAGGAAAACCTTTTGAATTAAGACCTGAAGATCTTTGTACAACTATAAATGTAATAAGATGCACTGAGTTAAAAAAAAAAAGACATGAAGAGGGGAAATGCTTTTACAATAGACAACTCAAGACAGTGAGAGCAGAGGGGAAGGGGCTAATATGGTGCCAGGCCCCAGGCTAAGGACTTTATCTTGAATTCTTTCATCTAATCCCGAGACTAACAATCAGAGAAGACCATACATCTGTCTGTAAAGGCCGCAAGCGATAATCACCCTCATGCTACAAATGAGGAAACAGGTTCAGAGAGGTTAGGTAACGGGTCCAGAAGCACCAGCCAGGAAGTGGCACTGCAGAGTTTTAAGCACAGGGCCCGGGACTCCTAAAGCCCTGCCTTTTCTCCAGAGCTGCATCAGGGCATCTGGGAGGTCAGGCTGCTTTAACGTCATGTGGAAATGCCCGGATAATTAGTAAAAAATTAAAAAAAAAAGTATCTGAAAAGATCAAAAATCCACTGAATACTTCACCTTAATCTGGTCAATGTTGTCACCAGATAATTCCTGAATATGCTTGAGACTGTACGACAGGCCAGAGGGGCTGAAAAACGTGATGCTGGCTGGAATGCCCTGCACGGAGAGAGACCAAGATGAAGCCCTCGCCTTGGGGCCGAGGGGAGAGACGCTTCCCGCAGCCCCGGCACCCCTGGAGCCCCAGGCAGCCCCCGCGCATTCGTGACAGGAGGGTCCCCGCTGACGGCACCCTGGGCTCCACCGAGGCCAGGTTCAGGTGAGGGGACTATTCAGAAAGGGGTGTGATGGGAGAGGCTGGTGGCTCCTTGGTGGCTCTGCCTGGTCAGAGGACACGGGCACTGTGGCCCCAGCACCCAGCCCAGCAGACAACGCCTCTAGCTTCAGTGGCCAAAGTGGCCCCATCAAGTAAGGCAGCAGCAAGCCAGCTCCCTGCCGCTCTCCACCCCTTCTGGAAAGAGAACAGACAGCACACAGACGGCCACCTGGCCCTTCTGCTTTGGTTTCTGCCAACAGGGCCTCCAGGACCTGCAAGGCTTTCAGAAGCCTGTCCTGGGCGAGGACGGAGAGGCATCCTCTGAACACAGATGCAGAAAATTCCTTCAACTCAATCAAGAGCCATGCGCTCCTCTGCCTGAAGCCCCCAAAGGTCCCCAAGTCCAATCCCGACTCCTCCTTGGCCTGGAGGCCTTCCCAGCCTCCGCCGCTGCCCCTGCAGGTCCACCAGTGCCCACACCTGCGCAACGTCAAGGTCACCACTCATGCCAGGCTTTCTTTGTCTCAGATGCTGTACATTATCTCCTTAATCCCGATCAAAACGTTCCTAGATAAGCCAGGTCTATTCCTAGTTCCCAAGAGAGAGGTGAAGCCTCCTAAAGATGGTGGCACAGCAGGGGCACAGCAGAGCCCACAGTGGAAGCCTTGTCCTCGGCCCTGCCACCCCCACCCGGGCACCCAGCCTGCCCTGGCTCGCCCCAAACTCCACGCACCTGCTGGGAATAGTAGCTGTTGAGGTTCCCCTGGATCCCGGGGTGCGGAATCGTCTGGTAGACAGTTATGCTCTCCATGGGGACCCCTGGACACAAGCAAAACCAGTACACAGACTTTACCAAGCTGGGCACATACCACGGGGCACAGCCAGTGAGGATCCTGGTGCCACGCAACCCTCCTGGAACGAGCTGCCGGGACCGGGCAGGTGTGGGCTTAGTGCCAGCAGATGCAGCTGGCCCCCAGCCTGCTTGGCACCATGGGTGCTCACACGTAGAGGAGGCTGAGATGGCAGAGGGTGAGTGAGGCTGAGATGGCAGAGGGTGGTGAGGGTGTGGAAACCTCGTTCCCATCGTGTGTGGGCTGCCCACAGGACTGGCCCAGGGCTGCACCACGGGTGATGTCTATGGCATCCCCCCCGTAGGGCAAAAGGCTTGAGGCCGAGTTTTGAGGGACTTTTACCAGCCTGGGGGCTGGAGTGGACAGCTCAGAGGTCTCTGGGGCCTGGGCACCTTGGGATGGAGCCCGGGGGCTGGAGCGAGGCTCAAGAGGCTGAGCCGGAGGATGCTGCATGAATGATACTTACGGCCAGCTCCCTCCTCAGGTCGGCTTCTGCGTGTGCCCGCCTGGAGGGGGGGGTCACAGCCACACCATGGCCCCCTCTTCCTGGCGAAGGCTCCGTGGCAACCCTCTCTATGTGCTCCCATCAGAGCGGGGTGGGTGGAGGGGAACAGACCTGAAGCAGGGAAGGCAGAGCGCACCCCACACCTAACGTGAGGCTGTCCAACCAGGCCTGCTCGCCCTTGGGGTCTCCAGGGCCGACACTTCACCCAGAAGGCTCTGGGCGGACCCCAGAGAGGTGGGGGTGGGGCAGCCCTCTGCATCCAGTCACCTTTGTCCTTGAGCATACGTGGCAGGGTTTCTCGTTTGAGGTGTCCGCAGGGAAAGAGAAGAGGCAGAGCTGACGACTCCCCTGCAAATAAATAAGGGACTTTGCAGAACTTCGTCGAAAGTCAGGAGGCACATGTGCCTGGGGGTGAGGGAGCGGCAGCCCCGGGCCCTGCCCTGCGTGCCAGGCAAACTAACATCCACATGAGCCGGACGGCTGTCACCCCTACTCCCTAATGCCCTCCCATCCTGGTGGCTCCAGTGACCAGAGTCAGTCTAGAGGACAGGCCTGTGCTGGCCCTGGAGCAACAGTGTCTTCCTCTGAGGAGCCCCGGATGGGGGGCGAGAGGGGGCCGGAGCCCAGGAGGAGGCAGGAAACAGCATGAGGGTGTCTGTGGCCCATCTCATCACCGTGTGAACTGACAGCATCTCCGAAAACAGCATCGCTCAACCACCCAGCTCTTCCTCTTTGCCATAAGATTATTTATGGAAAATAATTTTTAAAAAAAATCCTTTTTGGGATGAGCTTACTACCTGCAGATTTTAACCCCAATAGGCCAGAGCTAAACAGGCCGACATTACAGCTGGTTGACTGCTCAGAGGCCAGAGGTGAGGTGCCCCCAGGATGATGGGGGGCACCAGGCACCCGGCAGGAGTCTAACACGACATGCAGCAATGCACCACGGGGCTCCTTCAGCAGGAAGGGGGCCTGGGCTGCGGGCTGAGCACAGCAGCTGTGGAAAATCCGGAGTGTTATGCAGCTGGGGTGGGGGCTCCGTAAACAGTCGCTGTGGGTAATTAGATGACAAGACTGAGTCTTTAACTGTCATTTTCCTCGAAGAGGCGTGCGTGACTGTAAAACTCTAATAACTGCCACGTCAGCGACGGCTGTCCTTCTCAGGCCTGCGGGCAGGGGGCGCTGAGCGGCCGGGGAGCTCAGGTGGAGGCCGACTTGGGAGATGCAGGTGCGCCCGGCCCGCTGTGAGCTGGAGACGCAGCCTGGGCTGCTGACCTGAGCTGGAGACCCAGCCTGGGTCGCTGACCTGAGCTGGAGACCCAGCCTGGCAGGTGACCTGAGCTGGAGACCTGGCCCAGCCCTCTGAGCTCAGTGACTTTGGACGAGTCACCCTCTTCTATCAGCAGAAGTGAGTCAAATGGTCGCCCGGCACCTGGGCCCAGGACAACAATGTTACACAGACAACTTGCAGGAAACGCCAGGGTGTGCGGGCCAGTGACTGCCCCCTGCCTCTTCTCACCACTCACCCATGTTCCTGCAGCGTCTCCAGGGCCAGTGTGGACGCTGCCGGAGGAGGGCCGTGGAGCAGGGCAGCTGTGGGCGGGCAGCTCCCTTCCCTCCGATCAGAGCCCCTGGCCCTGAGTGTGGTGGTGCCGCTTTCCAGTTAAAAAGGGCTCTTCTTCCTTAAGGGACTGTTTCTGAGACCCCCACAAAGGCCCAGGACATGGGAGGTGAGCCCTGACCTGGTGGCTCCCCGGGCCCCAGCCTGGTGGAAGCTGCAGCCAGGATGGGAGCGCACAGCCTGGGCTGTCCCAGGGCGGCCCCGCCTGGCTTCCTGCTTCGGCTGCTGCTCCCGCCCAGGCTGCAGCCAAGGTGCCGAGGGGCAGATGAGACCAGCTCCAGTGAGGCCGAGTCCTCCATCAAATGCCAGAGCTCCAGGGACGCAGCAAAGAGGAATTATCCTCAAAGGAAAAGTGGGAAAAGAAGTGTGAACTGGAAACTGGGCAAGTCCCTCTGCCGACCCCCGCCTGAGCTCCGGGGGGTCCTGGTCCCCAGGGAGGTGGACAATGCATGACTCTTCCAGGACCAGCTCCCAGGGATCAAAAGAAACAGACAAGCTCGAGAACCTTCGGGCAGCAGCACTGGCTCCTGACAGGAAGGCCTCCTAAGACCTCCGAGACAAAGAAAGGCTGGTGGCACCTTGAGAAGAGACGGTCCCACAGAGCAGGCCACACACGGCACCACTCGCCGCCGTCCTGGTCGCCGTGGAAGTGCCCAGCCAAGGTGCTGTCTCCCTGCCGACCCGGATGCCACCACCCCAGGGGCAGAGCAGGTGCACCTTGCCCGGGTCAGCCTCAGAGGAAGACCTCGGGGTCAGCAGCCGACCTGGCCACTCAGTAGGTTCTAGAGAGGGTCTGGGACCCGCAGCTGCGGGTCAGAGCCCAGCCCGCGTTTCGGATGGCCTAGGGCTGCTGTCCAGCTACGACGTGCGGGGATGTGGCCCAGCAGGCAGCTCCACAGCCCCCGACCTGGAGCAGCAAGGCCCTGGTCTCCTGCCCGTGACAGAGGGCAGGCCGAGCCCGCGTCATCTTTCCCGTGGGTGTGTGACGTCACGTGTCTATGGCCCTGACGTCAGGCCTATCGCTGTGTCTGTGGGGGAGGGGCCCACGTGACAAGGGCACGCGTGTGTCCGCAGCTGGAGCAGACGCTTGGGGGGCCGATGGGACGGACCCCGGAGGGGACCCCCTACGTGCTCTCTCTCTCTCCCAGAGCTTGGCTCCAAAATTCTCAGCTCATGTATCGTGAGAAGCCTACAGTTTCACACCTTAAGTTTAAAGCTTAACCCCTATTTAAATATAAACAGGGAGTTCCCTGTTGTGACTCAATGGGTTACAACCCAGCCAGGATCCATGAGGCTGCGCATTCGATCCCTGGCCTCGCTCAGTGGGTGGAGGGTCCGGCGTTGTGGTGAGCTGTGGTGTAGGTCACAGATGTGGCTCGGATCCCGAGTTGCTGTGGCTGGGGTGTAGGCTGGGAGCTGTGGGTCCGATTCGGCCCCAAGCCTGGGAACTGCCATAGGCCACCCATGTAGCCCTAAAAAGACAAAACAAACAAACGTCCCTAGAAGCCCTGCCATTTTAAGAATCTGTCCATATGCTCTGAGCAAGTGAGTCAGCTCTTGACAGGGGAGCAGGCTCTGGGGGAGGGAATTCAGAGAAGGAAGTGACTCCCAGGAGGAAAGGGGGGGTGACAGACAGACGGACGGCGCCTAGCAACTCCGGCTGCCTCCGCTCCCCTTAGGACCCCTGCGGAGGGCTTGCCTCTGGATTTTCTCTGACCCCTTTGAGTCATAGTGGAGTTGTCTCAGGTCCTTCCGTGTAGCGGGTGGAGGGCAGTGGCCTGAGTCTCAGACAAGCACAGACAGACAGACAAGGCGCACGTCCAGGAAGGGTGCACATGCTGCGCACCCACCGACACCAGCAGGGGCACCGAGGCGCTGGTTATGAGACCAACCAACCAAAACGCACGGCTTCACTTGGGGTGACCCTCCTCTACTTACGGGAACAAATGTATTCTGCAAGCTTTTCTGCGTTTCCACAGTTTTCTCCTTCAGGGTCCAGGCCAATTTTACTCACTGGAAAACAACACAAATACATTTCTTTACATGGTAATTCAAGTCTTTCTGTTCCTGTGTGTGTGTGCGTGTGTGCATGTGTGTGTGTGTGTGTGTGTGTTGTGCAAACCCAAAGGCACGTGCCTTACAAATGACACGGACAATGTCTCCCCTGGGACGCTGTCAGGGAGCTGGGCTCCGGCCCCGCCCCCCGGACCTGCAGCTTTGGGGCGCTGTCAGTCTGAGTCCCCCCTCCTCCCCCAGCTCATGTGCAGGAAGGGAAGACGCCAGCCAGACGGGGCTGTTTTCAGCATCATAGGAGATGAGGAGAGCATGCTGCCTGCCCTTAGGGAGGGAAGCAGAAAGGTTCTCAGGAGGAGGCAGTGGGCGTTTGGGGTGTGCGACTTGTGTGCGACTTAACGCAGCATCAGAGGCCCCGTTTTGTTAGGGAGGTGACCCATGGAGACGGGGCTGGACCGAGGTCGGGGGGCGGTGGGGGGAGCGGTTTCTTCAAGATCTGCCGACAGGAAGCCCAGCACCGAGGAGGCAGGTCACTTAGGGGAAGGGGAGAGAGCAGGCGGCAGACCCCCGGGCTCCCCGGAACGCTTCCAGACAGGGGAACACGTGGTCTCTCTGCAGAGGCGGCTGACGAAGGACGGGCCCGGACCGGATCAGTCTTAGTGAAAAAAGCACGCGTTCCTGAACCCAAACAACATGCTCGCGGGACTCCACACAGACCAAGAACAACGCTGCACAGTGTGCACTTGTCTCCACAAGCATCAGTGCCGACAAAATTAAGGCCGCCGAGTCACAGCGTTTCTGGAGAAGCCCAAACATCTCTCCCGCTGGGCTTCCCCACGGAGCCCCCTCCTGTTCACAGGACCCTGTTTTCACGCCTGCTTTGAGAAACATTTCTCCTGTCCCCCTCTTTGCTTAAAATGTCCACAGCTGCTGGGCAGCCAGGAGCTCCCAGGCTCAGTTGGACCGAGGGTGCCTGCGTGTTGTAGAGTGGCCCCAGTGGCCCCTGGCACCCACATCCCTGCATCAAGCCCGCCTCTCGGGTGTGGTCTGGAGTTACTGGCTCGATTCAAGGAAAAAGATGGAATGTCACCTCCAAGGTTAGGTTGTCAAGACTGTGCTCCCGTCCTGGGTGCTGGCTCTGGGCTTGTCCCACAAGCAGGGAGGCCAGCTGCCATGTCGGGAGAAGCCCTGCAGAGACACCCACGTGCGTGAGCTGGGCAGTGGTCCCTGCGCAGGATCTCGGAAGCAGGCCCTCCCCCAGCCAAGCCCTGAAGTATCTGCAGCTCAGGGGGAGACCCTGAGCCAGAAGGACCAACCAAGCCAGCGCGGACCCACAGAAACGGTGAGATAGTCCATGCTTGTTTCTAGCTGCTAAGTTTGGGGGTTCTTTGTTCCGCAGCAAAGTCGACCAGCACACGGGGCCTGGTCTCCTCCAGCGGCTGGTGCTCGACCTCCTCCAGCTCTCCAAGCCCTCACTGAGACTCAGGCGAACGGAAGCCTCGGGGCCTCATCAGTGCCTCCTCCCTTTAGCCACGGAAGGCGGCTCCTTCGGTGCATCACCTTTCCAGAAAGGTGAACTAAAATAGAACGTTCGGAGGTCGGGTGATGGAACTTCGTGTTGAAGACAGATGTGGTTTCTCCCTAGAGCTTTTTGAAAATCTCTAATTTCATCTCTCCTTTGAAATTAGGTATCCAGTATTTAGAATATGTCCTTTTCCTTCCAAAAGAATACAGAGAGAGCAGCTCGAGGCCAAGGCACGGCCCATCGAGGCCAAAGCTTTGCACCTGTGCTACAGTCGACGTCGGCCCACGCTCAGCGGCTCCAAGAATCAGATTTCTCATCAACGTGTCACCCCTTTCTTTCTTCTAGTTCTTATGTGACAGAACAGTGGGAGCAAAATGCAGAGCGAGGCCACTGAAATCAAGCTGCAAGTCATAGGATAGCTTGAAATTACTTATCGGAAGGATGTGGGAGAGTATGAATCTGGAGTATAAAATCAAAATAGGAAAATGTACAGAAACACTCTATTTGGTAGCTGAATTTTTGGCATATAAGTCAGAAATTGCCTATGTTATTTTCTTTTCTATCTCAGGAAAAAAAAAAGAAATAATGAAAGAAAGTGCAAGCCTTTTTTTTTTTTTTGTCTTTTTGCCATTTCTTGGGCCACTCCCGCAGCATATGGAGGTTCCCAGGCTAGGGGTCGAATCAGATCTGTAGCCGCCAGCCTACACCACAGCCACAGCAATGAAGGATCTGAGCCGCGTCTGCAACCTACACCACAGCTCATGGCAACGCCGGATCGTTAACCCACTGAGCAAGGCCAGGGATCGAACCCTCAACCTCATGGTTCCTAGTCGGATTCGTTAACCACTGAGCCACGACGGGAACTCCAGCAATTTTTAACTTATGGGGGAGGGGGAGGGAATAGTGGAGGTGGCTTCCTGGGCAGCTGGAAGGTGCCGGCTGAGGTGCTGACCTGGCAGAGTCCCGCCTCATGGATGAGCTGGATACATGTCACCTCTCTTAGTCCAGCAGCTCCCAACTCTCTCTTCCCAACCTCGTTTCTCTGGAAAGTGTGCTTTTAATTCTCAAACTTTTTTCACTCATACTGTACCTTCTCCCAATATTTTAAAATTCCTTTGGACAAACTGAACTGTATTGAACCAGAGTTACAGGTGCGTTCACTCGCAATTGCTAAGTGTTAAGTATTTGAAAATGTCCACTTTTAATGATTCCCTGTTTTCATTTTGTGCTTTAAAAATATTACATAAATTCCAAACTTACCTGGGAAAATGTGGAAAATATTTTAAAAATAAAAACCAATCACAATACCACTACTGGGAGTAACTAACTTTACTATCTGGTGATTTTCCTTTTAGGTTGCTTTAAATTAGAGTAAAGGTATATAACATAAAATAAATTTTTTTTTTTTGTCTTTTTAGGGCTGCACCTGAGACACACGAGGTTCCCAGGCTAGGGGTCCAATCCGGGCTGCAGCTGCCAGCCCACATCACAACCACAGCCACAGCAACTCGGGATCTGAGCCGTGTCTGCAAACTACACCACAGCTCACAGAAATGCCAGATCCTTAACCCACTGAGCAAAGCCAGGGATTGAACCGACATCCTCACGGATACTAGTTGAGCCATAATGGGAACTCCTTAGCAAAACTTTTCAATACATGCTGACCAAGTATTTCTCAAAAGATGTGAATCAATTTTCAATGCCATTTAGCAATATTTGAATATATTTGTTTCACTGCACCCTTATCAGCAGCATTACATAGTTACTTGATTACTTCTTATAAATTTAGTATGGAGAAAATCATGATTTAAACTGAATTACTTTTTTTTTTTTCTTCATCACCCAGTGTGTGGCTTTCCTGTACCCACCAGTTCTCCAGTTCTCAGCTGGGTGTCCCACAGTTTAACTCTGTCCCAACACTCTGCCAGGAGGTGGCCTCAAATTCTGAGGATGACTGGCTCAGACCCACAAATGTCCCTGCTTCAGACCCATGTCGTCCCCTGTGCTTCTGAGGTTGGCTCTAAGCAGAGGTTCTTACGACCCGCTCCGCAGGTCGGGTCACTTGCTGGCACAACTCACAGAGCTCAGGGAAGTGGGTTACTACCAGCTGCGGATTTATTACAAGGGCTATTTCCAAGGATGGTGCCCGGGACGGGTGTCGGGGTCGGGCCCTGAGCATCCGCGCCGCTCCTGGCTCCGGCCTCCCTGCCAGCTCTGCTCTGTGTTACTGTCTTGTGGATTTTTACAGCGACTTCATCGCCTGTGCACGATGGAAGAAATCGCCGGTCCCTGGGGAGGAATTCAACCTCCAGCCCATCTTCTCCCTGACAGTGGGGGCAGGAGGGCAGGGGGCTGAAGGCTCTCGCCCTCTTCACAGGACTCGTTCTCTGGGCATCCAGCCCGATTTAAGCGGCTTTCCCAAAGTCACCCATTAACATCGACTCAGGTGGAGTTGAAAGAGGTTTGCTGTGAGTAATAAAAGGCATCTTTATCTTTCTTTTTTTTCCTTTGCTTCTTGGGGCGGCACCCACAGCATACGGAAGTTCCCAGGCCAGGGGTCCCATCGGACTACAGCTGCCAGCCTACACCACAGCCACAGCAACTCAGGATCCGAGCAGCTGAGCAGCATTCGCGACCCACACCACCGCTCAAGGCAACTGCGCCAGATCCTGAAGCCACCAAGTGAGGCCACGGATCGAACCCGCAACCTCATGGTTCCTAGTTGGATTCGTTTCCGCTGAGCTATGACGGGAACTCCAGCTTTATCTTTCCTAACACCTAGGGAATTCCAAGGGTTTTAGGAGGTCTGTGCCAGGAAGAGAGATGAAGCCCAAATGCGTCTATTTCTCATTAGAATCACACCACCACAGTCATGCTCTGGGGTTGGAGTTGTACCTCGACTGCTTACCTAGAGAAGCAGTAGCATTTCCCACCACATACACTGACTTCAAATTCCATTTTTCTTTCAGAGACGTTTTCCAGGCTGCAAAACATGAAATTCTGTGTGAGTTGCAAATACCAAAGTGGCCATTTAGACTGCTGCCCAAGGCTGTTTGCTCCTCCTAAAAACCCTGTGAACACGGCAAACTATTCATAAGCAGATATCAAGACCGTCTCCAAACAAAATCCATTTTATACTGTTCACCTTCTCCAAATTTTTAAACACGGCTTTGACAAATGTTTTGGTATGCCAGACTTGAAACAGCAAATCATTTCCATAGTGAGCAGTAGCAGCATTTTTAATGTGTACCTTAGAAAACAGACAACTTGAAGCGCTAATTTGCATGTGATATTAAAATGTAAAAATCTACACTTTTAAAGAAAATATCACGGGTCATGAAACAGAGGCAACGAAAATGTCTAATAAAGCGACAGGACTGGGTCTACTTGGGATGTAAATCTGAAAGCCGTCGAGAAACCATCATTTCGGATGAGAAGGCGGGTTCATCCATTAGGTCAAAGTAGAGAGAATGACTTTCAGGCTCATAAACAAATGCGATTTAACAGAGAAAAAAGCGCATCCTTAAACACGGATGAAAGGACTACCAGGAGAAGATGGGTTGGACGATCGTGTGACGAGGCCGCGGGGCCTTCGACATCCTTTGAGGAGGGAGGGAAAAGCCAGCTTTCCTCAAATCTGAGGGTGAACACAACTTTCCCTTAAACTCAAGTGTTACTCCATGCTTTACATTCCGAGGGGAAATTCTCTTTTTTAAAAAAAATTTTACGGCCGCGCCCACAGCATATGAAGTTCCCCGGGCCAGGGATCGAATCCAAGCCGCAGCTGCAGCAATGCCAGATCCTTGAACCCACTGTGCCAGGCTGGGCATCAAGCCTGCCCCTCCACAGTGACCTGAGCCGTTGCAGTCAGGTCCTTCAGCCACCGCACCACAGTGAGAACTCTGGAAATGGCCTTCTAAATACCTATAAAAGATTGAGTTTCCCCTTCTTTCTTTTCCTACTCCACAAATGTAAATACTACTTATTTAAAAATTATCTAGAGCATGTGAACCAACCATTCTCTAAGGCTCACAGCTCACACTGGCTGGAGCAAGGCTGAGATGGAATCAGAAAAGCCAGACTTCCGAGCCAGCTCTGCCCTCTGACCTGAGTTTGTTCCTGGCAAGTCAGCGAACCCATCTGTCTGTTTCCCCAGCGAGATAACTAGGATTGGGGAGTTCCTGCTGTGGCTCAGTGGGTTATGAACCCCATTAGTATCCACGAGGATGTGGCTTCGATCCCTGGCTTCATTCAATGGGTTAAGGACCCGGTGTTGCCGTGAGCTGTGGTGTAGGTCGCAGACACGGCTCAGACCCTTCGTTGCTGGTCTGGCCTGACTGGTTCCATGGCCTTTGACCAGTGCTGACCCTCCCAGGCGTCAGGTGTCTTATCTGCAAGATGGGGGCCATGGGAGGTGTGCCTCTGGCTGGTCTAGGACTGAACGAGATCCTGGGTATAACGTTAACACAGAACTAGTATCCAGCAGGCACTCTATAAGTGTTAGCTCAAAGTTGTTTGATAGAACAGACGAAGCTTGCTGCCCGTCTAAAAAGCCAGGCTCTGGGAGTTCCCGTTGTGGTGCAGCGGAAACGAATCCAACTAGGAACCGTGAGGTTGAGGGTTTGATCCCTGGCCTTGCTCAGTGGGTTAAGGATCTGGTGTTGCTGTGAGCTGTGGTGTAGGTCGAAGATGCGGCTCGGATCCCGACTGCTGTGGCTGTGGTGTAGGCCGCCAGCTGTGGCTCCGATTCGACCCCTAGCCTGGGAACCTCCATATGCCATGGGTGTGGCCCTAAAAAGCAAAAAAAAAAAAAAAAAAAAAAAAAAAAAAGCCAGGCTCTGATGGAGCGGGAAGGAGGCAGGAAGAGGCTCTGAGAGGGGATTACATCATCAAGTGCCCGGCCGGCTCAGGCCGTGCTCTCACGTCCTGCTGAATCTCCCCATCCTCGGAGGAAAGAGAGAGATGCTGATACAGCGTGAGGGGAGCTACAACCACCTGGCAGGTGAACATTCAGACCCCTCTCGGCAGCATCTGGCTGGGCCTTCGGGAGGCAGCACTGCCTTTGGCTCCTCTGTGACAGGGCACCACGAAGAGCTCCCTCCCATCAGGAGCTAACAGGTTAGATGCCATTCTGCGTGGGACACCAAGAAACCGCTTAAGAAGGAATTTCATCTTCTGTTCCCTCCAAAGGGGACACAAACACGAAGTCATTTGGCACCTGCTTCTTGAGCTAAAAGTCACTGCACCTGTTGAAGCCTGAAGCCCAGCTATTTCTGGACTCCTGGATCACCAACGGGAGAAATGAGAGTAAAGGAAAGTCCAAGGGGATTCACAGAGGACTCGCCCTTACCTTCAGTTTTATTGGCTTTCTCCAAACATAGCTTCACCGCTTCCACTGCTCTGGGGCTGGTAAAAATGAGGCCCCCGTAACCTTCAGGATGAGACAGCTGCACACCAGACAACAGCAAAGGCATTTTATGTGCTGGCCAAGTTCCGCATCTCCCAGAATTCCAAACGCTTCACAAGAGTAGTAGGCAAACTCATGTTATCCATCCATCCATCCATCCATTCACTCGAAACGTGAGAGCTTACTATGTGCCTGGGCTATTCCAGGCCTTTTAAGATGTGAATGCACAGTATTTCCCTCAAGTGGTTCACAGTCTCAGGGAAAAACATGCCAATGCAATGCAGGGTGGCACGTGCAGTGGAGCAGAGGGGGTAATATGACTCACCCTGGGCTTCGCTGGGGTGCAGGCAGGACAGTAGACCTGACCTGCATCCGTAATAAAACTGGAATATTCAAGGAGCGCTATCCACGCGAAGCCCTGGTTTTCAAGGATAAAAATGGTGATAGGATCTACTGAACGTGTATTCCGAGGCGGGCACTGGGCTGTTTTACACAGAGTGCTGCATCTGTGCGACGGGTGGACGTGTTTGCATCACGCAGATCAGGACACAGAGGCTTGGAGGGCATGAGGAATGAGCCAGGGTGAGCGGCAGAGCCAGGACTTGAGCCCGTGCTCTCCCGCTGCGTAGAGGAGCTTCACAGAGGGAGTGCAGGAAAGCCAGGTGGCTGGTGGTACAGCCTCGGGCCTTTTTCTGACAATGAGGTCCTAGCAATGACCTCCAGTGATGAGCTCCAGTTTCCCATTAAAGCTGCTGATGGAAGAGCTTGCCAGGGTGGATTCTCCCATCATGCAAACTCAGGGTACGGAACATAAAGATGCCAAAGCAAAGCTGGTCCAGTAAATTGATGAATAATTCAACATGCAGCTCAAATCAAAGGGAGGAAACAGAGAGAGAGGCTTTCCAGAGAGAGTGACAGGTGGGTTTTGATGTGCAGAGCACGAGGGGTGGGTCTGGGGCTCACAGCACCCAGGGGGGCCCAGTGGGCAGGGCTGGGCACAGTCCCACGAAGTCACCACCACGGCTCCTTGGCCCACGTGTCCACACAGAGCCCCAGGGAGGTGCCCAGTGACGGGGTGCAGGTTGCTGGTGGCCGCTGGGCACTGAATCTTAAATCAGAAACATTCAGAAGGCTTTCCTGGGACCGTCTCCCGCCACGGCTACCAGCCCAATGCCTGGCGGCAGCTCCAACTCTCCCTCTTACATCTGCTTATCAGCCAAGCTGCCCAACCTGGGAGAGAGCACCTGTTCACTTGGCAGCTTTGCTGAGGCTGGGGTGTGGACCGAATGAGACGACAGTGAAGGGTCCCAGTGTGGCGGGAGCAGCGCAGGCTCTCCTGAGCCTCCTCCTCACAGGTCCCGCCTCCAGGTCAGGGTCAGGGTGGGGGCTGGGGGCTTTCTGGAGGGGCTGCGGCTGGTGCTGTCCTTGTTTTAAGTTCGGTAGTGAAATGGGGGCTGGGAAGCAAGCTCGGATGGGCAAGGATCCTACAGAAACCAAAGGGGTCTCATTCCAAACCAATGGACTCAGACACGGACCAACCTTACCTTCTCCGAGAAACTGGGAAGAGACAGAAACTCAAAGGACAGAACAGGGATCAAAGTGGCTTCAAGCCCATACAGTCCTAATTCCTGCAAACGAAGGAATACAGTTCTGAGTTGGCCAGGGCTGACTGGGAATTAAGGAAAAGGTCCCATTTTGCAGCTTATTTGGGGTCCATTCCTCGGGGCCCTCCCCTGGCTCCTTAACAAGGCGGCGCTGTGCTTCCCGGGACCAGGAGCCGCAGGCACTTACCCTGATGTAGGGGTCCTGGCCGTGGTCATCGTCCTCCTTAGGGTCTTTCAGTAAAAGGACCTTCATTGTTGCTGGGCAGTCCTTACAGGGCACTGGGACAGAGCGGGAAATGCATCATCATCAGCGGGCAAAGACTCCTCCCAAGCAGTGTCTGCCGGACGGCGCTTCGGAGCAGGTAATCAGCCGCTGGCTGATGGGCCGTCCCTTGCACACGATGACTTAGCATGAGTGGTTTGTTCCTTCTGAAGACCTGGTCACCGATAAGGCCAAGGGACAGCATGCTGGCACTTGATAGCACTCGGCAAGGCAGTTAGGGAAAGGCAGTGTCCTCACCGGATATTTAAGGCTCACAGGGGACAGGTGATGCCAATTCTGGGTTGTATCAATAAACAGCAGAGAAATGGCTATCTGATATTTTAGGAGATAAGTAAGTACTCCTATTTCAAGATAAACACACTCGGTTGCTCATAAGCTCCTTAGGAAATAACATCATCATCTCCTCTCTTTCTCAAATGATGTTTTGCAAATGTGGTCGAGTATTCATGACCTAACCTTTCAAAAGTTGTCTAACAACCTGGAAAACAGTTTGTTGATATATATCAAAAGGCTTAGGTAGTTCATATCCTCTCTTCCCATAATTTCTAGGAGTCAGTTCTAAGGCCTTACTCACGAACGTGTGTACGAAGAGGACCGTGAGGCTGTTCCTGCTGGTAGATTTTTAAAACTTTACAATTGACCTGTAACATTGTGTAAGTTTAAGGCGGGCAGTGCGGCTTGATATATTTATATACTGCAATATAATTACCGCTGTAGCACCAGCTAACCTCTACCCCCTCACATAGTTATCATTTCCTCTTCGTGGTGAGAGCAATTAAGATCTAGTCTCCTAGAAGTTTATAACTCTGAAGTTTATAACGCAGTACCGTGGGCTCTGGTGCCCTAGATCCCCAGAACATATTTATCTCCTAGTTGCAAGTTTGTATCCTGGTATTCTTTTTTTTTTTGTCTTTTAGGGCCGCACTTTAAGCATATGGAGGTTCCCAGGCTAGGGGCCGAATCAGAGCTGCAGCCTAAGCCAGAGACATAGCAATGCGGGATCCAAGCCACGTCTTCGACCTACACCACAGCTCATGACAACGTTGGATCCTTAATCCATTGAGCGAGACCGGGATCGAACTTGCATCCTCATGGATGCTAGTTGGGTTCGTTAACCCCTGAGCCACAATGGGAACGCCCCTGGTATTCTTATTGCAAATAATCAGAAACAACATTAATATCCAACAATAAGAGAGTGGCTAAATAAATCACGGTATAGTCATACGAAATCATTAAAATATTCATAAGCAATTACATGGATTATTTCATCACAAAATAATGTGAAGTGTATAAAAGCAGCCTTCAGAACTGCATATAAGTAGTGGGATTTTAGATTTTATATATGAAAGAACGTCTTTGACGGCAGGGTAAGGTGACTGTTTTCTTCTCTTCCTCTTCCTGTGTTACCCCAAAATTGTTTACAATCAACATTAGATATCTTTTGTGCTGGGGGCGGGGGGAAGCACATTATAACCCTCCCCAAAGTCTCAAAACAAATGCTCTGAAGACCTACAGAATCAGCTCTGCTGGAAACCCAGATTATATCCCAGAAGCAGCATTACACCACCAGTTAGTTCCTTAATAAACATTACTCGGTGGGTCATCCTAGTCAAACAGGGCATTCGGTTTGGAGCAGAAATGTGTTATCTCGGGGAACCATTACTTATAAATTACCACGGAGCATATTTCTGGAACATTATAATATCTATGGCAGATCTTAGAAAAATCTGGTTCCCAGTGAACTGCTTGGTATCTAAGCAACCAAAGCTGGCTGAACAAATAATAATTATGAAATCAAGTTCAATTATCGCTGCTTCCAAGCTGTGAGCGGGAAGAGTGGGAATCTGGGGAAAGGGGCAGGAGCACCATTTCCATCATTTCCTGGAGTTACTCAGAATGTGTTTTCTGTAGAAATTAAAAATCTTCCTTTCGGTCATGGTCCCTCGTTTTCTTTTTATTTGGACAGGCCCGCAGCAGGCGGAAGTCCTAGGCCAGGGATCGAACCCACACCACAGCACGGACAACGCAACGTCCTTAACCACTAGGCCACCAGGGAACTCTAGCGATGTTCCCTCTTCTGTGTCACCTCGGGGCGGCTGTTTTCCCCGTTTATTCGCAAATGCCAAGCGAGGGGCTGCTGGCAGGTACGGGGGAGCTGTGACAAGGTCTGTCATCAGCTGGCTTTCAGCAAGAGCGGGCCCGGGGTAGCTGGGGAGGCCGACTCCCCTGAGGAAGAAGAGACTCCGCTGTGGCCACGGCCACTGCTCCCACCCGAGCCTGACCCTCCCGTCGGCTTGCACTGCGGGCACAGACCTGCCCTGCCCATCCCCAGGGCTGCACGGGGCCATTCCTCGCAGTGGGTCCCCTGATTGCACCCCCTCCCGTTTTGCTTCTCTGTTGAACCCTGGCTGATACACCTGCCAACGTGGGGGTTCCAGGAGCCTGGTTCGTCACTGGGTGGCAGGTAAAACTTGGCATTTTCTGCTAAGCATAACTCCTTCTGGGGCACATACCGCAGGCGGCTAGTGTGGGGGTTACAAAGTGGGAGCAAAATGCCGTGAAGCAGGCATCTTGGGGCCACAGACTCCACTCGGCCGGCCACGTCCCTGCCGTGGTCCCAGGCTCCAGGAGGCAGATCCCCAAGTTTCCAAAGGATCTGTTCGTACTGCTTTCACACACCGGGAGCCAGTCTCGCACAGGAGCCTCTGCACAGCGGGCTCAGGCAGGGAGGCCTGGGATCCCCCTCAGGGAAACGGGTGGGCATCGCCTGCCAGAGGAGGTCAAGCATCACCACGTGCCGTCAGGTGACTCCGGGGCCGGTTACCCTCTACGAAGGGGAACCTGAAATCTGAGCTGCGATCTGAATGACAGCAGCACAGGACTAAGGGCCCAAGGACCGGGTTCTGGTCTCAGCTCCATTGTCCATGACACGATCTTGTTTTCTCATTGGTTAAGTGAGAAGAACGTCTGCCCTACCAAGGTCACTGGGTGACTCAGGGGAGATGACAATGACAGCTACCCAGCTATGAGCCCTTACATGCCAGAGACTGTTCTAGAAGCTTTACCTGCATTGTGGCTCGGGGTAATGAACCCAACTAGTAACCATGAGGATATGGGTTCAATCCCTGGC
The DNA here is from genome assembly GCF_016906955.1 of Phacochoerus africanus. Taxonomy (NCBI): domain Eukaryota; kingdom Metazoa; phylum Chordata; class Mammalia; order Artiodactyla; family Suidae; genus Phacochoerus; species Phacochoerus africanus. The sequence goes on from NC_062558.1 coordinate 135,457,471, forward strand.
CTTGCTCAGTTGTCAAAGGCTCTGGCTCTGCCGTGAGTGTGGCGTAGGTCGCAGACGCAGCTCCAATTCAACCCCCAGCCCAGGAACTTCCATATGCTGCACATGCGGCCCTTAATTAAAAAAAAATTAAAAAAAAAAAGTTCTGAGGTTTATTCCATTTTATGGATGAGGAGACTAAGGCATTCAGGGGACAAAATTCATCTGAAGTCCCCAAAACTCATCCGATAAGAGGCAGGGCTGGGGCTCAGGGGTGGGTGGCAGCCCCACTGCTTGCTGTGCTCTTACCCCTCAGGCTGCAGCCTCTCCTGCGCTTTGCACACCGACTGTTTGGGAAGACAGAGAGGCAGAAAGAAAGTGCAAAGTGCTTAGTTTAATAATGCAAAGCAATCCACCCTCTACAAACAAAGCAAGTATTTCTTCTGGGCGCTACTCTGTGGTTCTCTCAGGTAACAGAACCGATGCCTTCTGGGTGATAACTTTAAGGGATTCCATGAGATGGGCTGCAGTCTTGACAACTACAGTCAAACTACCGCCCTCACCCCTCCTCTGCTGTTGCTCATTGTATCTCTAGCCTAAAATTAAGAGGACGCTACGGATGATCCTTTGCCAGGGCTCTGCTCGATCGAGTTCGCGGAGAAAGAGATGAACAGTCCAGTGTGCAGAGTCATGGGGACACGTTAGCACTGCTCTTAGTGATTTAAAATGTGAAGTTGGAAGAGTTGAGAGAATTGACCCCACCCCCCCACCCTGATAATTGATGGGTACCAGTCACCACACCAGTGGGCACGTCCAGCCCAGGGCAGAGTCTGAAGGCTCAGAGAAAGGCCTATAGACACCTTCTCAAAGGGCAGTGGGGGCGGAGGGTGGCTCCCAAAAGGTTCTGCAGAGCCTAAGGGTCCACAGCAAAGGCCCAGGCACCGGGTGACAGAGACCGCCCCTGGCACCCCGAAGGCCTCAAGACCAAAGAAAGAGCCTGGTGTGTGACAGATGGAGGAGCTTACGTGTCTGAAGCAAGGTCCTGAAGCGACACCCCAGCACGTGCAGCAGATTGCGGGCAGGACACGGCAGCAGTCCTCGCTCCCAGGGGAAGAAGGAAGTGACCAGTTATGGGGAGAAGCGACAGCTATCAGTTGCTGTCCTCTTACCCCTCAGGCTTCAGCCTCTCCTGCGCTTTGCACACGGAGTGTTTGGGAAGACAGAGAGGCAGAAAGAAAGTGCAAAGTGCTCTCTTTGCAGGTTGGCCCATGGGTTGCTAGGGAAACCAGCAGAGGGGCCGCCCTCCTCGGCCCCTTTGATAAACTAGCATAGCAGAGGTAGTTCTGATCTACAGATTAGAGAGATCACTAGCTGGCGCCAGGGGCCAGTACATAGGCATTTACTGATTCGGCTCTGCGATTAGGAGGGAGCTTGCTCAGGTGAGTAGGGTCGGGGGGAGGCAGGGTCTGGCCGAGCAGGGATGTGCAGAGAGCAAGAGCACGGCCATCTTGGTGGCCTGATCATACAGGTGACCACATAGCTCAGTCTGAGGCTGTCCCAACGGACAGCGGTCGCTCTGCTCTAACTGTTGACAGCGCCCAGATGTACTCTCCAAAGTCTCCCATTTGGGGCAGTGAATCATGGGGTCATTCCTTTATAATGGCTACGGATGCTCACAGATGCCTTATACAGCTTGACACAATGGAAAAAATGCAGGACTTGAAATGAGGAGACTCATTCCGGTCTGAGAAATGTGGGGGGCACGCACCAAGTGTTTGGCAGGTCTGAGAAAGAGTATGGCAGTTGGCCAGTGGGGCCAGGGTGCAGGGAGCGCCAAGGGGGAGCAGGCGGGGCCATGCAGGCCGTGGAAAGGACTGCCGATTACCTGGGGAGACACGATACACGAGAGGGTTCTGAGCACAGGTCTGACATGTTAGTCTAACAAGACCACTTGCAGGTGTGCGGGGAAAAGACTGAAGGTAGAAGGAAGTGGGGAGGCGATGAGCAGTCTGGGTGAGGGTCGTTGATGTGGGGAGTGAGTGCCACGCGATGTATTACGGAGGTGTGGCCCACAGCATCCACTTGGACCGGACGCAGGGTAGAGATAAAAAAGGCATCATGAGGACCCCAACTGGAAGGACGGGAGCACTATGTCAGCACGTGGAGAATGAGGGTAGGACGAGGTCCATTTGGGACAGATGCCACCTGAGCACACCTCTTCCTCCCCAGTGCGCCCCAGCCCCTGGGAGCACCGGCAGTGGGTTCACAGGTGTGCCTGGGGTCTTGAGCCTCTCATCCCTGGGGACACCTGGGTAGGGCCCAGGGCAGCCAGAACCACGCTCCCATCCCCTCCACGCCCACCCACCAGGGCCAACTCCCTTTAGCTGTAGACTGTAAATCCTCTTCTATCTACGGAAGGTGCTGTAGGACTATTATCATTTACCAGGTGTGCTACGGTGCTCAAACAAAGTTGAAGGGTACTGGGATCCGACATCCCAATGGAGAAAGCAGGCGGGAGACTGGTGCTCAGGGAGGGTATGAAATTAAAGGACAGAGAGTCCTCAGTGTACAGGTGGCATTTAAGGTCCTGGGACCAGGTAAGATTATGGATAGAAAAAAAGAGGGGCCCAGGACAGAGCCCTAAAGCACTCAAGCAATGTCAGGTCAAGTTGGGTGCAGGGCAGAGAGGATCCCAGCACGAAGGAAAAGAGATGGAGCGGGCTGTGTCTCAGAACACCACTGACTAGGCAGGGGCCTAACCCACAGGCATTTATCTTCTCACAGTTCCGGAGGCCGGGCGCCAGGAGGGGGGGTTCCTGCTGAGGCCTCTCTTCCTGGCTTGTAGACGGCTGCCTTCTTGCTGCGTGCTCATGTGGCCTTTCCTCTGTGCTTACGCAGAGAGAGACCCCTGGAGTCTCTTCCTCTTCTTCTAAGGTCACCAGTCCCATAGGATTAGCCCACCACCCTTCGGACCTCATTTAATCTTTTAAAAATTATCATTCTTTTTCATATTCTTTTCCGTCATGGTCTACTGAACACCATGCCCTGTGCTACACAGCAGGGCCTTGTCCTTTATCCATCATACTCGTCCGAGGTTGCCCCTGCTAATCCCCAACTCCCCATCCATCCATCCCCCGCCCCGCCCCCCCCGCCCCCGGCAACCACAATCCTACTCTCCTCGTCTGTGAGTCTGTTTCTGGTTCATAGATAAGTTCATTTGTGTCATATTTTAGATTCCACACATAAGTGACATCATACAGTATCTGTCTTTCTGACTTATTTCACTTAGTATGATAATCTCTAAGGACCTCATTTCGTCTTCGTTACCTCTTTAAAGGCCCTACATCCCAACATAGTTACACTGGGGGTCAGGGCTTCGATACAGGGATTTCGGGGGGGCATAATTCAGGTCATAACAGAGTAAGATGCAGAATAAAGCGGATATAGAATACACGGACAGTAACTGCAGGTGAGGGCACTGCTAGCAAGAAGTGCAGGAGAAATAAGTCCGAGACCGGCCAGGGAGGCAGTGCAGTCAGAAACAGCTCCAGAGACGTCCCCCTATTGCACCTGCACACGTGAGAGGCCCCAGAGCCGGGGCAGGCGCTGAGAAGGGAGTTCTGATTACCGGCCAGTCAGGGAAGATGCCATGCGAGGCACTTGGGGAGCAAAGAGCATGGTGCTTAGGCAGCGCCCAGGTTCCCAGAGTACCTCGCTCTACCTCATCCACCTTGCAGCAGCTCTGAAGGACAAGCGGGCCTCCTGGGCCAGAAAGCTGGCCCTCAACTTAGCAGGACAGGGGCTCTGCCACGCTGCTGCCTCCTCTTCGTGATGCAGGGTATTGGGTGAGGGGGAAGGGACAGGTGAGCTTAGCGCCTGCCCTCTAGGAACTGTGAGGCTGCTGGGGGAGGAGGGACAGCCACAGGACTGTGAGCCCAGTGCTGGGAGACAGGGCATTCCCTGCTCAAACCGCCAGGATTTGGAAAAAGGGCTTAAAAAGCGTGCCTCTGGCTCTGGGGCTCCTCTGATTGAGTTTGTCTTCAGCTGGGGGTAGATGATGATTTAGGGTGAAATATGTATATTCCAGCCACTTTCCATACAAGATCTGTTGGGATTAACAAGTAAACGGGTTCAGCATGGGCTTCATGCTGAGTGTGTTGAAGGTGGGTGAAGCCAGCTAAGACGCTTTTCATTTACCAGAGCCTGGAATGTTCCAGGGACGGGGGCCCAAGAAGGGGTTGAGAAAAAGTGAAGAACCCTGTGTCGCTCTGGCCCATGTCCATCGTCACACAGAACTCCTCTAGCTCAACAAGTTCAAGTACCAGTCATCCAGTCACTTGCTAAGAAGGGCAGCCAGGGAAGTGGCAAGTCGGTGGACTTGGCCTCTGTTGTGGATTGAACCCAAAAGGTATGTGTCAAAGTCTCTGAAACCCCAGAGCCTCCGAATGGGACCTTATTTGGAAATAGGGTCTTTGCAGATACAGTCAGGTTACAATGAGGTTATTGGAATGGGCCCCCATCCATTATGACCAGTGTCCTTATAAAAAGGGGACAACATGGGCACGCAGACACACACGGGGAAAACACGAGGTGAAGGTGAAGGCAGAGATGGGGGTGATGCTTCCACAAGCTGAGCAGCAGCCGGGAGACAGGCCTGGAGCAGATTCTCCCTCCAGCTGCCCGAGGAAGCCACCTGCTGACGTGTGCGGCGGGGGGGGGGGGGGGGGGGGGGGGGGGGGGTGCGGTGGGGGAGGATTCTAGCCCCCTGATCTGTGAGACAATACATGGGGGTGGGACTCTGGCGCAGCTCCGGGACACAGCCTCGTTCAAATCGAAGGAGCAAGCGTGGTAGAGATAACATCACGGCGACTCCCTTCTCCCTGCACCTTGTGCCCAAGCTGAAAGCGCCCTGCTGCGACACATGCCTGTGCCAACGAAAGAATGTGGTCTGCCCTCTGCCTCTACCGCGACGAAGTCACTGGCCCCGCAGCCGCTGACCTTCAGCGCTCCCCGCAGCGAGTGCAGCGCGGAGATGAGGGATGAGGCCCTCTGCACGCGGGGAGGATCTGGAGCAGGACTTCAGAGAGATTTTTCCAGATCTTACGAGCTCAAATCTTGCCTCTTCCTGCACCTAGAAAAGCACGAAAATCCTTAACAGAGACATCGCTCGCTCCTGATGACGAGCAGCGACCTTCTCCAGAGGTGTGCGCTCGACTGCCTGTCGCCCTGCATCCAAATCTTAGATACACTGACCTTCCCCGCCTCTTCGGAGCAGTTCCGCAGAGAGACCCGAGGGGCTGTCTCCCCGGCTACAGCTCCCAGGAAGCCCCGACAGAACAAGGCACAGTTCTTGTATTGTCAGTTTTGTGGGTGGGGTTTTATTTACTTATTTTTTTCAGTTGACACCTGTTACCTGCATTATAGCAACAGGAGGAAGCTGGGAAGAGAAGGAGAGAGGCGTGGAGGAGTGGAAGAAGCCTGTGCTAGAGGGGCTGAGGCCTGGGTTCCAAGCTGTGCTGTTCTTCTCCTGGTCTCAATTCCTGCATCTGCGAAATGGGCTGGGTCTGCCACACCACTGGCTTCTCCGAGGGACTTTCTTTCCCATGGTAGAGGCTCACTAAGAACTTGTTCAGTGTGGGAAAACAACCCTTGAGATTTACTCGGCAACCTTTGGAGCAGGTGGAAGGACCACTTTTCCTTAAAGAGAGAGGGAACTGACCTGCTTAAGGCCGCTTTGCTGGCAGGAAAGAGCCAGGCCTCAAATCCACGCTTTTGAACCATGTCCAGCTGCTCTGAACATCAGCAATAACGACAAATCACCCTTTGATCCAATGCTCACCCCGTGTCCTTTACAGGGCTAAGCATTTTACATGTAAGATCTTAATCCTCATTTAAACCAGCAAGGAAGGAATTATTATTCCTTTTTTACTAAAGAGGAAACCAAAGCCCTGAAGGTTTGAATAACCCGCTCAAGGTCACACAAGACCGTAAGTGGCTGCCAGAGGTGAAGTTAAGCTAGGTTTATTCTCCTAAGCTTGCTGCCAGCTCTCTGCTCCGTTAAGGTAAATTCTTTTTTTGTCTTTTATCTTTTTTTGTTGTTGTTGCTATTTCTTGGGCCGCTCCCGCGGCATATGGAGGTTCCCAGGCTAGGGGTCGAATCGGAGCTGGAGCCACCGGCCTACGCCAGAGCCACAGCAACGCGGGATCCGAGCCGCGTCTGCAACCTACACCACAGCTCACGGCAACGCCGGATCCTTAACCCACTGAGCAAGGGCAGGGACCGAACCCGCAACCTCATGGTTCCTAGTCGGATTCGTTAACCACTGTGCCACGACGGCAACTCCTGTTAAGGTAAATTCTGAGCTAAAGGTAGACTGAGGCAGCGGGTCACCAAGCTCATCTCTGACTGTGACGTTTCCTGGGGCCAGTACCATACTTTCTCGAATGACAAAACCATGTCTGCTACTTACTCGCATTGGCTACTCTAATTCCCACTCTGAGCATGAGCTCAGCACTGGGGACTGAGCCAAGGGCACAAAGTGAGGCTTCCCCACCCTTCTCTTATCAAAGCAATACATGCCTATTGTGGAAAGTTTGCAAACTATGAAAAAGTACAGTTTCCCCCCAAAATTAAAAAACAGAATTCCCATACAATCCAACAATTTCGCTTCTGAGTATACGCTCCCCAAAATTAAAAGCAGGGACTCTGGGAATTCGGACACATGATACGGTGTGGATAAAGCCTGAAGATATTTCGCTGCGTGAAACAAGTCACAAAAGGACAAATATTATATGATTCCACTTATACGAGGTACCTCGGACAGGCAAATTCGTAGAGACAGAGGGCAGAGAGCAGAGAGTGGGTTCCCAGGGAGTGGGGGAGGGGAGACGGCAGCGTTAGTGTTTAATGGGTACTGAGTCTGTTTTGTGAGATGAAAAATTTCTCGACATGGATGGTGCATGAAAATGTAGATAGACTTGATGCTACTCAGCTGGACACTTGCTTAAAACGGTAAATTTTACGCTGTATGTATTTTACCACCAAAAAATATATAAAGAAACGGAAAAAATTACCCGTGAAGTATCAGTGCCACTCTAGTGATATGTTGACACGGTGCCTTCTGAGTCCTTTTTTTTTTTTTTCTACTCTTAGCCTTTTGATAGGTCTGTCTTTATAACCTCCTGTCTTATACATGATTGAAAGACATTTTTACATAGTTGTGGGACCCAAAGAGGCTATTTTAAGCTACGCCATCATATGCGAAGCCCTAATGTTTACACGTTATAATCCATATTGTGACTTGGTAGACAGGAACTCATAGACAACTCTTAGAACACAATCACAGGGCCTCTGGGAACCCTTAAGGTATTCTGATTCCATTTCTTGCTGCTGAAGTATCATTGAGAGAAGTGATCATGCTTCCGTTTAAACGGCTCCAGCAACGTCCAATCTCAGTTTAGGGACAGCTCACTCCATCTGGAAACACACTCATTCAACCTACTTTCCTCATCTGACAGAGAGAAAAAAAGGAAAGCCATAGAGCTTACTCCCAGAAAGTGGATGTCTTCTCTAATGAGTGACTTTCTTTCCAAATAAAAAAATATATATATTTTTTGTCTTTTTGCCATTTCTTGGGGTGCTCCCGCGGCATATGGAGGTTTCCAGGCTAGGGGTCAAATCAGAGCTGTAGCTGCCAGCCTACGCCAGAGCCACAGCAACGCAGGATCTGAGCCGTGTCTGCAACCTACACCACAGCTCATGGCAATGCTGGATCCTTAACCCACTGAGCAAGGGCAGGGATCGAACCCGCAACCTCATGGTTCCCAGTCGGATTCGTTAACCACTGAGCTTCGACAGGAACTCCCCAAATAAAATTCTTTACAACAGGCTGTATAAACCTGACCTGTAGATGAATTTTATTTGGCACAAGTTTTACAGTTCAAGTTACTTTTTTCCCCCTAAAAACCCAGAACTCCAGGTTCTCTTGAAATGTAAGAACTGACAACACTAGGCAGCATTTCCACTTGACCACCAGGGATCAGCTGCCAGGTGCACACCCCCTCGTTTGCCAGACTCCCCATCCACTCTCTTCCTTTACTATAGGCTCAGATCTGTAATGTGGATATTCCCACTGGCCCTTGAGCATTTAATGTTGATCACCGATTTTAAAAAAATTTCCAGGTCAAGAAATGCGCTTAAGGAGGGTGGGCTGGCAACAGGCATTAGGGTGGGATTCATTCCAAGGTTGTGCCAACGACTACGTGTGGGGGATCCCCGTAGGGCCTTGCTTGAGCCAGGCTCGGGGGCATCTGCGCGGATCAGGCGACCTTCCATTCGGGGCCAACTATTGTCCCCGGACAGCACCCAGCACCCAGGCCAGCAGCGGCCTCGGGGTTCCAGCCCGACTTGTCACGCACAGGTTAAGCCCGACTTGTTACGCACAGGCTAGCGCAGCAGGCGGGCCCCCGCGTGTCCCAGGGACTCCGTCCTCATTGGTACCGTGCGCAGCGACACCTACCTCGCCGGGCAAGTGAAGCACTCGGCAGGCATCCAGTCGGGGGCAGAAGCTCAGGGTTCCCGCCCGCAGGCAGCGAGCGCGCCGGACAGACCAGTCGGGGGGGCGGCCCCTTCACCACGTGGCTTCCGCTGCCATGGCGACGGCCCACGCCGGGCCCCCAGCACCAGCGCAAGCGCCAGCTCCAGGGGTCGCGGAGGCAGCGCACCGATCAGCTGAAGCTCGCGCATGCGCACCAACACAAGCCCGGGAGCTCGAGCGGAGATGGGTCGAACCACTGCGGGAAAGGGAGAGGGAGTCGTGGAAAGGCGTGAGGCTGGATGGAAGGAAGACGAAAAGGCCAAGATAGGGCCCTCAGTTGGACCTGACTCTGAGGTTTCAGGGCTGTGCAATCTACCAGGGCAGGGGGATTGACACCGCCTCAGCGCCGAGGTTCTTCGTGATCTCCCACCCCCTCGGCTTGTGTGGGTGGGTCCGGAAGGGCGGGCGCGTGGAAGCGGCGCAGGCGCAGGGAGGCCGGCAACATGGCGTCCAGGCCCAAGCGGCGCGCGGTAGGCAGTGGGTCTCCTGTTCCGCGCGATGAGGAGGAGGAGGAGGATGAAGTCGAGGATGAGGATGAAGACGATGAAGACAGTGACGAAGGAGAGGATGAAGAGGACGAGGTCATCAATGAGGTGAGACGCACACGCGGCCCCTGTCTGGCTCATATCTGGGAAAAAACTTTTCGGCAACCAAAGCCATGTGAATGTCTGCGCTGCTTCGAGTAGCAACTTCCCCGTACCTGAGGGTCGTTAAGCAGAAGCTGCGGGTGAGAAAAAGTTCTCGCTTCGTTCTTTTCCGCGCTCTAGCCGCAGTGTGGGTCCTGGTCCGGCCAGCGCGGTCCCTCCTACCGCCGCGACACCATCCTCCCCGGTGGCTTTCTTTGGTTTTCACACTAACATCCCGAATCCTTTTGGGTCGCTCAGGGCCCCAGGCTCACCCTCTGACCTCCCCGCAGCCACTCAGCCTGGTTCCCCGGTGCCTGCCTCCCTCACCACGGCCTTCGGTCCGTTTCTCGAAGGCACGTCTCCTGCTCCTCCACGCGCTGCCTAAGCGGTCATTTCTGCCCCTCAAGCCAAGTCCTGGTGATCCATTCTCATAGAACTGGGAGCTGCCATAGACCCTCGGTGTTTGTTTAATGAATAACTAGGACTGAATGATCTTGAGGACCACAGGATGTCTAACAGGTACTGCAAACATCACATGTCCAAGGCAGAACTTGAAACTTATGCCCCTGGTCTTAATCATTGCCATGTCTGTAAATGTTAGGTTCGCCTTTTGGTAGGTGTGGGGCCAGTAGACACAACCAAGCCAAAAATGGGGAGAAGGAAGGATTTATTATTATTTGCATCAAATGAGGAGAACTTGGGGATCTTCCTTAAAGCTGTGTCTTCTGGGACTGCAAAATTGGAAAGTTTTAAGCTAAGGGTACATGCATATTCATGAAGGAGCTTGCACAGAGGAGAATAATGCATAGAATTGGGGCAAAAGTCAACAAAGTCCAAGTCTTTGCTGAAGTCTGGAGGGTCACCCTCACCTTTCCATCCTGCAGAGCTCAAAGGTATTGCTGTGTAGATCCCTTGAGGAGGAACTGGGACTCTCCTTTATCCCTGCACTATTCTCTGGCTGCCTTTTCTTTCTTCCTGCATTCTATTCCCCTAGGATCATTAGTTACTGAGACCTGTCAGGGCAGGCATTGTGGCCTGGCTTTGACACAAAATGGCTTAAGCCAAAATGGCTTCTCTCATGTCATGCTTGGTTCTCTTTCTCTGGGGACCCTCTCATCTCTCTACTTACATAAATGGTCCCCAAGTTCAGCAGTTGCTCAAATCCAAAACCTGAAGGTTTCATTCCTTTCCTTTCCTCGTCCCACATCGGTGACTCCTGTCATTTTAGCTTTACCTTCCGTATCCAGACGTTTCTCATCAGTGATCCAGCAGCAGTCAGTCCACATGTCCACCATCTGGACTTCTCTAGTAACTAACTAGCACATGCCTCGTTTCCATTCTTGTTCCCCTGCAGCAGAGACGTCTATTTAAAGGGTAGGTCTGTTCTCACTTTCCTGCTCTGAGCACTGCAATGGCTTCCCACCTCATTTGTAAGCAAATCCAAAGTCCTCATGGTTCTCGGGCAGGACAGCTAATGTGGCAGAGTCAGAATAAGCAAGAGCGAGTGATGAGGGAGTAAAGTCAGAGATACACATGAGTTGGGTTTAGCATGCGTGCAGGATTAGGGCTGAGACTGGCATCGGTATATGATAAATTTTCCACTCAACAGAGCTTTCCCCACAAATCATCTTTTTTGGGCCTTTGCCTTGAATGTGGTTTTCAGTGTTTTTCATTTAGAACTTAACTGTCTGTTGTGCTAACTTTGGGTTATAGAAATCAGTGCTTCTTGCATTAACATGGATAATCTATCAGACTGCCAGTGATTGGAAATTGTGTAGTAGTCGTCATTGTTAGTGAAAGAAAATAGGCACTTAGGTTCACTGCTGGTGGGACTATAAATTGGTGCAGTCTTTTGGGAGGCAGTCCGACAGTATAAACATTTTAATTAAAAAAATTTTTTTTTTTTTTTGTCTGTGCCCTTGGCATTCAGACTTTCCTAGGCCAGGGAGTGAACCAGCACCACAGCAGTGACCCACGCCACAGCATGGACAATGCCACATCCTTAACCTTTAGGCCACCGGGAAATGCCCCAAATTTCAAATGTATAAATTCTCTGATTCAATAATTCTACTTATAAGAATTCAGTAATAGTAATAGTAACAATAATAATCATGTATGATCTTCCAGGCTCTGTACACTTCATGTTAACTCATTTAATGCTTAGATCAATCCTAGGAAGTTAGGAATTATCACCATTTTACAGCCAAGGAAACACGGTAAGTTCAGTGAAGATAGCACAGGCCGCACACAGTCTGTGAGGGAAGAAGACGCAGAAACACTGGACAGATGTATGTGTTGTAAGCTTTTTTTTTGTCTTTTTAGGGCCACACCTGAGGCATATGGAAGTTCCTGGGCTAGAGGTCAATTCAGAGCTATTGCTGCCAGCCCACACCATAGCCTTAGCAGCAGCAGAATTCTAGCCACAACTTCCACCTACACCACCACTCACGATAACCCCGGATCCTTTAA